>NC_059303.1:9745359-9775359 GCF_017591435.1 Portunus trituberculatus | reverse complement strand
AGACAGGGGAGACGCGAGCGGGTGGAGGGATCAAGGGTGAGATTATTGGTGCGGTTTCAAAGCATAACTTACGCTTAATTACCGTACTGAAGAGCCCACCAACTTCCGACCGGCGTCTGCTGCCATTTGCGGTGGTCGGAACCAGGAGCGGCGCGGCCCGCCCCTCCACCGCTGCCGCTACTCTTCCGCGGCCCCGCACTGTCCGCAGCCGTCGTAACAATTTACTCCAACCATATATTATGCAAAACGAGGCAAAACCGCATGTTACGACAAGTTGGAGCTGCAATTATACATTGAGCAATATCTAATGCTGCGGTGACGCGGACTTATCCTCCGGGACGCAGCTCCTCAAGACAGACCAGTGAACTGTTCTGGCCAAGGCTCGCACTGCTGGCAAAAATGAGCGAGTTGCTGATTTATTTTGTCAATACTACAGTTTATATTTTGGAGACTTCAATACTCATGTAACGCATCAAGGCCATAAATCTCAGGACAGGATGTAATTCTTTTGTCGCAAGATATAATTCGCTGCCATGATGAAAGAGTCTCCTACGCATTTCTTGTCGAGCTCACCGAATTCCAGAGGCGGCCAATAAAGAAGAATTAACACGTCCCACGCCCAGAGACCTTGTATTTAACCAATTCCTATATCACTCGGCCGACTGACATCTCTATTGCAACAACCGCCGTGTTCAGAATATATCATTAGCCTTTGCTGTTTTTAAACAACTTGTAACTTCTTCTGGCAAATATTTTCAAACAAGTACACACACTTGGACGGTGACGATAAAACAAATGCACAGTGTCGCTCAGACGGCAGCGGCCACACGCGGGACGTGACGAAGGTATGCGGGCCAACACTGCCAGATACAATCGGCAAATTTTTCTCACTAGTGAGTCTCGAGGGAGTTCCGCTAGGCCATGGACGAGGAAACAGGCGGCGGTGGAGCCTCAGGTGAGGTGCAGGGAGCCCCTCCTTCCTCTCGCACCGTCGCCCACACCACCACCACTACCACCACCACCGCCGCCGCCACCACCACCACTCGCGCGCTCCGCTCTCCCCGCCCTCTGTCACTTCGCTAATTGTGTCGGCGAGGAACGGACGGACTGACGAACGAGGAGTCGCCCACACTCGCACAGATACAAGAGTCAGTGTTCACTAGCGGTGCGTCAGTGCCGCATCAGGCCGAGGACGTGCCATCAACTCTCTGAGTAGCCACTGGGCACCAGTGTGGTGCCGCCGCATCACGGGAGGAAGGCTGCAGGGTGTGGGGGCCAAGTGCTCCCTTCGTCAACAGGAGACCAAGTGTGGCCAATGGCGGCTGCAGGCAGACCAAGTAAACCCACTTGAGTGGCGGATCCAACAGAGAGGTGGGGGCCAATCATCGCCCGCGCACACACACACACACACTCGTCTTAAGTAAGAAGAGGGGAGGGGAGGGGGCATGTTAACCCTTGCCTGGAGGTGCGCAGTGGCAGTGCGCAGGTCACACACATGGGGCTCGGCCGGCAGTAAATCAACGCCAATCATCGTCTGGCTGTTGGACGAAGCACACGTGAACAGAGGCCATCGATCAGTGCAGTGAGTGAGGCTTGTGAGAGTGGGTGTTGGGGCAGGTGGTGGTGCCCTCAGCCTCGCCCAGGTGCCCGCCCCCGGGTCTTCCAGCTGCTGCTGCCCCGCCGTCAGGAAAACTCCACCCCTGGCTCAGTGCTTATCGGGGACTTGTGGCGATCGGTCGGGTGGTCGGGTCGGGACGCGCGCATATCCCGACCAGTCCTGGTGGTTCGTTCTCGCCATTCATTAATCATGGTGACGTAGCCCGCGCGGGTCACACGGAGCCCCTCGTATTGGTGCTCGCGGGTCACGTGGTATGCTAATTGTCGGTGCTAGGAGGAGTCAAAACCAACGGTCGAGGCACTGCTCACAAGTAATATTATTTGGATCCAAATCACCAAAAATTAATGACGATGAGTTCGTTTTTGATGAACTCTGGGCCGTACGTGGACCCCAAGTTTCCCCCGCCGGAGGAGTACAGCCAGAACTCTTACATCCCGCCGCAGAGTGACTACTACAACCCTGCCCAGCATTACCCCTACCATGGCATGCACCAGGCCGGCATGCAGTATGGGCGCGATGCCATGCAGTACAACCATGCCGGCTATTACCAGCAGGCGTGCGTCATGCCCCAGCATCAGCCCATGGCCGCCCATATCAGCCCGCAGATCGCGCCCTGCCATAGTCCCCTTCAGCAACACCAGGTGCCCCCGCGCTCCCCTGTGGCATCACCAGATCCCTCAGCTGGTGGCACTGGCGGCACTGGTGGCATGGGCGCCCAGATGGCCCAGCACATGGGCGGCGGGGGCGTGGAGGGATCGCCAGAGGAAACTGTCACCGAGCTGGACGCCAACGGTCAGCCTGTCATCTACCCCTGGATGAAGAAGATCCATGTCGCCGGCTCAGGTAAGCTGGATGTCACTTCCTGCCTCCGCCCCTGGTGCCACGCCCACGAGCCTGGCGCCAGAGGCGTTCTGGCTGATGGCAACTTGTATAAGAACGTGACTCGGCTTGTTGCTGGGTTTGCTATTCATGACATTTTTTTTTATTCTCTCTCTTTTTCTCTTCAATTTCCTTCCCAAGAAAGCACACAAATGGAAATATACACACTGCTTTCTCATGCAAAATTATTATTTTCTCCAAAATATCAAACGTAATTGCATTGTCACTTTTTGACAGATACAATTAATGACAAATATAGAACAATTGGATAAAGAAACAAAACATTGATGCGGATGAAAGATAACATCGGCACGGAAACGATCAAAAATATCTTCAGGAGATTTCAATACCAAGAGCGTGAGAGCAGTCCACGGCGCTGCCTCCCAGCCGCGCCGCCGACCACCTCCAGCCGTGAGCCAGCCAGCCCTCCTCCGCCTTCATTTATCCAATAATTCTCTTATTTTCTTCCTTCCTTCTCCCTCCCTTCGCCACTGCTGGATCTCGTGTTCCTGTCGCCCTTAAGGAAGGATTCTCAAATTACCAGTGTGGGCGTGAGAGGCATCACAGCGCGTGGAGAGACACACTTCTCGTCTTCCTCACTCCCTCACAGACACAATAGAACATAAATATCCTTCTTGTGAGAGGAGAGACTTCCAAGTATGCATTCCTGTCTCTCATAACATCATGTACTATAAATATAAATAACATTTTGCGCGAATATCATCGACTACAAATTTAAGATCATGGAAGTCGACTGTTAAACCCCTTTTCTGAGAAGATAATTGTTCAATAAAGTATGTTTGCCCTTCTTTACCTATGAAAAAAAAAAATCATGTAAATACGTGTATGCC
The DNA here is from genome assembly GCF_017591435.1 of Portunus trituberculatus. Lineage (NCBI taxonomy): Eukaryota > Metazoa > Arthropoda > Malacostraca > Decapoda > Portunidae > Portunus > Portunus trituberculatus. The sequence goes on along the minus strand of NC_059303.1, from coordinate 9,772,011 downwards.
TGACTCGACTCCTATGATTTCCACAATGAATTTACTTAGCATTCACAAGAAAAAAAAAGATAACCACTCTGATATGTCTTCATAAGTTATTTATGCGTGAGTTACCGCTGCTTGCTAGTAATATTACGAGGACAAAAGGTGCTGTGATGACAACTGGTTTCTGTGAGGTATAGCACTTTACTACATAATTTATAACTGGAAACAATTTGTAGCTGGATGAATAGTGTTGTCCTTCTGATTCTATAAACAAATTTAGATTTTTTTTCAATACATCTTTGCTGTTCCATTTTAATCCATCTTAGTTACAATCACGATACTATGCCCAATAACACGTTTGATACTTCCGTGCATGCGATAAGTCTTGATGAAGCCTGAGCAAAGCTCTGTACTTATTTTTTTTTAACGATATAATATATTTTAAAAATATAACTGACGAGAATTAAATAACTCCACACAAAACATTACTGTATAAAACAACGCTTGACATTATCAAGAATATTTAAATAACACATTATACATAAAGATAAAAAATTAACAAATAAATAAAGTAAAAATCAAGCAAAGAATATTTAAATAACACATTATACATAAAGATAAAAAATTAACAAATAAATAAAGTAAAAATCAAGCAAAGAAACGCATCTGTGGTCAGGCACCCAGCTAATATTTTCATTAACACTTCAACATTAAACAGCCATTGAGAAGATAGAGTCAATGTAGCCAATCCTTGAGGGCCTCCATCCATACGTGGCAGACAGAGTAAGGCCGCGGGGTGCTGGGCATTGAGAGGACAGGGGGACGGTGTGGGTGGTGGGAGATAGAGTGGGTGGGGGATGCGAGCGAGAAGTAAACAGAGACATTAACCTCTTCCTGTGTACTCTCTCTCTCTCTCTCTCTCTCTCTCTCTCTCTCTCTCTCTCTCTCTCTCTCTCTCTTGTTTTCGCATATGTCTTGTCATTCGTGCTCCTTCCTATGTCACCTTTTATCACCTCCTCTTAAGATCCAATTCGTCTTGTGTGTGTGTGTGTGTGTGTGTGTGTGTGTGTGTGTGTGTGTGTGTGTGTGTGTGTGTGTGTGTGTGTGTGTGTGTGTGCGTGTTTACGTTCTTGTCTTTCTTTTACCAAAACTGCAGTAAAATCATAAGTAAGCGTAAAATCAGCATTATTTATGCCAAATATTATACAAGCACAGGCAAGCTACAGTTTTCACATCAATAGGATTATTATGCCCTATATCTAACATGAGAGAGAGAGAGAGAGAGAGAGAGAGAGAGAGAGAGAGAGGAACAGGAAGGTCCAAATGTGAAGCTTCGTTAACTAGAACAATTCAAGTTTCCGCTTTACTTAATTAAGCAGATTGCGTCCCTATCAGCAGAGTTATCAGGAAATACTTGACTGCTGCGCCACGAACGCTACCAGTAACAGTCTGATCTGGTTCCACTTATTGCCGACTTCCTGTGATAACGAAATACATCATTAAATCATCGGTATTTTTGGGAATCTCAATGTAAACAACCGCAAATTACAATAACAATGATCACTTGCGGTCGTGTCACTCAAGATAATAATATCAAAACCTGTGATGAAAACTAATATTATTATGTGTTGCGTTACTGGTTAATAATTATGTTCCATTGTTATTGTTTTTTTTCTATAATTCCACAATAATCTTGATATCTCTTATTTTTACTCTCTCTCTCTCTCTCTCTCTCTCTCTCTCTCTTTCTTTCTCTCTCTCTCTCTCTCTCTCTCTCTCTCTCTCTCTCTCTCATATCCGTTCCCCATTTTTCTCCTTTCTCCTCTCCTTCTCATTTTTGCTCTCCAGTCCTCATTTTTCTCCTCACCTCACTTCTCTCTTTTCCTCTTATCTCCTATCCTCTTCCCTCCTCCAGGTTGATGAAACAGGTAAACAAGAGTGATGGTCATCCGTCAGGCTGTACCGTTCCGTCAGATTAGGGATGTTAGGTTGTGTTTATGGAGTTACTATGGAGGAGAAGGAGGAGGAGGAGGAGGAGGAAACATAATGACGACTAATATAATTTCGTAGTACGTGATAAGATATTTCCAGTACTAGTTTCTCTCCTTATGAACTCTTTTCAGTGTGTGTGTGTGTGTGTGTGTGTGTGTGTGTGTGTGTGTGTGTGTGTGTGTGTGTGTGTGTGTGTGTGTGTGTGTGTGTGTGTGTGTGTGTGTGTGTGTGTGTGTGTTCTTCGAATCAGTTGTTTACATTTTTATTAGATTTCAATGAACTGAAGTTAAGATCCACGTAACGATGTTATCAAAATTAGCGGTACTTATATAATGAAATAAGTTTTTTTTGCAAAGTAGCACAAATATTACGAAAATCTACTTCATTAACACACTTTTTACACAAGTCTCCTAGTTGTCCAAATAAAAATATCATAATTTCTATTTATCTAAGGAACCACGTCTTCGCAAAGCAAAAAAATTTCTCCTACCCCCACCACACTCAGCACCCACTCCAAAGCTGGTGCTGCCCGCCATAACAAGGCCCCTTGCGATGAATATGTATACTTATAAAACAAGAAACACAATCGTACAGCTGCCAAAAAAGCTACACAAGAAATTTTTCACAAAGACAAATGATGTGAATATTTATGTACACTGGAAGGAGGTAGAATAATTTGCAAGTTATTATATTCGGATGTTCTGCAGGTTATCAACGCCATGCCTACTCTCAGTAATGAATGTTTAGTCAAGAGACTCGCTGCTCTCATGATCACTCAATTATAGTCTCACGTAGATCGGTGCTCGCCTCGCCTTACCTCGCCTCGCCGTCTCTTCTCGCAGCGACCGTCAGTGGTGGACACATCCCGGCTGGTCCACCCCGACGCCCGACAAAACCTGTTTTCCCGAGGTTTACGACTGTATTAGGCTGCTTACGGGTACGGTAATCATTACGAGAGGCACGTCATAAAAGCTAATGAGGCTCCTCCAAGGTGCGTGCCAATAATGCGATTTCGGTGAGATGTCCTGGGCTCCATTGGCAGGGAGAGGACCGCGTCGGGTTACAGGAGTTTATTATTATGATTTGTCGCCGCGGCAGGATAACGCCGTCACCTGTCTGCTTCCGGAGGGACCACGAAGACCTGTTGATTTACATAATAAGTTAATGACGTGAGAGACGGGTGGCTTCCTTTCTTCTTTTCTTGCTCCTTCACCTTTTTTTGCAGAGAAGGAAACGTGTGTCGTCCTCTGTCTCTGTCATTATTATTATTATTCCCATTGATTAAAAAGTAGAGCAACCTTCCACTACGGACGTGACTGCTTCCTCTATTCGCCATTATAAATCATTCAAATTACATGGTTGTAGGTAGAACGTTTGTCTGTGAGTTAGATGAATGCAAGGATGAAGGCTGGTGTGCATTAACTCATGGCCTTCAGCTTTTTTCTGAGTCTCGTGCTGCACATTCATGGACAAAGAGATTATGAACAAGGGACTACATTTCCCTTTGATGTGATTCTCTAGATTCACATAATCTCTAAAAATTAAATTAAAAAGTGGTAATTTGTAATTCAGTCATTTCACAAAAAGTTATCTGGAAGTTCTTGTTTTCTTTTATTTGAATACATATTGAAATATCTTATTCCTTTGGTTTTACATGATAATGTATATCACAGCAAAGAAAACAAATGAATAAAAGAAAAATTGAAAAAAAAAGAAAACAACATCTATGATTAAGCAACGTGATCGTCTTAACAAGTTCCACTTTATCATATTCTCAAGAAAATTACACCATGATGATAAAAATATTCATAACAATAGCTTAAAATTAATGAACACTTCCTAAAATACAATTCTATGCATGCTGAGTACGTCATACAACGGAAAGCAACAATAAAAACATGTTTATGAAGAAAGATAATGAAATATTGATACATTTGTAAATTAAGAAGACATATTATCCCCCCACACACACACACAAAAAAAAAAAAAAAAATAAATAAATATATATATATATATATATATATATATATATATATATATATATATATATATATATATATATATATATATATATATATATATATATATATATATATATATATATATATATATATATATATATATATATATATATATATATATATATATACACATACACACACACACACACACACACACACACACACACACACACACACACACACACACACACACACACACACACACACACACACACACACACACACGTGTGAATTAAAAGCAAAAAGAGCATTGTGTAAATTATCGGAATAAAAGAATAATAATATGATGATGCATACTCCTCGACCATAAAAGTAACATTGGTAATACGTATATGTCCTATAGGTATGAAAATTAAAGGAAGAAGTACGTACACACATTGAGTACAAAAAATACTATATAAACTATTGTGCACATTCCGGAGAAAAAGAAAACTTAAAAAAAAAAAAATCGTATACATTCTTTGAGCATAATAGTAGAGTCAGAAACAGAGTAGATCCCCATCTAAATCATGGAAGGAAGCCCAGCACAAATTATACAGTGGCAGTGAAGGCGGCGTCACCGTGGCTAACACAGAACACGAGGCTTCCTGACAACCTCTCCTGTGTCTCATTCTCTTCCCCTGGCCCGCGACTGATGCCGAAACACTGTGTTACAGTACAAATAGACGTGTTTCTCATGATAGATGTGACTGCCAATCAGATAGTCGTCCCATTAGCATAAGTATGACTACACCGCGGACCGGCCACTCTCCTGCAGCGGGCCTGGGCGAAGGGAGAGCGAGGGTCATGCTGGCGAGCGAGACAACTCTGACGGGGGTATTGATGGTGAGGATGGCAGGGGAATCGAGGACAGTGTATATATTCGCAATTGGAGAGGAAAATGGGATGATATTTATGACTAGCAATGGGAAAGGAATATGCTATGACATGCATAATTGATGATGGATATGAGAGAGAGAGAGAGAGAGAGAGAGAGAGAGAGAGAGAGAGAGAGAGAGAGAGAGAGAGAGAGAGAGAGAGAGAAATTGGTATGAAGTATACAGAATAGGTTATATGAATGAGGGATATGGAGATGTTGTTATGGTTGATGGCTGAAGCGTGGGTAGAGATGAATGTTGATAGGTGATGGGCAAGTATGCTTTATGAGGACTAGGAAGGTGAGCCTCTTCTACAGGGAACACGTGGAGATATTAGCAGACCTGAAAGAAGCTAGTACTTATATACAGAGCAAAACATCCAAAGAATAGCGTTCATGATCTTGCAAACAAATGAAAGACTATAAACATCAATATTGGAACTCTACAAAAAATAAACAGAAGCAATACAAACAAAAGAACGGCATAGAATAACACATAGGAATGCATTGTGGGACTAAAAAGCACTAAATCAAACAAAAAAATGTGCTTCACTGGGTTATAAACAAAGAAGAGAGTACAGTAAGTGACAGGAAGAAGAGGAAAATAGCTAAATATCACCATAAGAGCTTCAGATTACTTAGAAAAGGCTAAACATATGAAAAAAAGTCTGAGTTTCACCATCGCGCTGGAAGTCCAAACTTGTCTCCACGATGAACATATGTAAATTTTATGTTCGCGGCGGCGGTGGAGGCGAGGACAGGAACCCAAACAGCCGAGAACCGAGACCGCGTTCCCTACAACTGCCCTTGACTTGGGTTATGCCGGAGTGGTGAGGATGAGCCCTTTGTTTAATTGTGAGGTGTATGTTGTTTACCGGTGTTTTGTTTTGCATACTGAAGGGACACTGGTAGACGACAAGATTCGAGTCCACTTCATTCTTCAAGGATTATTCAAATTTTAATCTATATAGTGTAGATATTGTTGGTATATGGTGCATTCAGGTGTGTGTGTGTGTGTGTGTGTGTGTGTGTGTGTGTGTGTGTGTGTGTGTGTGTGTGTGTGTGTGTGTGTGTGTGTGTGTGTGTGTGTGTGTGTCCAAGGGTAAAATCAGGATTTTTTATAAATAAAAAATATCTCTTATTTGTAACTGTTCAAAGATAGTAATATATCACTTCATGACTCACGTGCAGCACCTGCATGAATGACAGGTAGCGTGAGTGATAATTTTCTGTCATTTTAACAAAACAAAAGAATATACGTACATTCATATGCTGAAAAAAAATGAAAAAATAACATTCGACAAAGCACAAAGGAAAACATTCACATCCACCCAACCAAACACCCACCCACCCACCCACCCACACACGCAACACACACACACACACACACACAGACACGTGTGGATGGTGCCAAACACGCTGGCCAGGTGCAAAAAACAAATTTGTACAATAAAACAATAAAATCATTTATGACTTGTGTTGTTGCATAAATTTGCACTATGTTTTTTCCTTCAATGAGTAACTTCCGCCCTAAATCACTCCCTAACAACAAGTAAACACGATAAATTGTTATTCAAGATATAAAATATTCACAACTTATGGCTGAAAAACTAAACTTACTCTCACACAAGCAATGTTTCGTTTTTTTTTTTTCTTTACAGAGAGACTTGAATGTTAATTGTCTTGCATGTACAGTACAAGCAACCCAGACCTTGCACTTCTGTACTAGAAGTACAAGCGTTGTTTTCTTGTCACATGACTGAAAAAAAAAAAATCGTGATCTTATAATTTTTATTAGAGTAATCGAGGGCAGAAAGGCTGGACAGTAAGCAAATTCATCACACCCATGACTGAATCTTCTGCACTTTTTGCTTTGCTTTGCTTGAAATTACAAATACAAATATAACCACGTATTAATTGCAAGTCTTAAAATAAAGAAATAAAACTTGATTATCTCTATGTACTAAGACAACAAAAAATCATACTAATATCAATTTCAAGTTTTAAAAAGCAATTATTCGTATCAATCTTTAACGTTCACGTAAAGACTCTAATGTAATAACGATTTTTTTCTGGCTCTAGTGAAAGTAAGTGGTAGCATCCGTCCACAGGTGAGGCCATAATATATCGAACATGAAATTTAAGTATGCAGGTTTGTGAGGAGTCATTAACGCCCCATTTATGAGTCCTCTCTCTCTTGCCTTTCGTCTCCATCCTGCTCCGTTTATATTGGCTATCCCGCAGGCCAATTTCTCTGGTGTAAATAAAACTTCTGTCAATATTGCGAGGTGGCTGACGGGGCACCAGTGACAGCCGGCCTCAGCTATCACTAATATTTACTGATCACCGTTCACACGTCTGTGCTAACACCACCTCACCAACACACACACACACACACACACACACACACACACACACACACACACACACACACACACACACACACACACACACACACACACACACACACACATATATATATATATATATATATATATATATATATATATATATATATATATATATATATATATATATATATATATATATATATACAGTCTTTTCAATCTGATCTTATCTTGCTATTATTTTTTCGTGTGTATGTATTTTAGAAAACATATATTATCATTATATAAATTAAATATTTGTATTCACATGGTAGTAGATTCAGTGATCCACACATTGCTTAATGCCTTCAACATGACGATGAATTTGAACTAATTATATTTATTCCATGGAACACACTACGATATTCTGGATGTTAAGGAATCAGACATCTCGCCGTCTGTTTCAATTAAATATCTAACAAAATTCTTCGTAAAGTCTCGTGCCAAAGATCTCTAATCACTTGCTTTGCCGAAAGAAAAGTTTACCCTTCAAGCGCTCTCACTTCGTGACTTATGGGAAGTATTCCTGGTGGGTTGAGGAGAAGACCAATAGTTCCTCCCGTGGCTGTCAGCGGTGGTGGAGGGGGCGGTGTCCTCGAGCAGCCAAGGTGGAATCACTGCCACTAGATCACCCGCTCCTTCAGACACTCAAGACTGCAACCGGCACTTTCCTTGCCGTGTCTTATCCTGTTGTCGTGTGGCAGTCTCTCACCTGGAGAGCTTCTCGAATAAATCACTCATGGAACTGTAAACTCGTCGATTAGTGTGATTTACGGGCGGTGGAAGCATTGCAGGGTGGTACGTCGCTCTGAGGGCATGCCGCCCAGCACTCACTGAGACGGAGCATCGCCGCGCAGAGATATTCTTGAAGCCGATCTTACCATACTCTGCATGACAGACCATTATTATTTCATAGAATACTTGGTATATGATTAAGATGTTTCTCCTTCTTTTAAGAAATAATGACAATAGTCTTTACCTCCTAAAAAATATATATATGATTACACACACACACACACACACACACACACACACACACACACACACACACACACACACACACACACACACACATATACACACAATTTTTTTAATGAATATTCGATTCATTCAGAAAAGTTGCATGATATATGTACGGTATGACTGTAATTATGTTTTATGATAAGTTTTTACTCATGATTATGTTATATATATATATATATATATATATATATATATATATATATATATATATATATATATATATATATATATATATTTTTTTTTTTTTTTTTTTTTTTTTTTTTTTTCCTCGTGTTAGAAAAATATGTAAGTCCTATGCATTTCTTTTTATATTTTACACACACAAACACACACACACACACACACACACACACACACACACACACACACACACACACACACACTACTGAGCCTCACCAGCGTCACCTCAGAGCACACACACCTGGCAGCACTCAGGCGTTACTCGAGTAGAAGGTAAAGCTGAGTGGGTGTCGACACTCTGACTCAACTTACACTAAGAGTGGCGGTGTTTACGGCTGATCGGATCCCATTTAGGATGATGTCTTTTTAATGAGCGACGTCCGAAAAAGTGTCTGAGAAGATAGTAGGGGAAGGACCTCGCGCGCATGTGTGTGTGTGTGTGTGTGTGTGTGTGTGTGTGTGTGTGTGTGTGTGTGTGTGTGTGTGTGTGTGTGTGTGTGTGTGTGTGTGTTCACAGTCTTATAAACTGATATTCCTGGTTGAGATTAAGTACTTCAGTCTTACAAAAATCTTAAATCAGCGTGTAACGTCTTTCTTCACACAACTTGATAAGTTGCCGCTCTTCGACAAGACTCATGGCCCTGTCTTGCACACCTTGCCTTTATTCCCCTCACTGTCATCCCATCACCCTCACTACGCCATATCCCCATCCCCTTGACCTCCCTCACACCGGGCCAGTGCCTCACCCCTCACCCTGTCTTCCTCTCAGCCTGGCCCAGCAAAGACCAAGTCCATCTGAGCTGAGAATTATTTATGGCCCGCTATTACGAGACGACACCCGCGAGATTATGACCCATATAGTACCTTGACGTGGGTCCTTGTCACGGCGAGGAGGGAGGTGGTGGATCTGCCGACTAACAGGACTGGATAGATGAGAGCTCTTCCCTGACCTTGACTTGTTTGCAGCGATTTGTTTTATGGACTCAAATACGCTACTCGAGGGTCACATTAAAATAAGCAAAGGAATTTAACAACAATATATATTTCATTTTCCTTTACTTTATTCATTTAAAATCATGTTATATATATCATCTTTTCTTCCTTTATCTTATTATATACCTATTGTGTTTTTTTTTTCTCACTTCTATTCACAAGTAATTTTAAACATGTATCCCTCATTTTCTTTCTAAGCTCTCCCTTCCTGCCCCTTTAGCACCTATCCCGCTCCTCGGCTCCCCTTCCTGTTCCTTCCAGAGAAAAATAGATGCGTGGCGGGTGTTTCTTCAGCTCCTCCTTAGCTCCTCATGTGATTTTCTGCATCGGGGGAGGACAAATGGCCGTGAAAATCTTGACTGCGTGAAGACAAAGGGAGGCGCAAAGAGGGACGTTAATTTACAACAAGACGGTTTTATTTCTCTGTGAGATTTTACATCGACGTACAATTATATACTTTTGAATATTATTTTCTTCGTGCTGTATTTTTTTTTTTCAGTCAAAAAGCTTTCGAACCTGTAAAATATTGAGAACGCTCACATTTTAAGGTTTTCTCTTCAGTTTTATAAATCTAAAATACATAAAACACACAAACATGTATACTATGTGCAATATTTGTTGATGTATTTATTTTATTTTTTATTCTTATGATAATTTTAAAGGAAAAAAAAAACAGTAAAACCACCACAAGTTACTCTTATAAAATGAGGAAAATTTTACAACTTAACTCGGAACATCCTGACTGATCTTGTAAACACATGACTTAGCGGCGCTGGAACACTCATCACCTCGATTGCCTCTTTAACACTCCCTTGAACTGGCCCTGATTCATGTCTGTAATCACCGTCCAGGGGATCAAAGGAACCGAGCGGCGGGCAGGAGACAGAGGGAGAGGGAGAGGAGAGACAGATCGAGACGCCGCCAGGACACAATGGAAGCCGCGACAGAAACAGGATAGAGGGAAGGGATAGGAGGGTAAGAAAGAACAGGTAAAAGACAGTGTGGGTGTGAATGGCTATCAACAAGTCACGAGACGAGTCAAGAACGCGAAGTAAGTTGTTAGCTTTCTCCCTTACATTTTTCTTTTTCTCTTTTTAGGAAATGTGTCGGTGGAGATAGCGGCTATTATCGCTATAACTCTCTGTCACTCTCCAATCTCCTCCATCTCCACCGCACCACTTGATCACTGTCTATCTTCGATTGCTAATAGTACAGACACTATTCTGCTTACACAGTTAATTACACGTTCCGCTCTCGCAAAAATGTCCATCTTAGCTAAACTTAGTGTGTATTATCATGTCTATCTCATATAACTGTCTAGTGCAAGAGGAAAGCAACATTATATCGCTAGTTTGAGAATAGTAAATAAAAAAAATATTTCAGACCAAAAACTTGGAAAAAAGACAGAAAAAAATCCGTATCAATGTTATTTTTATTTCTTTTTTACGCAAACCCACCATGTCTGAGGAAGAAGAACAGTAATTCCCAAACGACCTTCAGGTGAGGCGGCGGCAGCTCAAGAGCGGGAAATCTTAAGTGTTAGTCAGCATAATGAGGCTTGGAGAGGTAAATCGCCTGTTTCGCGGCACGTTGACACCTCCCATTGTTCTTAGCGTGTAGAAGAGATGTACAACTTCTCTGTCATATGAAACTGGTCGTATGTTGGCTTTCTCATTTCGATCCAGGCTGTGTGTGTGTGTGTGTGTGTGTGTGTGTGTGTGTGTGTGTGTGTGTGTGTGTGTGTGTGTGTGTGTGTGTGTGTGTGTGTAATTCACCTCAGTCGCCTGCTGGTCAGCCAGCCAGTCTTCCCCGTGTGTGTGTGTGTGTTTCACTGTTTGATCTGCTGCAGTCTCTGACGAGATAGCCAGACGTTACCCTACGGAACGAGCTCAGAGCTCATTATTTCCGATCTTCGGATAGGCCTGAGACCAGGCATACACCACACACCGGGACAACAAGGTCACAACTCCTCGATTTACATCCCGTACCTATTCACTGCCAGGTGAACAGGGGCTACACGTGAAAGGAGACACACCCAAATATCTCCACCCGGCCGGGGAATCGAACCCCGGTCCTCTGGCTTGTGAAGCCATCGCTCTAACCACTGAGCTACCGTGTGTGTGTGTGTGTGTGTGTGTGTGTGTGTGTGTGTGTGTGTGTGTGTGTGTGTGTGTGTGTGTGTGTTTTATGAGCAGTGTAAACTTTCTCACTGTCCATTTAACCATTATTACGGAAGGTTACTCTCAAAGGAATCAGAATGAGGGAATGAGGGGCTTCTGGCGGCGGCGCGGCAAGGTAGGCATGCTCTCCTCACACGATGATTATAAAGACACGCTTCTCTCAAAAGTATCCCCTTTAGCCAATAAACTCCCGTGAAAAGCCCACATGGTATAAATATAAAAAAAAAAGGTTCTAAAAGGGACATCTGATAAATTGTAAATATGAAGCAAAACCGAATTTCACTGACGCTAATATATTCTGCTATGTATATAATATGCATGTATTTTTTCTTACTCTAATGCTGAGAGTAAATTCACACGAAAGACAAATTCATTTTAGAATAAGTACTGACTTGAGAACTACACGAGCTATGAGATTAAAAGAACAAGAGCCAAGTAGGGCGGTGTGGCCAGCGTGGACCGCCAGAAAACTCTCGCCTCTTCCCACAAACCGCCTCGTCCTCTACTATTAGTAAATATTTCCCAGTCCCCCTCGTTCACCCCTCTTATTTACAAAGCGGATCATGTTTGTAAGTCTCCTGGCAAGACTCTGTGCATACATATTCTGTGCGCCTCTGCCGCTGCGCCGCCATGGTAACGAAAGAACTTACTCACCGATATGTGGATTATCTTTTCGTCTTGTTTAATTCTTCATGCACAACGTCACCCTCTCAGTCAAGGCGCTCTTAGGCTTGTTGAACTATTATCTGATGTTTTTCTTATTTCCGCATTTCTTTTCGGTAAATCATCCAAATTTCTCTCTTATTTTTTATTAACGATTAAATGATACTTAAACGTTTTTTTTTTTTTTTTTTAACAAGAACAACAATAACAACAAGTGAAGGTGATACTGGAAATAATCAAAATTACATGAATAATAAAAAAATAACAATATTAACAAAAACAAGAAAACATCTATGGTAATAATAATAATAATAATAATAATAATAATAATAATAATAATAATAATAATAATAACAATAATAATAGTAATAATATTAACAACAACAACATTGACATGATTACCATCCCTACAATACTTATTTTTAATTACTACTATCAACAACAGCAACAATAGCAACATTAAAACGAAAAAGACAATACAGATTCTCTCTCTCTCTCTCTCTCTCTCTCTCTCTCTCTCTCTCTCTCTCTCTCTCTCTCTCTCTCTTGCAATCACACACACACACACACACACACACACACACACACACACACACACACAGGCACAAGGGTTTGGGACTCCGCTCACTCATGGTCGCCGTCTCTCGCCTGGACTGGTAATGGCCGCTTAGGAGGGCTGGTGCAGATCCCTTCTTTGAGATTGGCGATGAGTGCCACGGATAAAAACTCCAAAGCGTAAGCCCAGTTGCGGGTCGCTTGAACGTCAGGATTATCAAACACTATCTTCGCGAGGATGACTTACACCTCTAGTTTGTTACCCGATGGATGCCTCAAGGTCCTTAGGTTACTACTGACGAAGCCACATGAGGTAGAATAAGGCATCAACTTGGCTCGGTATTGAAAGGAAGCCAAATAGGAGTAACTGAAGGGACTGTTTGGTACTGAAGAGAACTTAAGCATGAATTGGTGAGGTGATGTGAGGTATGATTATTGACAAAATTATATCCACCAGCTTGGCTCAGTATTGAAGGGAAGACAAACAGAAATGAAGGGATTATTTAACACCGAAATGAACTCAAGTAAGAAAGGAGAGTTTGCGATAACTAATAAAGCTTCATGACAATATTGCACCCTTCCCAGCTTGTTGGTGTTAAATGAGTCAACAAGGACCTAATGGTGCTAATATACTGCCGGCATGTATAGTCTATCAGCCCAGATCCTCGCGGCCAAGATCGTGTTGTTCATTTCTCCTTTATGCTCCTTATCCAGCACAGCATCAGGTGTTACTCTTGTCTATACTGATTTATTACAAGCAATTAAAAAGCAATACATTTCCTGAGAACGGATGAAGGTAGATAAGAGAGACTGTTTCCTTATCAAATTGTTATTGTTGTTATTACTACTACCATTATTATTATTGTTCTTCTTCTTCTTCTTATTATTATTATTATTATTATTATTATTATTATTATTATTATTATTATTATTATTAGTAGTAGTAGTAGTAGTAGTAGTAGTAGTAGTAGTAGTAGTAGTAGTAGTAGTAGTAGTGTAGTGGTAGTAGTAGTAGTAGAAGTAATAGTAGTAATAATAGTAGTATCATCATCACCATCATCATTATCATTATTATTATTATTATTATTATTATTATTATTACTACTACTACTACTACTACTACTACTACTACTACTACTACTACTACTACTACTACTAGTAGTAGTAGTAGTAGTAGTAGTTGTAGTAGTAGTAGTATCATTATTATTATCATTATCATTATTATTGTTATTTTCTCTCTCTCTCTCTCTCTCTCTCTCTCACCTTCCACTCAACACACCCTTTCTCCTTACATCGAAGAGACACAGTCGCATATTCCTTATCGATACATTTAGTTATTAATGGAGTCTTGATAATCAATGTCTGACGAATACACGAGGCAGAGTCCGCATGGTAAAAGACAGGTGAGAATACCGCGGCGGAGGTGTGGCTGGCGGGGAGAGGAGGCAGATGGATGATGAGTGGTGATCAGGAACAGAGAACAAAGGAATTAAAACAGAGAGGGCGAAGGGGCCGCGGACGCCATTTTGTCGTGTCGGCTGTAGGGATATCGGGCAGGCGTGGAGGGAGGGAGAGAGGGAGAGGGAGGGTGAGAGACAGCTGGCCGCTCCTCTCTCTCTCTCTCTCTCTCTCTCTCTCTCTCTCTCTCTCTCTCTCTCTCTCTCTCAAACAAGGAAGATTCTCTCTTATTGCCTACTTCTCTGAATTTTATAACTAAAATAAGTAATATCATAATCTTAGAAACAACAAACACAACGGAAAACGATGAAAAGATGGAAAAACAGAAATAACAGAAGCATTATAATCCTTTTTTAAGTGAAATATCATACAACAAATACAATAACAACAGCAGCAACAACAATAATGTCAGTATATTATGTCACATACTTTTATCCATACAAGAAAATATCATGCCACAAAAATTTATAAAAAAAAAAGAAAAAAAAGCTGACCCCTGCAATGAGTGGCATGCGCGCGTCGCTTGGCTGGGAATAATAAAAGTCGATTAATCATTTCACAAAACAAATGCAAACAGAATTTTAAACTGCGCTGGTTCAGCCGTCCATTGTTTTTTTTTCAGCTTTATTTTTTCCCCCAATCCAGAGAGTATTGGATCCCGGAATACATAAATGAACGTTAAATTGTTTCCCCAAAAAAGATACCAAAACAGAAAAAAAGAGAAAAAAAACAGAACAAAGGGATGTTAGTGGTTGATGTTCGCTGACGTAAAAAGAATGAAAAAAAGGAAGAAAAATCGAGAAAGTACACTATAATTTTTGTTTGTCTCTCTCTCTCTCTCTCTCTCTCTCTCTCTCTCTCTCTCTCTCTCTCTCTCTCTCTCTCTCTCTCTTCCTATGTACCATTTCCTAGTAACTGGCTATGATTTGATCTTGATGACGATGTATTGTATATAGATAGAACTTACATTTTTTTTCTTTTTGCTCATAATGGATAGAAAATGGCCGCTTTAAGCAAATATTCCTAAAAGAAAACTCCGCCTAAAGAATTTCCTTTGATAATTTATACATTTACGTTAAAGGCTATTGTTGAAATTGCGGTATTTTATAATAAGGGCAATCAATTACTATAGATTAAATATTTAGATGAGGCAGCTTTGTGGATATTATTCTTCTTTGAGGTTACGCTTATGAAGACTAGCGCTGGTTGTGGAGGTGCCGGGCCAGCAGGAGGATGAGCGGAGATGAACCTGTGGGGTTGGTCGTTTTGAAATGCATGGGAAGAGTGCGAAGAATGGCTTTTGAGTATGCAGTGTACGAGGGTGTATTCCTGACTCACATGTAAATGCTGGAAGGTATATGAAGGGCGTAAGTGAGTGACTCAGAGTGCGCCAAGTGTGTGGGTGCGGGTGTGCACAGAAAAGGTGTACAGGACAAAGGTTAACGTCAAGACAAATACTGCAAAGGAGGGACTAGATCTGCCTTGAAAGATAAGCTCAGTCTTTTTATCATTACCTTTTTCTTCCCACGCAGTGTTTAATATGTGAGCGTCATCTTGCACGTCATTGTTAGCGAGTGGCAAGTTGGTTCATCTTCTCGTTAAAGACTGTAATGAGAGGTATGGCGATCACGCTCCTGTAAATAGTGCTGGCAGTGCATATCAGGAGTGAAATCACCAGTGAGTGACGGCCGAAAATAAACCTCCATGATAAAACCACCTTGTAAAACATAACCAGTGTACTTAAAATATTCAGCAACTAAAACATCCTGGCGCATCATCCTCTCCTCACTGCCTACCGATAAAGAAGCACTTGCAACGCGAGCCTCACTCAGCAAGCAGACACTTCACACACGAGCCTTGGGACGCAGACACTTCCTTCCAAATCCACCGAGTCACTGTAGCCTTCATCTGATCCCTCGCCACCCGTGCTCCCCATGATGCACCTTTTATTCTGAGAGAGTAATCTGAAGGTAAATATAAAATCATCGTTCAAAACAAACAATGCCTAGCCCTGTGTGGCTCTGTTAGGGCTCTGTTGTGGCTCCCTCGCTATGGCGGCTCCGGTGTCCAATGATTTATTTGTCTTGCGCAAGCTGAGACGTCTCGAATCTGTAAATTTTTATGCCCATTTTCAGGGGTTAAAATTACATCTTAAGGGTCTTGAGTACTCGATTTAGAAGACGCTCTTGGGGTTGAGGTCTTCATGATACCGCTTGGTGGAGTGATGGGGCTTTTTTTCTGCATTTTTTCTTGCCTCCGTCAGGGTAACGAGAGCAACTCACTCGCCCTGTTCTTCAGACGCTGCGTATCAGTTCGCTGGCTCACATCCTGTTCTTTATTCCTCACTGTCTTCCTTTATAATGGTTGATCTCCTTGTTTACCTTCAAAATTTACAAATGTATTTTTTTTCTCCTTCGCTTTTTTTACCAGAGTTATAATTCTTTCATTTCAAACTGGTTTTGTTATAGTTTGTTTTTTCCATTATTTTTCGACTTTCGGCCCTTTCTTATTTTTTATATATATATATATATATATATTTTTTTTTTAGATGCAGGTTGTTCTTTATTTTACCTCTAATGTTCCTGGTTTCATTTGTATCCCTTCCATCGTCACTTGTTTGATTTTGATCATATATATATATGTATATATATATATATATATATATATATATATATATATATATATATATATATATATATATATATATATATATATATATTATTTATTTTTCTTTCTGTTTTCCTTTTCAACATATGCTGCTATCGTTATTTTACTTGGTTAATAATCATTAATTTTAGTAACTACGAAATCATATTTCTCCTGCTTTATTTCTTCCAGAGCATTTATATTTATATTACATAATCAGGGACATTTTCTTTGTTCCATCTTTTCTTTTTTTTTTGTCTTTTTTTACATTCCAATATCGGTGACAACCATTTTTATTTTCTTGTTCGTTCTTTTATTCCTGTCTACCGAATCTCACTACGTGCCCTTGATTTCTTAGGATTTATTCTTTAATACATTTTCCTGAATTTTGCTCCCTTATTCTCAGTTTTCTCCTTTACATTTCTCTTTTCTCTGCACCACTCTCCGTGGCTCGGTGGTGGTGGTGGTGGTGGTGGGCAGGAATCCTCGCCCAGGCTGAGGCAGTGATGGCGGCGGCTCGGCGCTGCTCTTGCTGGGTCCTCCGCTTTAAGATCCACACCCAATTCAATTATTCAGTTTTCACTTCATATTCTTCAATTTCGTGTTAGAGTTCATAAATAAATTAATAAAAATCAAGTTATGTTATAAAAAAAAAGTCAGTATGTTCTACGCTTCAAATTTTAAGAAGGAAATGTTGTGTGTAGTGGGCAGTTCCTTTTTTTTAGTAGATGAAGAAAAAGTAGTAGCAGCAGCAGCAGCAGCAGCAGTAGTAGTAGTAGTAGTAGTAGTAGTAGTAGTAGTAGTAGTAGTAGTAGTAGTAGTAGTAGTAGTAGTAGTAGTAGTAGTAGAAGTAATTGATACTTTAATATAGAAATTTCATAAGCAACATTAGTGATTTTAGTATTAGCAATAAAGCCAAGGCCAGAAGTAGTACATGACACACACACACACACACAGACACACACACACACACACACACACACACACACACACACACACACACACACACACACACACACACACACACACACACACACACACACATACACACTGCATCCATACAAAAAACAAACAATGGTGTCTAAACTTAGCTATCGGTAAAGCGAAAAGAGAGAGAGAGAGAGAGAGAGAGAGAGAGAGAGAGAGAGAGAGAGAGAGAGAGAGAGAGAGAGAGAGAGAGAGAGAGAGAGAGAGAGAGAGAGAGAGAGAGAGAGAGAGAGAGAGAGAGAATGAATTCTAGGTCAGAATAAGGCTAAGACAAGGCGAATATTTCCAAAGGAGGGAATAAATGACTGTCGTGAAGCTGGCGCGGCACCGAAGCTTGTGAGTCACGGGCATCGATCGCTATAATGGCGGCCGATCACACCCAGCCTCTGTCAGTGTGTGTGTGTGTGTGTGTGTGTGTGTGTGTGTGTGTGTGTGTGTGTGTGTGTTTCACTGTTTGATCTGCTGCAGTCTCTGACGAGACAGCCAGACGTTACCCTACGGAACGAGCTCAGAGCTCATTGTTTCCGATCTTCGGATAGGCCTGAGACCAGGCACACACCACACATCGGGACAACAATTTACATCCTGTACCTACTCACTGCTAGGTGAACAGGGGCTACACGTGAAAGGAGACACACCCAAATATCTCCACCCGGCCGGGGAATCGAACCCCGGTCTTCTGGCTTGTGAAGCCAGCGCTCTAACCACTGAGCTACCGTGTGTGTGTGTGTGTGTGTGTGTGTGTGTGTGTGTGTGTGTGTGTGTGTGTGTGTGTGTGTGTGTGTGTGAGAGAGTTACAGTCTTCGATATAACAAGACATAAAACTAATACACTGGTTTTAATCAGTAGAAGAGACGAATTTCAAGAGAGTCGAAGAGATATTTATGCTGAAAATTTTTGATAAAGCTTGAAGAGGAAAAAACACGTTGAAAAATATAGGAGCTCCCAGCGCGGCTGTACACACTAATAAAAACATTACTGGAATGATTTGAGGGTCAGGGGCGGCGAAGTGAGTCCCGTGGGAAGGTGACCCCTGACCTGTGACCTCGCTGCCTCTCGGGATGAATTATGAAGGTCACGGACGGATCAGTTTGGCTACTTGCTGGCTCAGAACTGCTTGAACCAAGAGGTGCATCCAAACTATTATTCTGCGCCTTGCCTGTGTCCTCTGTATATCACAGGCACAAAATGAGACCTTGCTATGCAGTATGTACGTACAGTGCGTAAGCTTGGCATGTTTTATATTAAGTGACCAACACCATGACGTTAATTATTCTTTTGTGTACATCTAATGAAATTTACCTTGTGTTGTAGATTCCATTAACATATACATATTTTCATTCTCAAAATAGTTCTTATATTTTGTTTATATTTTTTATGTGACTTTCATCTTATTTCTTTTCTTTTTTTTCTTATAGATACTGTGTGCTACTCTGCTCATATTCCCTAATTCTGTTTTTGTTATTTTTTCTTTATTAACTTGTGATTTATCGCTTTCATACACCTACTTCCTCGTGGTATCTTTACTTTACGCATACTAAGTGCAGACCATTTCATGAAACGTAAAAGCTATATTAGTAAATTAACTGAAAACGGCAACAGTCATATTAGGGAGGCGGTGGCATAGTGTATAAGGTGGTGAGCGTGGGATCGGGCAGACGTCCACGCGTAGGTTAGAAGCCCACCACGTACAGCCTTAAAACACTTTGCCATTTCTCGAGTGGTTTAAAGTTACCTACATATCACCATGATACCCAGGTTTTAGGTGGTTATACTCAAGATGAGCTTGGGCGGTGATATGTGCCCTAATATGGGTACCACTATAAATAAAATTGTCTGCGCCACTAATGGGCGGAAGCTGAACAGCGCTTCCTATACACTCTTCAAGTGTGCCTACAGGCGCTATAGGCCTTACCGTAAAAAAAAAAAAAAAAAAAAAAATATATATATATATATATATATATATATATATATATATATATATATATATATATATATATATATATATATATATATATTGACAATGTGCTGTGTTACCACCCAAAACAACATGTCTTTCCTGTCACGAGAGGATTGCATTGATAAGAACATCTGCAAATTAATAGTAATAAATATGAGAATAATAGTAATAATAACAACATTAATAAGCTCAGTTAAGTGTCACAAATTTACGAGTGTCACTATATTATTTTCAAATGCAATGCATCAATTTATCTAAGGAACGAACTTTTAGTAAATTCTCTTAAATATTAGTACTGTTATATTCCTCTCTAATTTAAATATTCATTTTTGCAAGGAATATAGTCTGCCAGTCTTTTCTTTTTTGTATCTCACCATCATTAGTGTCATCACCACCATCTCTCTCTCTCTCTCTCTCTCTCTCTCTCTCTCTCTCTCTCTCTCTCTCTCTCTCTCACACACACACACATACACTGGAGCTAAGTATCTGAACACTTTTCATATTCTCCAAAAGTTCCTTCAATATTCACCACACAGGTTTATGAAAAGGAAAGGGATTTTTTTTTTTCCTTTCGCCTCTGCACATTCTTAGCACTGCCAAGGGATCTAAGTGAGTTTGTGTCGGAACAAGCTTCACATACTGACGGTGGAATGATTTTATTTTCCTTCCCTATGCTTATGTCTTAAGGATTCAAATGTATTGGATAGCTCAGTATAATTTTCGCATTTCTTTTACTCTCTTTGCAGAAGGGGCGGGAACACTATACGGTAAGTGAACTTGGCTTCGTGTACCGTGTCGTAAGGTGAGGGGGCTTCAGTGTTACTTGCTCTAATTTTACTTATGTTAAGAAATATGTAGGCATTTATTTTTATGCGAGGCTCACGTTTCAAAAACAATGTTCCCTCGAACGAAGTTGATTACCAATCTAGTTGTTGAAAATACATTTCCAAATAAATGTTTGCATTTAGCAAATTTTAGAAATAAGCTTTATTTCATACTGTTACAGTGTGGCTCTCCTTACTATAGGTTGTTACCACGAATGACACGTAAGATAGATGAAAAGCCTTCAGGTGATTACCCCACAATTACAGCTCCGTCCAAGGAACACTATCCAATTAGCGGTTCTCACAAGACTTGGCCATTAGCGTCCCAGGCACAGTCCTGGAATGAGGGACACACACACACACACACACACACACACACACACACACACACACACACACACACACACACACACACACACACACACACACACACACACACACACACACACACACACACACACACACACACAGAGAGAGAGAGAGAGAGAGAGAGAGAGAGAGAGAGAGAGAGAGAGAGAGAGAGAGAGAGAGAGAGAGAGAGAGAGAGAGAGAGAGAGAGAGAGAGAGAGAGAGAGAGAGAGAGAGAGAGAGAGAGAGAGAGAGAGAGAGAGAGTCCTGCCACTAGCTTCAGGGAGCTCAGGATTCTAGCCGAGGGCCGGGTAATGGCCGCTGCGTCTGATAGTCTTACGAGAGGGAATTTTTCATTTATTTTTTGGTTGTTTCCCTTTGAAGGCTTGGGGTCGGTGGTTAGTCTGCACGGGCAAGTAAAGAAAATATAAAGATGCTCGCCTGCCTGAGCAGCGTCCCTAAGTTTGCTTGTTTGTTGTTCTTTGCAGCAAATGGTCAGTTCCAGCCGGGGTGCGAGCCAAAGCGGCAGCGGACAGCCTACACCAGACACCAAATACTAGAACTGGAGAAGGAGTTCCACTTCAACCGCTACCTGACGCGGCGGAGAAGGATAGAGATCGCCCACTCGCTGTGTCTTTCTGAGCGACAGATCAAAATCTGGTTCCAGAACAGAAGAATGAAGTGGAAGAAGGACAACAAACTGCCAAACACCAAGAACGTGCGGAGAAAGACCAACCCAGCGGGCGTAACCACCACCGTCACCCCGAAGAACCAGCAGCAGAACCAGAACCAGACGCAAAACACGCCGCAGAACGCCCCTACGCAAGACCAGCAGCACACTCAACAACAACAGCAACAGCAGCAACAGCAGACTGCTCAGCAACAAGCAGCGCAGCAGCAAGCCGCACAGCAGCAACAACAGCAGCAACAGCAGCAGCAAGGGACACCGCACCCGGGAGGTCACACCCCGGGTTACCCACACATGGGCGGGGGAATGATGCCACCTCCCGGTCTGACGCCCATCTCAGCACCATACCCACACGGGGCCATGAAGCCTGACTACGGCCTGACCACGCTATAAGGACGGGCAGCGCCGCACTTGTTGGGTGCACTCACAGCACCTGCTCTGTAGCTTTACCCCGGCTCAGTCCTGCGACCCTTCCTTCTGCTGTTATCATTACTGCCGCTGATGCTGCTGCCGCTACTGCTGTTGCTGCTGCTAACGCGCACACCCTTCTCAGCCTTCATCCTTACTTCCCCTACCTGCCTCTCGTGCTCCTACTGGGACGGCGCGGGTCGGCCGGCGGTGGCCCGCCCCTACTCTACTGTATACAACCCCTAGGTCTGGCGGACTGTTTAGCCCTCCCGGCTCACCCTCTCCTATCTTCAACTACTCAATCTCTGGCTGCTGGCCGGCTCCGGCCACTTAGTCGCCGCCCAGGAGCGTAGAAGAAATTATCTCATCTCAGGGTTGTGTGTGTTTGTGGTGCCATGTGATGCACGAGACCACAGAGCAGTCGCATGGTGTTATTTCCAAATCACTGAGGGTCTGGGTATCATACACCACTGGAAGGAAGGTGTTGTTAAAGTGGCACGGTTAACATTCAGTCCCGTCTGAAGAAAATACTGATGAAAATATAGTGTTGCTCTGAGCCTACCGTCAGAATAATGTCCCAAAGAAAAGCAAGAAGTACGGTAGTCGAACAGGATGAGTGAAACGATCCAGGAGTCTGCCGCCAAAGTCCTAGAGGACGACCAAAGCAATACTTAGATACCTCCCACCTCTCTGAAAAACTGACACAAAACTTGCACGCCATGACAAATTCACAAACCAAATTATACATTGAGGTAAGGAGGATAATGTCTCTAATATCCTTCGCACCTGCCCAACTTTCAGTAAATAAGTGACACGATGACTTCAAAAGCGACCAAATTTTGACGCTTCATTAGGGCGAAAGAGGAGAAGTGGAGAGCAGGGGCAAGATCATTACAAATAATCCCTCAAGCGACTCCTTCCATCCTTCTCACACTCACAGTTGTTCGCCTCTAAACATATACTTAATTTTCTTTTTATTTCTATCCTCAGTCCCTTTCAGTTAACTGCAGTAACTGCTACAATGAGAGATGACTCACACTCTTCCGTCTGTTGTAACCGTGACTGAGGGAGCTGTTGAGTGTCCCCGCGACCACTTCCTCTCCTCCTCCCTTAGACCTAAAACCTATATAGACTTGACCTTGGGACCTAGAATGACCTCTGACTTTCCTTCTTCCGCACGCCGGCGTCGCGGGAGGCCGATCAGTTATTGCTCCCCAGAGGGTGTTTAGCTGCGCCGCTGAATTGTCTCACCGTGGGCCAGAAATCTACACACGACGCCTGCCACCCACATTCATATTCTTAAACCAGAGCACCTCACCTAAATTTCCTTGATTTTTTTTTTTTTTTTTTTTTTTACACACGAGTATTTTCTCATCTCGACACTATTACTTATAAAATGTCTCGTATAATATCAAAGACGAAATGATGTGTGTGTTGCTCTTTTTCCCGTGACACAGCTTCATTCAGTGTTTCTGTTCAAGATATTTACAGTAATTTACACACACACACACACACACACACACACACACACACACACACACACACACACACACAATCATATAAAATTTGAGGATTGAATACTGCACATATAAAGTGGAGCTACAGCGACAAATATATGAACAGATAGAGGTAAATAAAACTAACATACAGACAGACATAGATAAAGTTAATGAGTAAGAATTAACAGATAAATACAGGGAAGCATGCACACACACACACACACACACACACACACACACACACACACACACACACACACACACACACACACACACACACATGGATGTTCTATCCGTGGTCAGCAAGCAGGCAACACACGTGGGTAGGGGGAGTGTAGGCTAGGGCGGGTTTGGGACACACCTGGGCTTAGCACGGCTCGGTCGCGGCCGATCCACCGAGAGACATGGAGAGAAACACAAACAGGGACCAAGATTTCTCGCTCTCCTTCGGGCGGTCTTCACTTGTCTTTCTTCCAACCTCATCTTTCACACCAGTGTGGTGGAAAACATTAATACGTTTGGTTCATTCATAAATATATATATATATATATATATATATATATATATATATATATATATATATATATATATATATATATATATATATATATATATATATATATATATAAATGTGAAAAAGTCTTATCTATATTTTGAGTAATTAAAGATAAATCACTCACCTCCAAGGATTTTACCGCAGGCTTGAAGCTGACTCGACTGACTCACACGTAGGTGGACGGTAGCTAACGTGCAAGAATGTGTGGGGACGTAAAGCTACTGCAGCATTCTTAACGCACAAAGTTATTTCCTTAGATTGGAGCTTTAAATTCATTTTATATTATACGTTATATAAAAAAAAGATACATATAGTATGTGCAAATGTTGCATAAAACAAACTATCTCTTAGCCAGAAAACTCTGTCACGTTCACGGCAGATTCCTCGAGCGCTTCACTCTTCCCGTGCGTTTTGTGTGTACAGGTGTGTGCGTGTGCGTGTGCGCGTGTGTACGCTATGGTCGTCGGTTCTACCCGTGTGTACAAGGTGTTTCCCGAAGCACAGATCAAACTATTGTAATCAAAATATATTTCAGTCTCAATATTGGTAAGTTTACGGGTTCTGTCTCAGTCCTGTTCGTTCTCTTCACCAGCTCTTCTGTAATTCATCTCATTCCTTCAGCAGTAATAATCATACCATTACATTAGAACTAATTTTCTTCCTTGATAATTATGCGTTCAGTTCCCAATGTAAAGATATACATAGTATTTATAATTTGTACATGCTTATAAGAAAAAAAAGTGGAACTTTCACTATCTTCAATAACTTCTTTTACTGTAGTTTTCATTTTTGCTAAGGCCAAATCACCACTGCAACAAAATTCTCATCCTGCTTATTTACTACTTCCTGGGTCAGAACGTGGAGGCGGCGGCGCTGTCCATTGCAAAAGGATAAATATATTGAGTAGACATGTAATAACTAAAGATAGTAATATTAATAACAGTAATAAATAAAATTTCGTGGAAAAAGAGTTTCTACGAGGAAACTCACTGTATGTACAGAGGAACGTGACGGTCGAACTACCGTCGCGAGATTTTTATATGCCTGTACAGAGGGAGACTGTGTTGGTCAACCGCGGCTGTGGACGAGAATAAAACCCGTAGGTCTCTCCCTCCCTCATCTTGCCCCTGTAGGTCTATCCGGACAAATCTTTGGTCGGTATGATAGTACAACATGTTTTGATAGTACTTGCAGTCGCTAGCTTCCAGCGGGTTTCAGAGTGAGGCCCAAGGAACAGAGGATCCGGGGCGGTGAGGGGGAGAGACGAGGTGACCTGCATGGGACTCTTTTATATATATAGCTGATGCTCAAGACACCGTGTTGTCGGACCCGGCGGCCTCCTGCACTCCAGCCCCCTGCCGAAACACAAGCACACTCCCTCCTCTCCCAGTGATACGACTTCATCCACTCCTAATCAACGGTGCGCAGAGCAGCGTCCGTTTTCCCTCTCAGAGGCAAACACAATATGAGTTTTTTTATAAAAAAAAAAACACTATGTAATCCCGTTGTTGCAGCCATGACACTTTTAACTGCTAGCAAATATATGACACATGTTACTGCCTAGATGATTTATTGAGCATATATGTAACTAAAGGCATTAAGATACTGTAACTTTTCGTTCACCTTTTTGTTATTGAAATTTTTTTTTTCGAAATAAAGACATGGAAAATACCTATAACCGCTTTCTCAGACAAAATAAAAACAATATTAGTGGAGAAATGTAATCAATAAATAAACAAAACAATATATTAATCTACTGAAATGGTAAATAAATTATAGCCGGTTTTTTAACACTAGTTCTTTGCCTCTGAGATGTGAGGATACACAGAAACTGCTATTCATACACGGGGCTGTATATACGATTCTCTATATGGTTTCCCGTACACATTAATCTGAAGACCACCTGTGCCCGGAGCTTGCCGCTCGGCGGGAGCTGAGGTGTTGCGCTTACGGGTCCGCTGTACAGTATCCGGACGTGACACAAACGGTAAATATATTGAACATTGATTATAATAAATGTTATGATTTCCATTGACATACATTTGTAGATAGTTTGTGAATCCACATAGGTCGATTATTGTAAAGTTTTGAATAAACCCCTAGAGAAATCCTGTTTTTTTTTTTTTTTTTTTCATATCCTGGTACACCGTAGTATTGCTACCGCTCACACTGCTGCAGCGACAACTGCTACACTAACAACATCAGCAATGATAGTAGAAAAAAATCAATCAATACAACACTAAACGATAAAAATAAAATAACAATAATGATGACAATGATAAGATACTGCTGCTACTACAATTGCTACTGCTGCACAATACTGCTACTACTACTACACTTACCATTACTATTACTATCACTAGTACTACTACTACTACTACTACTACTACTACTACTACTACTACTACTACTACTACCACTGATAATAACAATAACAAATAAATATAACAAT
>NC_059303.1:9737859-9740359 GCF_017591435.1 Portunus trituberculatus | reverse complement strand
GGTAAGGTGCAGTGTGTGTGTGTGTGTGTGTGTGTGTGTGTGTGTGTGTGTGTGTGTGTGTGTGTGTGTGTGTGTGTGTGTGTGTGTGTGTGTGTGTGTGTGTGTGTGTGTGTGTGTGTGTGTGTGTGTGAGAGAGAGAGAGAGAGAGAGAGAGAGAGAGAGAGAGAGAGAGAGAGAGAGAGAGAGAGAGAGAGAGAGAGAGAGAGAGAGAGAGAGAGAGAGAGAGAGAGAGAGAGAGAGAGAGAGAGAGAGAGAGAAAGTGAAGATTGATTTTCTTTATCTAAGAAGGAAAACTATTAACTATGAACGACAGATACACCATGAAGGAAAAATCAACAAAAATATAATTACAGACAAAAAAAAAAAAATTACGAAAAAATTATACATATCATGAAGTGGTGCGGTACAAACGTGGTTAACTGATAACGTATATTCAAATTCAGAGTTTTGTTTTTAATACAGATGAGTGATTTAATTGAAAGAGATGAGCAAAAAAGTGGGAAGGACAACATCTGCACTTACAATTCAAGGGAAAACCAATAAATCACAAAATATAACTGAAGCCATTTTTTCTACTTCCTTTCATTTATGGCAGGGGAAACAAACAACCGTCAAATAATATTCCACTATTTACAGATATCTGAAATATTAAGATTAATTCGCCCTATAAGTATGATAATCCCATTTAAATCATGCACTTTTATGTATCCTTGAATTTACTGCATAACTACTTCCGGGAGCCATTTCTGATATTGCAAAATTGTGTATTTTTACAGATGATTTCCTGTTGCCTGTCAATCTTATTAATCATCAATGCAAGTCTTTTTTTTTTACTTCTTATTCATCTTTTCTAGTTATTTGTTTTCTTTTTTTCTTTCAGCTTTCATGTACGATTTCCTGTTTTACTTTATTAGCTCTATTAATCTTTTTTTTTTTCAAACTCGTTCATGTACTGCCTCCTCTTTCGAGTCTGTTCCTTTCAAAGACGTTGAGTTAAGCCACAGCCATTATAACCTTGAATCCAGACAGACACTTATGAACGTAACTGTACACATATCAATTGCATGTCTCCAAGATGAAAAACCTTAACAAATTTCACGCAATCTATATAACAAATTAAAACAAGCAGAGACAACCACTATCCTTCCACACATACTCACTACCCACCCCACCCATCCACCCGCACATACCCACCCCACACACCCACCCACACACGGAAGCAACCTTGTGTCAGAGGTGTAGGTCGAGTGCTGTACGTCAAAATAAGAACCTCAAAGCAGTCAATTGGGATGTGAAGTGGCAGCAGTGGAAGGGAAGAAGGAATGTTAAGGGTGGTGTTTCCTTTCTGCAAAGACTCGGTACAGGAAATGAAAATCCATCAATGATCATCGCCTCTGCTCTGGGAAAAGCTCAAAAGTGATGGAGTTATTGGTGGAGAGATGTGTTCGTAGACAAGAAAAAAGAATTGCATGATCGTGACCAGCTGCACCGTAACAGGAAAGCAGGTACTCATAGTTTTCACACTCAAGAGGAAGAAAATATTAATGATGGATATACAACAAAAAAATTAATCGGACTATGTAAATGATATAGGGATTCATTCATGTATTGGAAATTGTCAGACGTCTTTTTTTTTTTTTTTGCGTTCATTCACTTTTAAATATGTCATCATTTAAGTAAAAAGTAATGTGAAAGAACCGAAAATATATTGCATGACTCTGAAAGTATCTGAATATTAAAAACATTAAATATCTAAGCAAATAAACACATGAATAAACACATAAACACATACATAAGATTCCGAACGTGTAAGTGCCCCAAACTGCCGCTCCCCACCAAAAGAAAAAAAAAAAAAAAAAAAAAAGAGCCACAAATGAGGAAGTAGAAAGAGGATCTACAGTTAAAAACGAAAATGGGAAAAATCGACTTGTGCCTCCTGGGGAATTAAGGTGGGAACTGACCGGCCTACCTGGACATGGACGGACGCCCCAGAGATTCGCTTTGATCAGGATTCTGGCGGCTCGGCGTCCCGACAAAGGTGTGGTAATTGAGAATGATACCTGCTGTTCTGGCCATTCTTCTCACACTGTAGCCGAACACGTCAAGCCACGTACCTGCTGATCAATGGAGAACAACGCGGTAAGAACAAGATGGTACAAACAGTCACTATGAAAGGAAAGGGAAAAAAATGTCACATTGTTGACGCACACACACACACACACACACACACACACACACACACACACACACACACACACACACACACACACACACACACACACACACACATTAAATGCCACATGACTCCTGTTATGCCCTTTTACACTTGTACTGTCTGTCTCAAGACGTGGTAGAAATCACGTAGATATTTTTTTCTAGATTTTCATAGGATTGTTTTCATGAGATGGTACTTTTTCTTTCCGTTTTATCTATTTATTTTTTTTCCATTCACAAAATGTGTATTTTATTTGTTTCACATTTCCACATCTAAATAATAAAC
>NC_059303.1:9655359-9732859 GCF_017591435.1 Portunus trituberculatus | reverse complement strand
CCGATGTGTTCATCCTCAACTGAGCTATTTTTTTTAATGGATGCCATCACTCATTCCCTCATCAGCATCAGTTACCTTAAGCACAACTCCATTCCACATTCGTTACCGAGCAGTGCACCAATTTGCTTTATTCACCTTCATCATATTAATGACATTTAAATCTTACTACTGTGAACGATTCCTCAGCCATTGCTCTATATGAATGGTCCATCCGTCCAGTATTCTACAAAGATCTAGCCGAACTCAGGTCATTCGGTGGCCCGCTGACTCTCATCCGATTCTCGTTAATGAAGACACCACCGTTGCCTCGCCGCCCTCGCCTCGCCTCGCCCCCGCCACCATCGAAGAGTCATCTCAGGTTCGTATAATATACTTCTCCTGTCAGCACTCTCCTGCGGTAGATAACGGCAAGGGAAAGTCTGATAACCATTACATCCTACCTGACCTTGCTCTCATAACTCATGACCAGAGGCAATGGTTAGATAAAGATCAGTCAGCCTTTGATTTAAAGACTGCACCTGGAGACCCAAACAACAGCCACACGCTACCAGTTTGAGGGCATAATGTCCTGCCTCTTTTGTATGCTCATATTGCGGCATGTTGCATTCCTTTTTGCTTTCCCTTTTTGTCCACACACACACACACACACACACACACACACACACACACACACACACACACACACATAACATTTTGTGGCTAAATATGAACATCTCTGTCATCTTACAATAAAGTAGCGTTCATGCAGTCATAACTAATCTTCCGTTAGGGATCCTTAGCAAAGAAAAAAATATACTAACGCTTTTCATTTGCTATTATATCAATATATTGTTTCCTTTTCCTTCCTTATTTCAATATTCGTCTTTCTGTTTGTCTGTCTTCCCTAAGTGTTTGTCTCCAGCTTTCCCGTTCGTATCGTCCCTCCATGAAAGCTGTGATCAAACCATGACGCCATCACCTGGAGAGACCAGCAGACACACCTTCCCCAAACCTACACAATTCATTTCCTTCAGCTCCTCACATTTGGTGGCCCATGTCCCTCTGACGCCTGCCGAGGGTGAGGCTGCCGAAGAATTTTCTTTTTCTTTAAGGAAATTGATAGAAAATTCATACAGCAGGAAATAACTGTGGAATGGTCTGTATACTTGTAGTGGCGGATGCAAACTGGAGAAAACAGTGAACATTTACACTATGACCACATTTTCTTTCAATTTATAGTACACTTTTATGACTATATATGTATGTATGTATGTCTGCCTCTATGTATAAAGTTATGTTCGCATATATATGTAAGTACTACTTATATTTTCTCTCTCTCTCTCTCTCTCTCTCTCTCTCTCTCTCTCTCTCTCTCTCTCTCTCTCTCTCTCTCTCTCTCTCTCTCTCCCTCTCTTGGAATTCAGGTGCTGCATAATTCATGGTTCACTTCCAGACAAACTTATAATTATGCCACCACATCATTCTCAAGCTTCAAACAATGACGGAGCTGCCGTGCTTCACATTTCATCTCATATCGAAATATTTTAAACGAAACACAAGAGTGTTTCCAAACATAATGTATGTCAGAGCCTGAATATAAACAAGTGTCATAGGGAAAGAATTTATGAATATGTTACGAAAAAAAACTATGGCATTTGTGATCAAATAAAACTTAAATAAAGTATAGTGTAAATCCGATTTGCATTTTTTATCATATCATGATTGATATATTTGTGGATTTATTCGAATATTTATTTTGTTCAACTTTTTGATGTCACTCCCTGATTATCAAACCTGCAATCATTACTCGAGAGATTAAATAATGCAAATTGGATCACCATAAATGTATCTTATAAAAAAGAATAATCGGGGAAAACTCTCTTCAGTAAAGAATGGAAACATGCCAATACAGATGGAATGCAAAGACCACCGCTGCTCCTAACCAGTTAGTTCAGAGAGTCATGAGTCTGTCAGTCTGAGATGAGGCACACAAATGTTACTGTTAAAGATTATATTTACTTTCCACCCAAACTTAGTATTACACATGGACAAAAATGACGAAGAAATAAATATACAATCAAGCACTTCCGTCTGACTGGCTGACCTTCCCTCCACTCTCATAACGCAGGTCAGCACGGATCACGGCAACGGTCAGGAATAAATACGGAAATGAAAACTCAGGAAAAATCGAAACGCACGTGGCAAGCACATTTCACGAGATGTTGGTGGAAGAATGCAAGATTGAAAGCAGACAAACGTGCTTCATCAGGGCAGTGCTGGTGGTCGTCTCCTGAAGCAGGCACACCCACGTCGACGGAGACACCATTACCCACTCGACGACGCTTCCTCATGCACGCTCTTGGTCTTCTGTGACTCGACTATTACTCCTTCGAATCACCGGCCCATTAGAGTAAGGCAAAAATTAATTAAGCGAGACAGCCATTCCCCTGCAAATGGTCGTGTGTGTGTGTGTGTGTGTGTGTGTGTGTGTGTGTGTGTGTGTGTGTGTGTGTGTGTGTGTGTGTGTGTGTGTGTGTGTGTGTGTGTGTGTGTGTGTGTGTGTGTGTGTGTGTGTGTGTGTGTGTGTGTGTGTGTGTGTGTGTATGCTGAAATTAAAACACGACAAGAACTTGAAACGAACAAATAGACGGACGAACATATGAGAGAGAGAGAGAGAGAGAGAGAGAGAGAGAGAGAGAGAGAGAGAGAGAGAGAGAGAGAGAGAGAGAGAGAGAGAGAGAGAGAGAGAGAGAGAGAGAGAGAGAGAGAGAGAGAGAGAGAGAGAGAAACGTATGTAGGAGTAGGAAGAGGAAAAAGAAAAAGAAAGACCTCACGACTTCACCATTTGCCCCACCACGCTGCCATCCCCCGGCGTCACGTGTCTTTGGGAGCTAAATGACAATGTTCAGGTGAGTCTCTCCATTGACACGAGGAAGGTACGCGTGGGCTGGGCTGCCACTCACGCTACTCACTCTCACCCCATTACCCATTGGTCACGCTGAATTACATAACACAATACAGGGCGCGCTTCAATGGGGGTTTTATTTACACACGACAGGCGATCAGAGTGATAATAAAAGAAATCTCTGTTCCAAGGAGGTGAGAAGAAACAGGTGCCTTTCTTGTACCTTTCCTGTGACGTTAACTTTAATATTTCACATGGATATAATGAGAAAAGTGGAAAGGTAAGTCTTTATTCTATCTATCTAGCAATTCGTAAGATGATTAAGTAAATATAGGCGAGAAAGAGAGACATTATTTCATCCTACTCTATTTCAGTGTGTAAGAAAAATGCTAGGAAAAAGAATAGGTAAATAAAACAGCGTCATTAGCAAATAGAGAACGAAAATAACAGATGTGGAAGACGATACTATAAGATGATTTAGCCCATTTTCATATTCATTTTCCTTACTATTTGGCGATTTTATACAGCTTGAGAAACTTATGTAGAGATTAGAATAGGGACTCGTAAGATGATCAAGTAAATAAGCGAGAAGAAGAGACCTTTAATTCATGCTGCTCTATTTCAATGCGTTAGAAATATGCTAGGAAAAAATAGGTAAATAAAACATCAATAGTAAATACAGGACGAAAATAACAGATGTGGAAAAAAAAACAATACTGTACAGTGATTTAACCCATTCACTACCATAACCCATTTTCATATTCATTTTCCTTACTATTTGGCAATTTTATACAGTAGAAAACCAATCACTAAGGTAACTATGAGCAGCATCTTTAATGGGCCAAACGTTTCGACATTTCATCTTATGTCATCATCAGTGGTCTAAAATAAAACGATAAAACAATACTCTGTCAGCATACCCACTTATGATAGTGTGAATTTTTACCATTGTAATTCTCTTTGTATTTTAACTTTATTCTTTTATACTTATTTGTCTTATCGTTTTATTTTAGACCACTGATGATGACATAAGATGAAATGTCGAAACGTTTGGCCCATTAAAGATGCTGCTCGTAGCTACCTTAGTGATTGGTTTCCTACTGAAAATACGAATTCCCAGCAATCAACCTGTTTCGGAAATTTTATACAGCTTCAGAAAGTTATGTAAGGATTAAAAGAGAAAAGACTGGTCATTTATCTTCTGACCTCCACATACCCTTTCTAATATCAATAAAATCGTCTAATCATACCCAAAACTCAGTGAAAATGCATCTCAATACTGAAGAGGTTAAAGAGAAATATCCCATAGTCTGATATTAAGCAGGTTAATATTCGGATAAAATACATTCATTAATAGGAGACGTGTGGATAGCGTTCCTGTACATACAATATACAAGGATACAATTTGATGACACTGAAATAACATGATCTTTATCCCATTATACTCCATCTATTAGTGAAAATCGATTATATTAAGTAAGGAAGAGAGAGAGAGAGAGAGAGAGAGAGAGAGAGAGAGAGAGAGAGAGAGAGAGAGAGAGAGAGAGAGAGAGAGAGAGAGACCTAAGTGAAAGGCAGACTGGACGCAAGTGAATATTCCATTTTTACCATCACCATGACTGTCTCTTATGCTAACACCTGATCCACTCCCATTCCTCTCTTTCCTCTCTTACAGTCTATTAATTCCTCCTCCTCCTGCTTTTCCTCCTCCTCTCTTCTTCTTTCACCTCCTCATGTTTTCTTTTTATCATACTCTCTCCTCTCTCTTTACAATCCTAGACCATCGCCACAAGTCACGGTCTCCTTACACACAATTGTTCCGTCAACAGGCAAAACATCTTTCATTATATAAGAATAGCGAATAAAAGAATGAAAAGAACAGGTAATCAGAGTCTTTCATCGCGTCCACTGAGATCAATGTTTAAATGCTCCCTTAGCTGAGGATTCACCACTCATAAGTAATCTGGCACACCTTTTTGCAGTAATTATAACGTATTTCATGAAGTTACATTTAATGGCGGAAAAAATATATCAGATAGACAAAATAATGACATCTTTCAATGAGATAACTGTAATACACCTTTAACTTATATATGATCAGAAATAAATTAGCTCTTGTTTTTTTTTTTTCTATTTTTTTTTCTATTCAATCCACAATTTGCGTGAATCACCTGCGACCTTTACGACTGATTGAATGAACATTTTTTGTGACAACCTCGACCCTTGTGCAAAGACATCACGCTTTTAATTCCACAGGTATTTTTAAATTGTTTGACTTTTATTCTTTTTTTTTATAATCCGTTAATTGAATAAAGAATTACACTCAACTTATTCCTTTTCTCCGAGAGCAACATTGACAAAGACATTTTTTTTTCTTATTTTATTTATTCATTTTTTTGTGTGTGTTTTCACTGTTTTCTCCTTTGATTTGTTTCTCACTGCCTGACATTATTACTGCACGTGTTGTTTCCTTGAGAAGTCTTGCAAAAGTGGAACAAATACCAACACTAATTATTACAAAACACAGCTGATCATTTTTACCTTCTCTCACAAGGCCTATCATTTTATTTCTCTTATTTCACTCCATTACACTTCTTTTTATTTTACGTCCAATAAATTCGTGCTTCCTTCAACGCAAACCACTCAATCCACGACTGATTGCCCCGAACCTGATCCACCTTCCATTTGAACCGTGATCCGTCTTCGCTGTTATCATCCTCCTCATTCCTCCCCCTCCTCCGCCCTCACCACCTCCACTCCACCCAAGCAGTCCTCCTCACGCACCGTCTTCCGGAGACGTGCTCATTTCCTCCTCGACCCTGTGTCACCCTTGCTTGGGAAATGCTTTAATTCAAAACGGAGACCACCTTACCTATTTTTTAGTCTCTTTCAATTTTTTTTCCTTGTTTTTTTTTTATTTCAATTTGTTTTTTTTTCTGTTATATATATTTGTTTTTTTTATGAATTTCTTTACTCCTGATTCTCTTACTTTATATTTCTACCCATTATTCACTTATTCTAGCTTTACATTTTTTCTATTTTCTTTTTTATTTTCCCTTTTCTAATTCCTCAACTGAATTTCTTCTTTCACCTTCACCTTCAAATTCACCTTCCACCTCTCTCTTTTTTTTTTTTACTTCGTCCTCCTCCTCCTCCTCCTGCTCCTCCTCCTACACCGCTTCCTCCTCTTCCTCCTGACATTCATCTTCCTTGTTCCTCTAAAACAAGCCAATTAATCTGCCTTCACTCTCGTGGACACAATATTTCCTTTCCACTTCACAATTTCTTTCTGAAAGGGAACAATCAACATTCAATCCGCGACGTTTGAAAAAAAAAATTATATATATATATATATATATATATAGTTAACTGTGTGTGTGTGTGTGTGTGTGTGTGTGTGTGTGTGTGTGTGTGTGTGTGTGTGTGTGTGTGTGTGTGTGTGTGTGTGTGTGTGTGTGTGTGTGTGTGTGTGTGTGTGAGGTTAGTACCAATGTAAGATTTAGTAAGAAGACACTGTGCCATTACCGGTCCTTCTGTACACACCAAATGTCGACGAAACTGCCTAACGTTAATGAAGTAGACTGACTGGCAAGCTAATCATTCTCTCTCTCTCTCTCTCTCTCTCTCTCTCTCTCTCTCTCTCTCTCTCTCTCTCTCTCTCTCCCCCCAATATATGACTTTCTGTTTTCAAATATATCGTGTCCACCTCACTAGAGAAAGAATCTTCCTTAATCCTTTCAACTGGGCTGCGTAATGCAAAAAAAGATCTACTATGAGACTTTTTTTTTTTCCAGGGACGAGCATCGGGGCTCCTGTAGGGGTAAAAGAGAAGAGCAATCCATTTTGGGACTTTTCTCCTGTCTGAATGCATAACCAAGGGGTGTGCCAAATTCATGCGTTATATCCCACACATTGCACATTTCCGACAGCACATCCCTTACATCCTCAACAGCCTTTACATAACAGTGACACATTTTCCACAGACACACTGCAGAGCCTGAAGTGCGTAACATAAACAAGACAAAGTAAAGATAATAAATAGATATGATGATGATGATGATGATGATGATGATGATGATGATAATAAAAATAATAATAATGTGTAAAATGAAAAGCTCAAGACAAAAATCATTTCCATTTTCCCTTTGCTCAGATCGCCACCTGCTATCCTCCTCCTCTCCTCGTCCTCGTCGTCGTCCTCCTCCTCCTCCTCCTCCTCCTCCTCCTCCTCCTCCTCCTCCTCCTCCTCCTCCTCGGGTCGTAATCTTGGAGGCAAGTCTTTACAAATTACCATTACCTTCTCGGAGCCACCTACACACTGGCTCCTTCAATCACTTACTCGAGTAATTAAAGTTCCCGAGGCAAAATCCAGCCAGAATGAGTGATCAGCCAATCGGTTCTCTTTTTACCTCGCTGACTGTCACGGCGGAACGATCTTGAGCCGGCTAATAGTTCTCGGGTCCAGGCGGAAACGACGTCGCTCCGTTTCTAATTCCGTAGATTACACTTTGTAATTTGTGTAAAGGAAGCGGCTTTCGGGGCCCTTGATTAATTATGCGTCATCCAGTAATTTCTTCTCGGGTCTCCGAAGGGACCTTTTGCCTCAATTAAACAACCTGATTAAAAAATGTCTCTTCCGGAGAAGTTTAGTTTCTTGTCACTCGCGCGGCCGGAGGAGGAGGAGGAGGAGGAGGAGGAGGAGGAGGAGGAGGAGGAGGAGGAGGAGGAGGAGGAGGAGGAGGAGGAGGAGGAGGAGGAGGAGGAGGAGGAGGAGGAGGAGGAGGAGGAGGAGGAGGAGGAGGAGGAGGAGGAGGAGGAGAAGGAGAAGGAGAAGGAGGAGAAAGAGAAGGAGAAGGAGAAGGAGGAGGAGGAAAAGGGTGGGGAAAGAGGAGGAAGAGGAGGAGAAGGAAATAAGAAAGAAGAGTAAGAGGAGATAAGGAGGACGAGAAGAAAGAGTAATACAAAGGCGTACAAATAAAGTGCAAACATCACTAGATCCTGAGGGCCTCACTAGACTGTTTGGATCACTATCATTTGCTAACTATCAGTGGGAGAGACAAGATAGTGCAGAAAATGAAGACGAGATGGAGGAGGAGGAGGAAAATAAATAAAAAAAAGAAAATAGAATAAATAATGAAAAAAATTTAATGACAAAAAAATTAATAATGATAATAATAATGGAAATACATACTAGAGGTGAGAACAAAACGTACACCAAAAGTTTGAACAAGTAAAAGCGGAAAAGGAACAAAGAAAAGCACAAGGACACAGAAGACGGCGACAAGTTGTAGTAGGAGGAGGAGGAGGAGGAGGAGGCAGGAAGAGGTGAACGAAAGAAAAGAGAACACGGATATAGCAACACAAAATAAAAAACGATATAATAATACACAAGATAATCGTTCAATTAATTATCACTCTTATTTTTAACCTGAACCTACTCTGCCCTTGTCAATAAACGAAGTGCGATAATCTTTCTCCCTCCCCAAGTGTACCCGGACCCTCTTTCCCATTCCAATAGACACAAAACATTACCTCAATATAATAAGGACAAATCGCGTAGTAATCCTTTCAGTACCTTGACGCGTTTCCATACTCATTCTGCTTACTATTTGATGTTTTATATAGCCTCAGAAACTCATGTGGGGGTTGAAATAGTGAAAACTGTGACCATCAATCTTCTGATCTGATCTCCAGAGACCCTTCCTAAGGCAAATAAAATTATCTAATCGGACACAAATCTCAAGATAAAAATGTGTCGCAGTATTGAAGGCGTTAATCAGAAACAAGCTTTATTACTTGAAAAATATAGGAAATAGACAAGTAGAGACAGACATCTCCCCTTTCTAATTTATATCCCTTCCCTGAGGACTGACGGTACAGTGCTATGAGGAAAAAATAGTATAAAAAGTAAAAAAAAAAATCTAATCTAATAAGTTAATTTCAAATAAGCATTTTCTCTCGGAGTGGAAATTAATAGAGCGAGGCCTCGGGAGATGAAACAAATGATCAGCCGCTGGGGAAAAATTGTTTGTCTCACTAGAACTATATTAGGGAAATAGACGAGTTTGTCCTGATGCAAATTATATGTTTTATTAGCAAAGCCCTGGCGTCACGCGCGGCTCGCTTCACATGATCCGTGTAAAATAGGAATTCATGTTGTAATATTTGTGAAAGGATGCGTGGGAAATACACTAGTTGTTGTAATGTTAAGTGTCTGACTGTTCTCCTCCTCCTCCTCCTCCTCCTCCTCCTCCTCCTCCTCCTCCTCCTCCTCCTCCTCCTCCTCCTCCTTTTCTTGATGTTTGTAAATTGCCCGAGAAATTGTGAATATAGAAAAAAAATGATGAAGAAATTGTATGATGAAGATATAATATGAAGATAGAAGTAGAATGAGCAAGAAGAGAAGAACAACAAGAACAAGAACGAGAAGAAGAAGAAGAAGCAGAAGCAGAAGCAGAGGCAGAAGCAGAAGCAGAAGAAGAAGAAGAGAAGAAGAAGATGATGATGATGATGATGATGATGATGATGATGATGAAGAAGATGATGATGATGAAGATGATGATGAGGATGATGATGAAAAAGAAGAAAAAGAAAAGAAGAAGAAGAAGACGACGAAGAAGAAAAAGAAGAAGAAGAAGAAGAAGAAGAAGAAGAAGAAGAAGAAGAAGAAGAAGAAGAAGAAGAAGAAGAAGAAGAAGAAGAAGAAGAAGAAGAAGAAGAAGAAGAAGAAGAAGAAGAAGAAGAAGAAGAAGAAGAAGAAGAAGAAGAAGAAGAAGAAGAAGAAGAAGAAGAAGAAGAAGAAGAAGAAGAAGAAGAAGAAGAAGAAGAAGAAGAAGAAGAAGAAGAAGAAGAAGAAGAAGAAGAAGAAGAAGAAGAAGAAGAAGAAGAAGAAGAAGAAGAAGAAGAAGAAGAAGAAGAAGAAGAAGAAGAAGAAGAAGAAGAAGAAGAAGAAGAAGAAGAAGAAGAAGAAGAAGAAGAAAACAAAAAAAAGAGGAAGAACAATGAAAAGAAAAAAAGAAAAAGGAGAATGCAAAAAAAGGACAAGAATAACAAAAATGATGATGATGATGATGGTAATGACGATTTTGAGGATGATGATGATGATGATGATGATGATGATTGAAGATAATGCATAACAAGATGTGGGGAGAGATAATATGAAGAGAAAAACCTTGAAGGAAATGGATAATGGGCAGGGCTTAAGGGAGCGGGAGTCAGAGGTGATTGGAAGCACAAAAGCAGAGGCGCTGGAGGGCAAGGATGCAGCAGAAAGAAAAGGAGAAGAAAGGAGGGGTGAATGTTTTGAAGAATTGTTAACTAAGAGTGCTGAGAGAGGCAAGGAAAGACCACTTAGAGGAGACGAATTACAGGTGGAGAGGTTAAATAATAACAGGAAACTAATATCATAAGTCGAGTGCTAAAAAAAAAAAAAAAAAAAAAGGAGCCGATCAGGTTGACATGAAACAGAACATTATTCTAAGACAAGATAGATTGCGTTATGTAAAGTTTTATTAGCCAGTGCAATAAATCAAACGATTAACATAAGAAATGTGTTTTGTCTGAATGAATTATTTCTAAATAATATCAGAAAAGAGTTACAGGTAGAACTGCAAAATCTATAATGAAGAATTCAAATAAGTTAATATTTCTGAAAACACAATTATTCACAGTTATTCACAGACAACAGTGTACGGATGGCGGACAAAGCTTTCCGTAAGTAGTCTAAGAAAGCAGTGCATTACGTGAATAAACAAAGATCACTGGATAACACCAGACCCGTGACGGAGCAACAATGACACAAAGGATCTAATAACCCGTGATTCAGAGACCAGCTGACAACTAAATTAGACTCGCAGACTTGACAGCAAAATCCGGTCTTTAATGCTTCGTTTAACCAAAAACAGCCACTCTAACCATTACCTTAATGCAAGAATGTATCACTTTGAAACTTCCTTCATCGAGACTCACAGCAAGCTACGCCAAGACTTCTCAGCGATATCCGGTGCTTACTGCTTGACTCAGCCAGTAGTGCACTTATCAGCCGGATCCACCTCACTAGTAGTAGTAGTAGTAGTAGTAGTAGTAGTAGTAGTAGTAGTAGTAGTAGTAGTAGTAGTAGTAGTAGTAGTAGTAGTAGTAGTAGTAGTAGTAGTAGTAGTAGTAGTAATACAAAAGTTGACCAGTATTCTCAATCGTTCATACCTTTCACAGCTAAACTCTGGAACTCCCTACCTACTTCTGTATTTCTATCTTCCTACGACTTAACTTCTTTTCAGAGGGAAGTTTCAAGACAATTGTCCCTGGTTTTTGGCTAACTTTTCAAATCTTTTCGGGAGCCGGCAGTTCCAGTGGGCCTTTTTTTTTCTAATATTTTGTTACCCTTGGCAACGTAAAAAAAAAAAGTAGTAGTAGTAGTAGTAGTAGTAGTAGTAGTAGCAGCAGCAGCAGCAGTAGCAGTAGCAGCAGCAGCAGCAGCAGCAGCAGTAGTAGTAGTAGTCCAGCAGCAGCAGCAGCAGCACTAGCAGCACCAGCAGCACCAGCAGCATCAGCAGCATTAGCAGCACCAGCAGCGGCAGCAGCGGCAGCAGCAGCAGCAGCAGCAGCAGCCAGCACCAGCAGCACCAGCAACACCAGCAGCATCAGCAGCAGCAGCAGCAGCAGCAGCAGCAGCAGCAGCAGCAGCAGCACCAGCAGCACCAGCAGTACCAGCAGCACCAGCAGATACAAATTGGAAGTAATCGTTATAACATACGAAGAGAAATAAATAAATACACAATAAAGCTACAACCCCACAAATCTGGACCAATCTTCGCACACCTGACAAAGATAGACAAAGATAGAGACTGAACAATCTTGGAGTCACAATCTCCTCCGTCAGAGAAACCACACCGTCAGCACTCCCACACTCACTTATTTACGGCAGATAACTTAACGCCGCAGCCACCTTGAGTCAGTTAATGGGCCACAAAGGACTCCAAATTGCTCCTTACGCCAACAGCAAATGTCTGGCGATCCACCACAAGCCATTAGCGGCGGTGGCATCAACTGTGTTTTATTTACTTTTAGGCTTTATGTCTCCTAATTTGTGAGATCTACTGCACCACTGCCATTGCTTCTCTTGCCTCCGAGGATTGCACAGACTGACTACAACAAATTAAGAAAAGTATTTAATTTTTCAAGCCAATAATTTCAGATACAGGATGGGAATTGAATTTATAG
The DNA here is from genome assembly GCF_017591435.1 of Portunus trituberculatus. Lineage (NCBI taxonomy): Eukaryota > Metazoa > Arthropoda > Malacostraca > Decapoda > Portunidae > Portunus > Portunus trituberculatus. The sequence continues at coordinate 9,720,756 of NC_059303.1, read as the reverse complement.
GTTAAGCTTACTGTTTATTTATTACAAAGCCAAACTCGAGAGGGTATTAAGTTCACATAAACCGAAAGAAAATAGAGACCTGAAATTAAGGGAGAAGAAGAAAAGCCGTGATAATAGATAAACGAAGACATGGCCGATAGAGGGTGGAGTGAATTTGAAGAATGCACCGAGGAGGAGGAGGAGAAAGAGGAGGGGGAAGATGGATGGCAGCGGCAGCGGTTGTAGTAGTAATGGAAGTGAAGAAACTCAAACAAAACCAAAAAAGAAAGAAAAAAAAGACAGACAAACATAATCTACGTAGAAAAGAAATCTACCAAAAAAAAAAAAAAAAACTGACAAAATTCAAAGAGAAGAGAACCAGCAAGATAGAAAAAAAAGTAGAACAAGATGAGAGAAAGAGAGGAAAGGAGGAGGAGGACGGGCGAGACAAAGTAAAAAGAGAGAGAGAGAGCATAAGAAAAGAGAGAAGGACAAGGAGGAGGGGTAATGACGGGCGAGGGACCCTGATGAATGGACTGTGTGTTCTCCCACAACGAAAATGGAAGAACACGGATTCATCATTTCCATTATGAAGAGCGAGGCAAAAGCGCGACCCAAGGGAACACGCAGCTAAGGTCGACTTCCCAATGAGTGGCTAGGGTACAGAGCGCTCTTATGGTTTGTGCTGGCGGGACGAGCGAGCGGCGAGGAGCACTTTATGATGTTCTTATGCTGATACAGAACTGCCGCGAAGACTTGTAGGGGCGGGCAGGGCATGCTGGTAGAGGGGAGGGAGAGGGAGAGGGAGAGGGAGAGGTGAAAGGGGAGGGAGAGAGGATAGTAGGGAAGGAATGAAAGAGATGGGGTGTTGGGTGTGCTTAGGTAGTCTCGTTCGTGTGTGTGTGTGTGTGTGTGTGTGTGTGTGTGTGTGTGTGTGTGTGTGTGTGTGTGTGTGTGTGTGTGTGTGTGTGTGTGTGTGTGTGTGTGTGTGTGTGCGTATGGGTTGCTTCATTCCCAGTGTGATGTTTTATGCAAGCGTCAAATACAATTAAAAAAATCAATAAAACAAGCACATCAACACTAAAACAACACTAAAACAAGAAACGCAACACATCTGCCACGATCATCGCTTTATCAGAACGTAAGGAGGTGAGGACGCTACCTGGCCTGACGCAACACACCTTAAACACCTCACATACCCTCCCCTCCTGGCTTCACCCATCTCTCCCCTGCCTCTGCCCAGCCTCAGCCACGTCAGGCATAACATGACTTCGAGATGTACCGGTGCTAACAGCCAATCAGTCACCAACAGGAGGAGGAAGAAGAGGAGAACGAGAAAAAAAAAGAAAGGAAAAAAAAAACGAGAACGAGAGAAGAGAAGCAGAAGAACAAGAACAAGACGACAAGAAAGGAGGAAGACAAGGAAGGAAAAATTAAAAGGGAGATAGGAAAAGAAAAAGAGAAGGGAAGAAAAACGTGCGTCCCAGCTGGCGTGTCAGACAGTGTGTGAAGCCTCCACCTGCGAGACTGCTTTTGTGTTCCTGTGGCGGCGTTATTGTTTGTGGTGGTGGTGGTGGTGGTGGTGGTGGTGGTGGTGGTGGTGGTGGTGGTGGTGGTGGTGGTGGTGGTGGTGGTGGTGGTGATGGTGGTGGTGGTGAAGGTAATGATGATGATGATGATGATGATGATGATGATGATGATGATGATGATGATGAGGAGGAGGAGGAGGAGGAGGAGGAGGAGGAGGAGGAGGAGGAGGATGATGATGATGATGATGATGATGATGATGATGGTGATGATGATGATGATGATGATGAAAATGGTGATGTGATGATAGTGGTGGTGGTGGTGGTGAATTGTAATACGGACTTTAGCATTTTTCTTTTTTTTTTATGTTGAAGTGCAAATATTAACTTTCGCATTGAGTAGTAGTAGTAGTAGTAGTAGTAGTAGTAGTAGTAGTAGTAGTAGTAGTAGTAGTAGTAGTAGTAGTAGTAGTAGTGGACTTCCATTACCTTGAAAGAAAAAAATAAATAAATCATCCGAAAATCTGAACAATAAATACTACACATGAATAACTTAACGTGAAAAATCATGTACCAATCCAATTATCTAGAAAAAGAAAAAAATGAGAAGAAAAAAGCAAAACAAAATATTAGTCGAATAATAAAACTGAAATCAACGAAGCCACGCACGAGACGAAACATTCCCGTGTACGAACAAGACTCCAAATCCTACGACTCCTCACTGATTATATTCGAAAGACCATAAATCTGAAGTGGTCTCGTTTCTTTCCCCTCCCCGCTCATCCCGCCCCTTCCCCGCCTCGCCTCCCCGCCGCCGACCAGCGAGACGCCCCCCTAATGAGTCGTGTTGATGATGGACTCTGCACAAAAACGCCACGGGAAGAAGACGAAAGATGATCCCTCGGAAATAGGACTGAGAGACAAATGAAGTCTTTCTTGCCGCCGTCGGTCAAGCCTCTTTCCTGTCCGAGAGGAGATCGCCCCTACCCGGAATTCATTTGGGACCGATGGACTGATTAATTGGCTTCAGGAGACCCGCGCTGAGGTGGGTCTTCTCGTTCTCGGTGTTGGATCTTATCGCCTTGAGTCTGTACTGTTTCTGGAGCCTTTTTTTCTTCATCTTTTTTCTTTATGGAGGTGTCGCCCGTGTTTGTCTACTGCAACATTTCGGGTTCATCTCCTAATGGATCTTTTACGTCACCGGCTATATAATGTCTTCAATTTCTTGCCTCGAGTCCTCCACTTTTGTTTTCTCAAGAATGGAAGACAGAGAGATGTTTTTAGTCAGGCTCTTTTACTTAGTTGTAGCTCACGAATCACACGCGGAAATAAAGACAAATTGTTGTTACCGTTAAATGTCTTTTTAGGATTTTTTTTCCTTTTCCCCGAGCGAGTCTTCCTCACGCCGTGTTGACACAAAGGTCACCATACGAGTATGATTTACACTGGATCAGTGTTTCCTCTTCTCTTAGATGAACCTCGAGATAGCGTCTACATCTCCGTAAAAACCCATACACACGCGTGGGGTCACGAGCGGGCACACACACTAACAAACACGGGTGTGTGTGTGTGTGTGTGTGTGTGTGTGTGTGTGTGTGTGTGTGTGTGTGTGTGTGTGTGTGTGTGTGTGTGTGTGTGTGTGTGTGTGTGTGTATATATGTGTGTATGTATATGTGTGTGTGTGTGTGTGTGTGTGTGTGTGTGTGTGTGTGTGTGTGTGTGTGTGTGTGTGTGTGTGTATATATATATATATATATATATATATATATATATATATATATATATATATATATATATATATATATATATATATATATATATATATATATATATATATATATATATATATATATATATATATATATATATATATATATATATATATATATATATATATATATATATATATATATATATATATATATATATATATATATATATATATATATATATATATATATATATATATATATATATATATACTATATGTTTATTGAGTACAGCTATATGTATTGTAAAAATAAATCTGGTTAATAAAAAGAATCTAATAATCTCAACCACTGCAGTCCATAATATAAATTAAGCAATAATAACAGAAAACTCAAATTGAACCCCAAGACTTCAAAATATTAAAACAAAGAACTAATGTTGATAAAACAGTAAAGCGTACAGAGAACTTAAATCATGATTAAATATTACAGATGAAATCTGATAAAACTAATGCAATGTATAAACAAAATAAAACTTCAAAGGAACATTTAGAAGATTACACACACACACACACACACACACACACACACACACACACACACACACACACACACACACACACACACCCTTCATCTGGCATTCATGGTCGCACCTCACGATCGGTCATAATTGCACCACTGAGGTACTTCGTTCCCAGCCAAGCCAGCCTGCCGAGACTAATTACTCGTGTCATTGCCGCGCCCACCGCTCCGCCCCGCCTCTGAGGAATCACGCTCCCGCAGCCCCACGTTGCCCTCGTCAGCTGAGGGTTAGGCAGCATTTGTCTCTCGTCTCCTCAAGAGAACATCTTAACCAGAGAGAAATATTATCTCGCCGCCACTAATCAGTCTCTGGCGCGCTGCAGACGCGCGCCAGAGTGAGGCCTGGAAGTCAGCGATTTGTCAAAGGAAACTCCCTTTCTCCGAGGAACAAGAGACGACCTCACCAGCTCGGTTTGTCTTGATGGTTTCTGTCACTCCTTGCTATAGCTCATTCCTTGCTCATTTAACTCATATATTTTTGCAAACTGGCAGAATAAAGAGCACTTTATAATGTTTGTATGGTGGAAATGTTTTCATTTAATTTACGTATACAATCATATTTTTCTGTTAAAAATACTGTCTACGTTGGGACACCTTATTGAATGATTTCAAAATTTGCATAATATGTCATACTTTTGAGATTCCTTTGAAGACATGATAGTAGCTGGAATAGCAGTGGTAAATAAACGGTTTCTCTATATACAGTACACGAGTTCTTCTCAGATCAACGGATAACATCTGCACATTGTCACGATTACTGTTATCAAAGAAGTTGTGACACGCCTCCCTCATCCAATCATCCAGGCAATTTATCTAATGGTGTTCGTCACAGCTCATATAGACGAACCAGACGAACCAATAAGCGACCATCCGGAGGCTTAAGCACCGATGGTCTATTAATGAATTACCTCATAACTTGTTACGGAAAAAAAAAGTAACTAAAAAAAATCTACGAGGAAGAGGGATGATGAGGGAGATTGGATGACAGGGCGAGAGAGTGAGAAAGGAGAGAGGGGAGAGGAATCGGAGAAGGAAAATATAGAGGGAGATACAAGGGCATGAGGAAGGAATGAGGGGAAAGCAAGGAAAGTTTGAAAAAAAATAAAGGATAAAAATAAGAAGAGGATAAAGGATGAACGAGGGAGGAGTGAGGGAGAAGGAGAAAAGGAAAGCGAAAGACTGTCAACCTCCCGTGACATGAACAAAGTAACAGATGCGACAAAAAAAAAAAAAAAAAAAGACTAGAAATACATCACCCAGGCAAGTCACTTCTGTGGCCGCGTGACTGTCTGGCGGGGCTGCAGGAGCCTCACGTCGGCCCATGATGCTCCGTAATGATACTTCTGCTCTGCTTAATGACGGCCAGATCCTCACACCCATGGCCCACGATTAGATTTGTATCGATTGTAGTGTGTGTGTGTGTGTGTGTGTGTGTGTGTGTGTGTGTGTGTGTGTGTGTGTGTGTGTGTGTGTGTGTGTGTGTGTGTGTGTGTGTGTGTGTGTGTGTGTGTGTGTGTGTGTGTGTGTGTGTGTGTGTGTGTGTGTGTTTCTAAAGAGTTTGTTTCCTGCTTTTTTTTCCTATATAGAGCTACACATCAATGCAAAATTAAGAGTTGCCATCAAATCATACTCATAAAAAATAACAACTTAGACACACAAAACAGACATTTAAAAGCTGCCTTCAAAACAGCATCGCAAAAGATCTAACACACAGGAATACAGGGATTACTTCTGTACCGCGTTCACTTCAAAAAGAATACGCAAATACCTCCACACACACAAACACATCCACTATTTCACGCGTTCCTTGAAATAAATGGAAACACGTGAGTGGTTCCATCATAAAACCCTCGTCCCCAGCGTCTCCGAGGCTTAAGACACCCCTTTGCTTTGGAGCCGAAACATTTAGAAGTCATCAGTCATCATCAAGTTTCTTAAAAGCGGTGACACGAAAAGGATGACTTATGAACACGCAGGAGACACTGGAAACGGTCTCATCCCTCTTCCCTTCATCGTGGTCACTAGGTACTCTTATGCTCTGTTTGCCGGGGCGAGCCTGTGAGGTACAGGTATATGCTTTATTGCTTTGCTTGCTTCCTCCACACTAAGGCTGGGCACTACTATCACGTTAAAAGTTACGAACTATAGAAATAAAACGATGTATCACGTGGCTGGGCTTGAAAAATGAAGGAGAAATACAATGTTAAAATCTTTGAAGGTGAAATGAATATATGTGAGTGTTTACGAGTGCTTACGAAAACTTCTACCATCTTCATAATTTTTTTTAAATCTTATTACAAAACTTGATATTCTACGTTTTCAATTTTCATTTCTTCTTATCTTCAATGATTTATTATTCTTGACTTATTTTAGTTTTATCCCAGGAAGAAAACAAAATATATACAAAATAAAACACTATTTGTAGTTCCCCATGTAATATTATTAGAACTGTCCCATCACCACCAACCACTAATATCAAAATTTTAATTTAAAAGCAACTTTCTACAAGAAACAACAAATCACAATACCACCAACAACACCACGCCACCATCATCACCACCATCACTCTACAAGCAGCCCATCACTTCAAACACAACCCCACAACCATCGCAGCCACACAACACAAACCACATTACGAAAGAGCCCACATTACCGCCACAAAACGAGCATCACCAACGCAATCAAGGCCAAAAAAAAAAAAAAAAAAAATGTAAAAAAAAAAAAAATCTGCTTCTCCCTTTGCTCGGCGCTGCTTCCTCCTCTTATCATCATTACTCATTCTCCGCTACAACCACCGCATCTCCCAGCCACAACTACCTATCTTCTGTCTCCATTATCTACCTAAGGATACCACGAACCTTCACCACCACCACTACCACCACCACTACCAACACTACCACCATCACATAACTCTGCTACCATCACCACCATTACCACCACTACCACTGCTCCTTTTTTCCTCCATTCTTTCCCTCTCGAGCTTTCCCTTCCCCTACAACCATTCCCCCACCCCATCCCCCCCACACAGTCTCCCTCTTGCCCTTTCTCATTTTTTCCTTGGTCTAAATGCATCGCGATCATTAATTACCCTTTCACTTATTCATTTTTATTTAACTTGCAATTTTCAGCGGCTGTGATTCGTGTTCTGATTTAAGTAGATTTGGTTACTTTGTCTTCTTTTTTCTCTCTCTCTTTCTTTCGTACTGTTGGGAGTTTCAACTAGGGAGGGAGATGAGTACGTGTATAAAAGGCATCGCGCTGTTAAAGGTGGTGTCAGTATTTTCCCTCGGCATTATCAGGACACTCTGGTAAATATACACTAACAAAATGTATGGAGGAAGTGGAGGCGGGAAGAAAGAAACGGATGATATAGAAAATTTAAAAGGAAAACAACTTACGCTCTCCATTTCTCTCTCTCTCTCTCTCTCTCTCTCTCTCTCTCTCTCTCTCTCTCTCTCTCTCTGGCAGTCTCACCAGCACCGGCATGTCCCGCTGTGGGCAAAGCTGAGGCAAATACACTTTAACTCACCAGAACTTTGCATTTATTGGCATTAATTAGACCCTGTGTCACTCGACAGCCAGACACAGTAAGAGACTCGCCAACCTGGTATTTACATGCAAAGGAACCTGCAATGGATGAGCGATTACGGTCGAGACCTGAGTGAGGGAGGGCTAAGTGAGGGAGGGCTGTTAGTTTACTTTAATTCATACTCTAGCAATTATTTATAGGCAGTTCACTTTCGTCCAAATGAGATGAGGAGCCGAGACTTCGATGCTAATGAGGCAGCTTGTAATTTTGGAGAGTCCTCAACGCAGGAACCTCTTACAGCAATGGCGGTATATGAACCACATCCATTCATAGAGCGTTAATTCACCTGAGACAGTCAAAACACAATAATTACGGTGCCACTACAGCAAAAAAGAATAGAAGAAAATGTCAGTTTGGAAGGTTTTGGAACAATGTTAATCTAGAGCATACATTCTTAAAGTATCAATCAATCTTCAACATAATGAAGACGATAATTACGACACTCGAGAAAATACGAAAATCTCAATCTGGAAGCAACCAGTCTCCTTCACTCCTTCCAGGCCCGCAGGCTTCCCACGCATCCCATGACGGGGCGGGCGTAGGACCCGAGTCGTGTGCCTGAGAGCCGCGTCCGGAGGCACCGGCGAGCCTCCAGATGGTGGGATAAGAGCCTCAGGAATGTCGTCCCACAGAACCATTAGTGGAGCAGATGGTGCTGCCTCCAGATGGCTGCTGGGCCTCTGGATTCCAGATGTGGATCTTGATGGACGAAAGGCAGCAGAGAAGAGAAGGGCTGGGCTCTTCTCTCCGTCCGCTCCTCTGAAGCTTTCCTTTCATGCGTTCCATTGAACAGTTAGTTGAAATAGAAATAATAATTCCTTACTCTTACGTGCATCAGGACTGATTCCTGCCGGTATTCATCACCTTCACTACTTCAAGGCTACATCTGCTTCTCTTACCTGTTATTCCACCTACTCCACCAACCACGGCACTACGACTCCCTGTCGGAAAATCAAGGAAAATTTTCAAATGCACCTCACCAACTTACATCCCGTGCCAAAACTCACTGCAAGAAAATCTACGCTTGCACTGAAGCATTCATATGTAATCCGTTCTCTTGTGTGCAGGTCTGGCACTGGGCTGCGGGAGCGGCAGTGACGGCTGTATGAAGGACGGCTCAATGGGGGCGCGGCGAGCAAGAGTCTCCGGGTGTTCAGGATACAGGAGCGCCTCCCATTACCTAGTGGATGGCTTGAGTCCAACAGGATGCGGATCACCACACTCAGAGCACGTCCAAGTCTTCTTCTATTAGTCTTGATTATGCAAATATCTTATCGTATTTATCTATTCATTACTTTTGCCACGAACATTATTCTTTTCCTTCATTTACTTACATTATTTCCATTGTTTCCTTAATGCAACTGTCTCGGTTTCCGGGATCCATTGTACCAACAAGATTTGCGTGAAAGGAACATAAATTACTTCACTCAATTGCAGTTTTGTTACAAGACATTACTGTTTTAGCAATGCCTTGAGTGTGTTACGCAATTTGATCTGCCACACAAGCCATCACTCATAACAACGAGATAGTAATTAAAGTAGCTCCTAAAGCTCCTCCACGTGTGAGATCCTTAACAAAGAGTGATTGTGTTAAGTAACAGAGTATATTCAGTGAGAAAATCAGAGCATAAGTTAAGGAATTGGTGAACGAGAAGGGTAAACAGAGTAGAGGCGGGTTGGGCACACCATGTAGGAAGAAAACGGAACAGGAAAAGGAATGTATAGCTTGTAGAAATGTATAGCTTGTAGAAATAAGAATGTATAGCTTGTAGAAATGTATAGCTTGTAGAAATGTATAGCTTGTAGAAATATATATCTTGCAGAAATGTATAGCTTGTAGAAATGTATAGCTTGTAGAAATAAATATCTTGCAGAAATAAGAATGATGTCGACAAAGCCTTTACTACTTACTTCTTAATCTAACCATCGAATGCTCCTTCTCTCATCTCCCATTCCTTCCAGCAATCAATCCCCTCTAACCTCTTATTCATCTTCTCCTATATGCTAAAGCTCAACTTCCGCAGTGCTTCCTTAATTAGTGAAATATTAGTGAAGTCTGCATAATTCGGGAAAACCATTAAAAGCGAAATTGAGTTCAATGCCTCAAAAAACATACACACAAGTAACATTATAGGAAACAAGAAGACGATAATTTAGAAAACGAAAAAAAATATCAAAGCAAAAACGCATACACAAGCACACACACGTAGCTGACTTAAGATGAAGCACAAAGAGAGTACAAATAAATTGGCAACACAATAAATACAACATGCGATGATTAATAATGATAAACTGTCCACGCTTCTATGTTACAAAGTTGCACATCGACATTTGCCTAATCTTTCAATTCAATCCATATGGGCACAGATGTTCTCTCTCTCTCTCTCTCTCTCTCTCTCTCTCTCTCTCTCTCTCTCTCTCTCTCTCTAGTTATAGTTGAATTATTAGGTAGAGTAACTTATTCTCTCTTGTTCCTTTCCTCGGCATTAGCACTCAGTTCCTTGCCACAAAATTTATTCCTCGATATATCAATTTCAACAGAGCTGAGTAAGAGAAATAAGGAGAGAAAGAGGGAGAGAAAGAGAAAGGAGAGAGACCGCGTGCATGGTATGATACTAAGGGATTAGGGGAGGTAGGGTGAGGGGAAAAATGGAGAGGTGGAGGAAGGGGAAAGGGTGAATGGAGAGGAGGGAGGAAGTCTGAGGGAGAGAGTAAGGGTTAGAGAGGCTAAGGTATTGAGGGGAGGAAAGGGTGAGGGAAGGGTTGTCAATGGGAGAGGGGAGGGGGAGGGGGAAAGGGTAAAGAGAGGGGAAGGCTGATCAGAGTTACAGACCACCCCCGGAGTTGACTAATCCAGTTAGGTTGATTGGGTCCCGTCCAATAACCAGGGGAGCGGCGTGCCCAAGGGAGGAGCGAGCACCCCGGGGAAAGCGAGGAAGGGGAGGTTGGACGGACATGACGGGGCTAAGGTGCAGCAGGAGGAAGAAGCCACAGTCACCCAGGAACTCAGAGCTTTACTTGTTGATACTTTCCTTCGCCATTTTCCCAGCAAAGAAAATATCACCAATGTCGAACCGTTGTCTTATTCCTTTCTATTTTCCTTTCTTCTGGATGATGACTTGCTTATGCAGTGTGAATAACTTGTTCAATATAAAGCCACAAAGTCAGTCATCGGCAAGAGGTCATATTAGTTGTTTTAAACGATATATTACCGTGAAGCAAATCGAATGAATCACTAAAATCAGAGAAACTTCATGGATACAGTTGTTGATGATATTTTTTACTTTATATATGCTTGTTTCTCTACACGCGCCATAATTATAATTCAAAAATATAGAAAACTAACTTTGAATTATCTCTCACTATAGAAAAAGAACTAGTATTTGAAACCATACTACTCACCATCTGTCTCAAAAGCGCACAAACACAATGCACCACTGGAATAAGAAACTACAGCTCAATAAACCTACCATACCATTAACAAAACGAACCTACATACGAAAAACAGCGCTCATATCTGTTCAAAATGTCAAAAAGGTACAGTTTCTGGTTCATATACAAAAGCTACATTCCTCTCCGCTTTTCTAAGTTAGCAATGAACTTGATTTTTGTTTTGCTGTGTACTCATTTAGCATCGTTCTTAATTGCATACACTTATTCAGCAAAGACACTAACACGATTATATTCCCACCAGCCAAAACAGAAACTAAACACTACATTTGTATCGACCATTCGTGAGTCACACACATAATTCTCTCGGTGTTCCTATCATTTCACGAACACCCTCCTTTCGTTTCTCCAGTAACTCTTCTAGGGCGACACAAACGCTTGCACAAACAGCCTCCCGTCTCCGACAACTCCATTAGAGCCACAAAGCCGAGCCACAACAAAGGACAGGAGTGCTATGGAGGCAAAAGTAACTTGTGATGTCCCTGCCAAAGACCAAAATATTTTTCTCCTTCACCCCCTTCCTTCCTACGTCTTTTTTTTTAATCCCTTGCCCTTCAGTTTCTCCCCCTTCATCTCTCTCTCTCTCTCTCTCTCTCTCTCTCTCTCTCTCTCTCTCTCTCTCTCTCTCTCTCTCTCTCTCTCTCTGTCCTTCCCTTTGCTTCTCCCGTTCCCCTCCCATCGTTCCCTCCCTCCCTTACCTCCACCCCTCTGCCCCTCGTCCCTCCCCACTGCACGGCCGGCTGCCTCCATCATTAATATCTCCATGACGCGCCACTCCGAACGCGTGACCCAAACATGCACGAGAAATAAGTGAGATCGTGCTGACTTTTTTGGGCGAACAGCAGGGTGTGTGTGTGTGTGTGTGTGTGTGTGTGTGTGTGTGTGTGTGTGTGTGTGTGTGTGTGTGTGTGTGTGTGTGTGTGTGTGTGTGTGTGTGTGTGTCGCTAAGTACAAATAAGTACAATAAGAGAGAACACTGCTGGAAAGAACATGGAATCGTCGAGCGAAACATACGCACACAAGAAAATCTAGATGACCAAGTGTGTGTTTCCTCCACCCACAGTAGCCATGTATTGTTATCGCCCTCTTGCCTCCCCTCACCTCCCCCCCACCTCACTCTCTCTCTCTCTCTCTCTGTGTGTGTGTGTGTGTGTGTGTGTGTGTGTGTGTGTGTGTGTGTGTGTGTGTGTGTGTGTGTGTGTGTGTGTGTGTGTGTGTGTGATCCCTTCATACTGGCTTTTTACAGTTTAAGTAATGGAGTTTCCGCGACACCACACGATCATATCAACTGGATAATTCGGCAACAGTTAATTGTTGGCTGGAACAATACATGGAATTACATGCATTTCGTCTGGTAGTGTATTGCTGGCCATTAAAACCCGGCACATGCTATTAATTTTTAATACAGGTTTTCACTTTGAATAGCCCTTCTTTCAAAAGGAAACGACAAGTCAATTAATTGCTGAAAAAAACTCAGCCTGAATATTTCTGAGCATATTTCTAGCAGCAACATTAACACGATTATTTTAGTGTCGGTGAAAGGAGACTTTCAACATTCAGCATTGAGGTGAGGAAATTAATATTTGCCGAAGCTTAAAATACTGGAGAGGAAAGGAGCAATGAATGACTGGCTCGTCAGTCCACCAAGCCTTAATTAACAGAAATTCTGAGTAAATAGATAGACATGAAAAAAATTAAAGTCAGCAGACTATTAAAGTAAGTCCAGCAGCCCGGGGCTGTGAACGTGACGACACACGCCGGGCACAAGTAAGAGACGGGCTGCACCACACACTCCAGCACCACGCAAGGCTGCACCACACAGGACTGCGCCACACGAAGCTGCACCACACGGGGCTACACCACACAGGGCTACACCAAACATCAGCACACAGGCCAGCACAGAACATGAACTTATAACTGCGGGAAAATACTAAATGGATTGTATTCAAGACAAAGTAAACTTGCACATTCTCCAACAAAATAAAGAAACAAAAAACATCAGTTGTTCGACAGTGTGTGTGTGTGTGTGTGTGTGTGTGTGTGTGTGTGTGTGTGTGTGTGTGTGTGTGTGTGTGTGTGTGTGTGTGTGTGTGTGTGTGTGTGTGTGTGTGTGTGTGTGTGGGTGGGTGGGTGGTGTGTTTATTTTAATAATTTACATGAAAATTCGTATGATTGCTGGATACTGAATAATTACCTCCTTCTAGTTCCATGAGTTGAATATCAGTTACACCGCTGACCTAATTTCAAAAGCAGCGCTGATTTTCAATATTAATTATCAAGAAAAAATCATTACAAAGTACATTCCCTAATAAAAAGTTATTCATCTTTCTTCATACTCATTCCTTGTACTTTCTTTTTACGTTTTTCTTCCAAGTTAAAAGAAAATAAAGAGGAAAATATTGAGAGAGAGAGAGAGAGAGAGAGAGAGAGAGAGAGAGAGAGAGAGAGAGAGAGAGAGAGAGAGAGAGAGAGAGAGAGAGAGAGACCAAAAGGAGTAGAGAAAGTCAACGAGACAAAGAGAGACAGAATTCCAGACAAAGACAGACAGAAGTCCAGCTTGAAAAATAAGAATGACGATAAAAAAAAAAGAGATTGAAACACGCAGAGGAGATATAAATATTTATAACAAAAAGACAAGGCAACAAGGGGCGAACAGGAAAAAAAAAGGAGAACGTGTGCGCTGGACTGAGGGGTGAAAGGAGAAAAACTGGAGAAGGATGAGATGAGAGGGAAACATGATAAAAAAATGAGATGGAGGGACAGATATATAAGAAAAAAAAAGTCGTATAGGACTGAACAGAGGAAAGGCCTGCCGTGAGGAGGAGGAGGAGGAGGAGGAGGAGGAGGAGGAGGAGGAGGAGGAGGAGGAGGAGGAGGAGGAGGAGGAGGAAATGAAAGAGAGGAAAAGACAAGATAAAGAGAGCAGAATATAAATCAGTGATAACCAAGAGAGAGAGAGAGAGAGAGAGAGAGAGAGAGAGAGAGAGAGAGAGAGAGAGAGAGAGAGAGAGAGAGAGAGAGAGAGAGAGAGAGAGAGAGAGAGAGAGAGAGAGAGAGAGAGAGAGAGCAATCCACACAAGAAAACAAAATAAAATAAAAATATACAGGATGGAAGGAAGGCAAGGGGAAGGCAGAGGTAAGGAGTGAGGGCAGAAGAAGATAAGGGAGTGAGGGGAAGAAGCAGGGTGAGGGGAAGCGGGTGAGAGGGGAGAGGGGAGAGAGAGAAGGGAGGTAGAGGGGTGTGCTACCATCATCGAGGGGAGGGTGGGAGGCAGACATCATTAATCAGGGATGCTGCTGGCACCGCCGACCCCGCCTGACCCAACACACCCCGGAACCTGACCCCCCCTTCCTCCCTTCATCACCCTCTCTCCTCTCCTCCTCCTCCTCCTCCTCCTCCTCCTCCTCCTCCTCCTCCTCCTCCTATTCCTCCTCCTCGTTCTCGTACTCCACCCCCAACATTCTCCCTTCCTGCTCCTTTCCTTTCTATGGCTCGTGTCCTCCTTCTCCTCTTCCTCTTCCTTCTCCTCCTCCTCCTCCTCCTTCCTCATGTTCAACACCCTCTCTTCCTGCTTTCTTCTTCAATATAACCCATCACTCTCTTCTTCCTCTACCTCCTCCTCCTCCTCCTCCTCCTCCTCCTCCTCCTCCTCCTCCTCCTCCTCCTCCTCCTCCTCCTCCTCCTCCTCCTCCTATCTCCTCCTTCTCATCCTCCCATCCCATAGCTGCTCTTCTTCTCTTTCCCATCTTCCTCCCCTTACATACAGTTTCCCCTTCCCGCCAGGAGAAGAGGAAGGTGCATGGGGGCTGTGTAAATATGGGTGTAAATTTCTTTCATAAACATTGCATAAAAAAAAACAAGACACCACACCCTGTAACGTCAACTGGGAGTCTAATTAAGTCGTCTATTGTGTTAATTACTGGTGGGCCTTATTGAAGAGACCATTCATCACTTCATCTAGCCTTGCGACATCTATCCTGAGGGCAGCAGCAGCGTAACAAGGGCGAAGCACGAAGGGGCGACACACGAGATTAATTAACGTCGATACCGTGCAGGACAACTGAAGCCTAAATCCTGCAGTGATCGTTTTTTTTTACTATTATATTTTCTTTAAGCATGGATTGTGTGTCTAAGTGTGGTGTTGGTTAAGTATGTTGGTTATGATACTTGGGGAGAGAGAGAGAGAGAGAGAGAGAGAGAGAGAGAGAGAGAGAGAGAGAGAGAGAGAGAGAGAGAGAGAGAGAGAGAGAGAGAGAGAGAGAGAGAGAGAGAGAGAGTGTGTGAGAGTGTGAGAGAGAGAGAGTGTGTGTGTGTGTGTGTGTGTGTGTGTGTGTGTGTGTGTGTGTGTGTGTGTGTGTGTGTGTGTGTGTGTGTGTGTGTGTGTGTGTCATCAGGTGAAGCGGCCTGATGTCCTGCCGTGTCTAAAATGGACAGTAAATATAAAGGAGCGAAATAAAATAAACATCACGAAAGAAAGGACACACACACACACACACACACACACACACACACACACACACACACACACACACACACACACACACACCATAAACTAACGCACATGAGACAAATCGATCGAGCACTAAATTACAAAATAACATGACCAAAATATCGAAGAGAGGCGATCACATGCTACAAAGCCGAGCCGATGTCTTCATTAACCTGACGAAGGGCACGTAACCATTGTCATTCCTCCCCAGACAAGAGTGAGGCCGGGGAGGGAACACCTGTACGTAACGGATAAAGACAACAACGAGCTTCGATTCATTGCCAAATTGATAAGTTAAGCGAGGCACATCAGCTACTGCAAAGCATGAAGTCTGCCCACACCTCTAACACCCGCTGACATCATTAATCAGGCCAGGTGCTCCGACTCTCCTTCCTTCCCTCCCTCCCTCTACTTCCCTCACTCTCGCCTCTTTCTCTCTCTCTCTCTCTCTCTCTCTCTCTCTCTCTCTCTCTCTCTCTCTCTCTCTCTCTCTCTCTCTCTCTCCTCCCTCCCTCCTTTACCTAGCAGTGATGACCTCCCCTGACCTCAGTAGCCAGCTGGTGACCTCGCGCCATCGCCACCGAGGTGTCACTTCCTGCGACTCTTGTTTTCCTCCACAAAGCCATGTGTTGTGTAGCGTGCTTCTCATACCACCACTACCCATCTTCCTCCTCCTCCTCCTCCTTCTTTCCTCCACTGACCGTCACTCCCGCCCGTCACTTGTCTTTTCAGGCACATATAAAGTGGAACTGATGGCAGAGTCAGAAAAGAATGCAAATAAAGCAATCGAATGAAGATTAATGACCAAAAATACACAAAAAATAAAGCAATTAATTAATCAATCAATTAATAAACGAATATATTTTTTGAATGTCTAATGAAAATGTATCCAAAGTTTTATATTTTCTTTATTTTCGTCTCGTATGAAAACAAATCTTTAATGGAAAAATTTTGAATCCTCTGTCCTTGTCTTTCCTACAGTCACATATACGACTCGCTAGGAGACTCAAGAAGCACAGTTACCGCCACTCTAAATGTGACTTAACACATTCAGTTATATTACCAAATGCAATACCCCGATGCTCTGCTTTCCATTGTGTTTGTAATGAAGAAGAAATACTCGACACATTACTTTAACATCATTTTTGTATTTATCCTTGAAGTGCAATTTCAGCTCCTTTACGAATCAAGAAAAGAATATTCACGTTCAAATATACTCATCCAAATTTTATCAAACCTGAAAATATTATATAACTTAATCGGTACAAAATCATTCCACTTACCACAGTTTACTGACACACCGAGAAGTAAAGCGCAGCACAATGGGTCTTAATTCCCTTCCTCCTGCGTTATCAAGCCGAGTCCTCGCAGTCACGATCACCCTCCTGTTTTATCTCCTCATCACCACGGCAAGATGGCCTCCCTGCCCCTGCGTCCTCCTCCACCTGCCTCTCCCTCTGATTACACGTAATTCTCAACAATGCTCCATTTAGTCCTGACCCTGCTGCCTCTCCAGTACTTCCTCCTCCTCCTCTTCCTCCCCCTTCCTCCTCCTCCTCCTCCTCCTCTTCCCGCCGCCAGCTCACCAAGGCTGGGCCACTCTCGCATGACCTGGCCCGGACAGAGAAAGAGTGAGGTGCCCTGAGGTCATTAATCAGAAACTTCGGGGGCTCCTGGCCTAACTTTTCCCCGTGGAGAACTTTGATGTTTCGCTCTGGTGACATGGCTACAAAACCGTCTCTTGCCGAGGTGGCGGGGCGAACGAGCCGGAATGTGAGAGAGAGAGAGAGAGAGAGAGAGAGAGAGAGAGAGAGAGAGAGAGAGAGAGAGAGAGAGAGAGAGAGAGAGAGAGAGAGAGAGAGAGAGAGAGAGAGAGAGAGAGAGAGAGAGAGAGAGAGAGAGAGAGAGAGAGAGAGAGAGAGAGAAATATACAGACGAAAAGACAGACAAGCAGATTGACTAATTGACAGATAGACAGAGAAAAAGAGAACAATGACACAAATAAATAATAAAACTACCTACTCTTGTTCACCACACCGCAAACCAGCATTAGAAGCCAAAGTACGATAAATAAACAGTGACACAAACACTTCATACATTCGTGCAGTGATACGAGATTAGTTGACTGACGAATATCTAGAACAAATAAAGGCTTGGCGTAGATTTTTTTTTTTAAGGCGGGTGAAGAAAAAGGAAACACTAGCTAAGAGAGAAAGTTTGTGGGAAGAGAAGGGGGGAAATAAAGTAGGAGAAAGACAGACTGTGGGCTTGACCACATTGCTATTTTTCTTGTATCATACTGATGTTTGTTTATACATAAATGTTCACATATTTCTTTTAATTTAGGCACAAACTATTCCACAACAGTCCCAGCTCAGCTATTTCACAGTCAGAACCACAGCTCTCCCTACGCCAACAGACTCTTGGGATCCTGTACCATATTGAGAACTTTGCCGTCCTTTATTTGCGAGTGAGAGAGAGAGAGAGGTGTATCTTTTCATCTCTACATAGGTTTTATGTATAGATAAATTATAAATTATGGCTGGGTCACCAAGAGAACCACAGCTAATTCCCTAAGCAAATTAGACTGAACTGTGCTCAGCCGAACTGAAAACCGTTAATGGAACAGCTAACAAAATTATAACTGTAATCTCTTGCTACTTTTGCTTACAAATTGCTTGTAATAAATAATTTAACGATGTTCTAAATGAATAAAACTAATAATTATGATGATCCATGAACCGCTTCCTCCTGGACCACGCCGCCGTCTTCGCCTCGTCCAGTAGAAGGTAAGTACATTTGTCACACATCTTTGTCTTGTCATGTTACCTGGTTGTTGATTCGCCAGTACTTCCAACCATTCTTACCTTCCTTTTTTTTTTTAGAGAGATCTTTAAAACTACCAATATCGACCTTAACTCCTTCCTTTGCTTATTTTTTACTTAATTCCGACTTTTCCGTATTTTTTTTTTTTCGATTTCATTGTTTTGTTTTGTTACTCTCACAAGTATTCTTCACCTATATCAAAACTTTTCTGACATTGAGCTTTTTTTTTTTTACACATTATCAAGCCTTCCTTTTCCCTTTTACATAGCAACACTCCCCTCGTTCCTATCAATTAAGCCACTTCATTATTAATCTTTAAAACCATTGGCATATATTTCATTATACCCTGAACATGTCTGGTATTGAACTCTCACCTCACTTTCCCTCGTCTCTCGTAGAAGCAATAAGAGCCTGACGTTAGCTTCTCCCCTTTACATATCCCTTGTTCTCACTCCCTGATTTATCCAACTTTTCTATCAGTCATATCTTCCACACTACGCAACCAATTCTCTGGTATTGCACCCTCATCACCCTCATCATTCTCTCTCGTCACTCGTAGGATGGAAGGAAGGGGGTGGGAGCTGTGGCCTCTAGGCGGGGCGGCACAAGGCTCACGCTCTACACGGCTCACCACCTCTCTGGTCGCGGCGGTGAGTTGTTATTGTTGTGACAGCTTGTGAATGGCGTCTAATATATCAGCTAATTTTAGGCCTATATAGGGTAGTACGTGGTCGCCGCTAATAGATGGCCTCGCACTTATCTTTATTAGAGGCAGAGTGACTGTTCCACGCCGAGCAGTGAACGGTTATTGGCTGACAGAGCGAGGCGTCTGCTCTGTCACTGACCCGCGGTTATGCAATGAGAGAGATTAAGTTGTTTTGGAAGTTCATCGTTTTGTGGCTTTCATTATTAGGCTCTATTTGTAACACTGGCAACCTTCATGTTTAAATAATACGATTGCAGGAGGATACTTAACAGTTTATTTTCGTGTGTTATTAATCTTTCTTATACTCGATTTGAAGGAGATTTTGTTGTTTTACTTTTCTGGTGTTGTGTCGATATTCGTGGATATCATTAAATACCTAACATTCATCCCTCAGTGTCTCAAGATGACCTTCAGTGACCGAGGTGTAAACAGTGAGGTCCACAAAAGTACCGTGACGCTTGTCTAGTTAATGACTTGTATGGTTAATAGCTGTCATTGATTGGAGACATTAGTTGATATGAAAAATTAAGGATGTCCTGGATGGTGGGTGGCGTCCCGGGGAGTTAATTAGCGATGTCCCGTAAACTTAGTCGCATTCATTAATAACTGACGTTTTGTAAGGCTTGTAGTATTCTGTAAACTTAGTGAATATTTGTGAAAACCAATAGAATCACTCATAGGATACCGGATGTTCTATACAGCTGAGAGTCTCTTAGTGGGTTTCTTAGGCATCATGTAATTTTCTCAGTAGTGGTGCCTGAAGAATCCAACCAGACAACTAAGTAGTATCCTGTCATGTATGAAGGATGACTGTGGGAGTTAGAGGGTGTTTTGGGAAGGAAGAGGGCAGTACATGCGTGTAGCGAGCAAAGAGTGAGCAGAGAAGAGTATAAAGAAATAGTATGAGTGCATTAAGAAGCATATAAGAAGGTAATGATGGATGGCTAGGAAGGTTAAATACAAGTGCTGTTTGAGTACAAAGGAAAGTGAAGAGTGAGGAATAAATGTACAAGACTCAGCGTGAAAGTGCCGTGGAGTCTGTATATGAGAAGTAAAATGTGAAAGAAAAGAGTGTAGAGGATTTGTGGGTGTAAGAGTGACGTACTGTGTGTATCTGTAAAGTGTGAACAATGAACTCATGAGTGTACAAGGAAAATGAGCAAAGATAACTATGTAGGGATTTCCAGTGAGTGTTGTGGAGTAAATAGGAAATGGAGGACGTTCTGTGTTGGTAGGAATGGTGGAAGAGGTTGGGGTGGTCTTGGTGGGTGCATAAGAGCGTGTCCTAAGCGTGTCCACTACCGTAATGGAGGCGGACACGGAAACAGGAGAGTCATTCATCACAGTTCTCGCAACGTCAACCTAAGTCATTCCCCCTTTCTCGTACACTCCTTCTGCTCCCTCCTCCCTTTCCTACCATATTCTCCTCCCCTTTCCTCGCTTTCCGCTTTCCTCTCTCCGCCTCTTCCTTTCTCTTCACGCCCCCTCTCTTCTCTTTTTCCTCCCCTTCACCTCTCCCTCCTCCTTTCTCGCACCCATTCATGTTTTTTCTCCATATTTCTCTTCCCTCATATGTCGCTTCTACTTCCCCTTCCTTAATATATTACCTCTCTCTCTCTCTCTCTCTCTCTCTCTCTCTCTCTCTCTCTCTCTCTCTCTCTCTCTCTCTCTCTCTCTCTCTCTCTCTCATTACACTAGTGACAGGTAAATTACTGTTTGTTTTTCTCAGTAATAAGAAAAGTTTTGGATATTGAAGAAATCGATACTTTTCCACTCCACCGCTGCACATTGAACCCCCAAAGGAACTAAGGAGACAAAGCTTCAAAAATGGGTCACTGAAGGAGAGAGGAATTAACAGAGGGTAGAGCAACCATGAGCTGATTTCCTATAGGCCTAGATGCGAAAGTTCCTAGGTCGAAGATTGGCCAAAGCAGTCCAATCACAGCCCTTGATGACAGGTAATCCATCACCCTCCACCAATCAGCCTCAAAGTCATGCAAAAATATTGTTTGCTCCCACGGCCATCTCTCCTCCCAGCCGATGTTCGAAGCCCTACCCTCGACCACGGCTTCGTATATAAAAGTGGAAGATTATTTGTTCCTATTTCTTTATGTTGCTGTGAAGATATCTGATTTTATATGTAAGTGTTGGGATACACGTTAACTTTCGTCGATGATTATTGTACGATGATATAAACTGTGTGATTTAATACCATTTTTTCCTTATGGTGCAGGTTCGAAGAGCAGAGATAATTTGTAGGTTCTGAAGAGGGCGATTTTTGAGAGCCAGACGACCTGTGTTTAGGCGGCGGCGAGATGATGGTGATGGTGGTGATGGTGGTGATGTGGCGGTGGCGTGGCTAGTCATGGTGCAAAGCTGTTGTAATGATGTGATGATACGGTGAGGGAAGATGTGATGGTGGTGGACACTTAGGTTATCATTTTTTTCTTCAACTCTATCAAATTTCCGTTGGTGTTAGTGTTATATAGTTACAATGTCAACAGTGATGGTGGTGGTGGCGGTGTTAGTGGGAGTGCTAGTAGTGATGGTGATGGTTTTGGTAGTAGACATGGTGGTGGTGATGGTGGTGGTGCAATGTTGTTGTTGTTGTTGTTGTTGTGGTGGTGGTGGTGGTGGTGGTGGTGGTGGTGGTGGTGGTATTTTGTTGTTGGTGATGGTGGTTTTCGTTTTTTTTTTTTTTTTTTTCAAGGGAGTATTGATAACAAAATGACTGATTGTTTTTTTTGGGAGCTCCAACAATGGTGACACACGGTGCTGTTCGTCACAATAAAATAAAAATGAATAAAAAAAAAAGGTACAAACCATGTGATAAATAAATAAATCGGTAAATCAATAAACAAATCCACAAAAACACGTCAAATTTAGATACAAAATATTCATGATGTCTACACGGCTCAGTGAGAAAGCCAACTAACTCTTCCCTCAGAAAAAAATAAATAAAGTAAAATTCAGCTGGTGAGGAAGGACACAAAAGCAGCAACAACCACAGAGAAAATAGTGGCGGTGACAGAAGCACAGACGTTGAAGGATGTGGTAAATGTACTGCAGCATAATTAATGTGAAGTCATGACATTGCTTCTGTGCTGCCAGCCGCAGGGACACCACAGACAGCCCAGAGATACTGCCACTGCTCACTGCCACTCTCACCTCACAGCACACCAACTCATCACCCACACGTGCCGCCTCTATCTCATCCTCACACCACTGCCATCTATTCCCGCCGGCCTTACTCTGCCTCGTGGGTGAGTGCGCGTGTCACAATCTGAGAGGCAATCTAATCAATACATCAATCTAGAGTCTGCATGTGACAGTAGAATGGGCAGTAACGGACGGCCCGCCAGGCACCTGGAAAAACATTGTTGATTAATGACAGACACCTTGCCAGATATTATATTCATTATTAGCATGTTTACGGCCGATTCTCGCGTTGAATGGCGGCTCGTGTGGGGGCGAGGTGTGTGGTGGCGTCAGGGTGTGTGAAGGGACGGGTTGCTGCCTCGTCAGGGCATATTGGCACCAAATAAATGCACATGTGGAGAGACAAAACTTATGACATGTGCACTTACGTTATTAGATAGTAAACCACACACACATTCTCTCTCTCTCTCTCTCTCTCTCTCTCTCTCTCTCTCTCTCTCTCTCTCTCTCTTGTGCCCACCCACATACACCTAATCAAGGTCCATATCCACTTATCCACCCCCACCCACAACCACTCTATAGGTCCTTCCAACCATCCCCCCCCTCCCACCATGTCTGTGCCTCATGTCCCCCAATCCCTTCTCTCCACTCATCCTCCTCCACCTCATTCCCTACTTCCTCCCTCCCTAAAAACTCATGTCACCCTCGCAAGGTCGGGATAATCACAGCTGGAATTTCCGTGGATATATTTTTTTTTCCTCGTTTTTTTTTCTTTTTTGTTGTTGACAATTTCGCCAGAACATGATAGACAAAGTGTGTGTAAGGCAGTTCCCAATTTCCGCCCAACCTGAGATAGAAAAAAAAAAGTAAATAAGCAAGATTTGACAAAGTGGTTGTAGTTTTATGTATGGTTCCTCTCACACACACACACACACACACAAAAAAAAAAAAAGAACACCTCAAGTACACGTACAAACACACAAACAAACACCACCATAAACACGCACGTATAAACACACAAACACACAAACACCAGATAAAAGTCTTAGACGCTCTTGGCCACAACTTAACGAGGTTTTCACCAGCGCCAGACTAATGATCCTCACCACGCCCACGTCCCCCCACGCCCCCTACGCCCGCAAACAACTATCCCCACACCACGCCACCACGCATTACTCCACCCACAACGCCATCCAAGGCACCCATTTCAGCTCTGAGGCCCACAGGCTGACATCCACCCAGTGTAATATTACAGCCACTGAGAAGAAGGTAAAATGTCGTTGTGGAATGGGGAATAGTACGTAAATAGTAGGCTGTGTGTGGAATAGGGCTTTGCTGCGAGGGTAGTCGGACGTGATGATGAAGGGGAAGGGATGGTAGGCCGCAAGATAGTGTGGGTACAGTAGGTTTACAGAATGGCCTCTCACTGTGGGCGACGACGGTGAAGGAGGTAGTAGTAGTGGGTAGTGTGGAAGGATAACGGAGGGATAAAGTGTCTGAAGGGAAGGACTGCGTTGCGTTGAGGGGAAGTGGATAGCGGTCTGCGAGGAGGCGAGGGAAAGTTCTTTGTTGTCCAAGAATGGGAGCGGGATGGTGGGCAGGAGGCTGGAGAGACAAGAGAGAGGAAAGAGGCGGCTGTCTGACGGAATGATCGTACTGTCTGGCGGAGGGAAATCTGCATTGCTGAAAAGAAAGATTTGCGTGACTGACAGCCAGAATTCGCTAAGATGGCAAGGAAAATCAGAATGGTTGACGTAGAGCTTTTGAATTGGTGGCAGGGAAGATTTGCATGGCACAAGACGGACCTAGCAAGTGGTGGGTGGCGGCGGTGCGGGGCGTCAGGGGGTGAGGCTTGGCGGGTGACCGTGAGTGAGGCGAGGAGGGCGCGGGAAGGGCGTGCGTTGTGGGTGGGTGCGGTAAGGGTCCCAGCCGCCTCCTCTGATCCATCTCTTCTGTCGAGGAGACTACCAATCATGGTGAGGCTTGGGCCATCCCGGGCGTTCATTGGTTAATGTGTTTTTAATTGCTCAACTTTGTATAATTTTGTTAGGGGCTGTTTTTTTCCTTTTCTTTCTATACTTTAAAATGGCGGCGGGAAAGTACTGGCGTGTGATTAATGTTGACAAGAGCAGAGGAGGAGCAAGGAAGGCCAAGATGAACACGGCCCGGAAGGTTTTGCAGTGGCGGGAATGAAGGGCAACACGAAGGCACCTCAACCAGCTTCGGGGACGAAGAGCTTCTCGTGACTAGTTTATTATTCCTGCAAGCGTCATCAATCACCAAACCCTCATCTACTGAATTTTTACAGACGATGAGAAATAACAACTAATTTATGCACCTACTACATATTAGATAATCGAAAACAAAACATAGTTTCGAAAAGGTGTAAATATAAAGGGAGCCGAGTACTCCAGATAATATCAAGCTAAAGTGTTGAAAATCCTTCATTTCATTAGCACATACTCTCTTACTTAATGTTAGCATATATTGTCCAACATTATTAGTACTGCACAGCTGAGGATCATATCGCGTTGCCGCTTATATTTATACTGAAGAAATACCTCGAAATAACCTTGGTCTCTCATTCAGACTATGTTAACCCTCCAGAAGGTGAGAAGCCTGTGTAGCTTTTAAGAAGAAATTGAAACGTTGCTGCCACGAGAATCATGAAAACACCCTTAAAACCGGAACAACATTCAGAGATTTCCACTTAATGTAGTTAAATTAGGAGCCGAAATGTTTGAGATTGCAGTCTTCGATACACATTGGAGCTGCATAATTAATTAATGAGTCTTATCATAGTCAATAGATAATCATCTTACATATCACAAGCTTACTCAAGGATAACAAACAGCAACAGACCTTTAGGTACTTCCCAGATAGTTTACTTATACTACTCTGCACTAAAAACTAATTAAAGAGATAGGACAGCACAGTACGTCTTCTCAACCCACTTATATTCAAACTCCAAGCAACACTTCAGATTAATAACGACAGCCAAGAAGCTTCAAACTTACCCACCTTTATTGCACTACACTAACAACCAATTATAAATAGAACACCGCAACAACTCTCTCAAACCACCTAAACTCACACTCTAAAACCATGGACACCTGAAATTAACATACATGAAACTTAAACAAATATCCACTTCAAACAGTCTATCATACACACTAAGAACGAGAAAAATAAAAACTGAGACTAAGAATAGTACCGAGAGCCAAGAAAGGAAAGGGAATACTATGAGAAGCGTTGAATATGCCTCCTTATCTCCCACACACATGGCATTTGGCACTATTTCTGAGCTGCAGCTGCCACTTGCCTGAGCCACAGAGCCTCCTCCAGCGCCTTAATGAGCTCAGGTAACAATGGCACTGACGGATGCTGATTGTCTCGCAGGTAAGGGAGTGTCACCTGGTACGGGCCGAATAGAGAGGAGAGCAGGGAGAAGAGAAGGAAGAAGAAGGAGAAGAGAGGAAAGGAAATGAGAGGAGAGTAGAGAAGAGATAAGGGACAAAACTAGACTTGATAAAAAAAGAAGAAACGAGAATAAAATATGAGAAAAGAAAGAGAAAGACAAACAGATAGATAAATAGATTGATAGACAGGTACTCGTACATTGATACAGATACAGACTGAATGACTGACTGACTGACTAATTGGTTCACTGATTAACTGACAAACTGACTGATTAACTGACTGACTGATTACCTGACTGATCAACTGACTGACTGACTAACATGAAAACAAGGTAAAAAAAAAAAAGATAAAGTATTTCTAGCAAAACTCTCTCCCCTTCTGAATCAAAACCACCTTCATCCTTTAATCTCACCCTTTAATTAATCAAGTACCTCTTCAAATCGTAAAATACTAAAAAAAAAAAAGAAAAAGAAAAATGGGGGAAAAGAATACACACCATGATAAAAAAGAAAAGAAAACACACACATGACGTACAAAATAAAATAAATCACACACAAAAACACAAATATAGAGCATGAAAAAAAAAACAACCCAAGGAAAGCAAAGGAGACCAAAGAACATTGATACACAAACAAGAAGAAAGGAAGAGAAAAGAACTCGAGACACAAAGCAGGTTAGGGATCCCTGAAACATACAAGGGAGAAAAAAAAAGACACACCAAGAGGAAGAATACTGAGAGGCAACAGGGCGAGTGAGGGTGCTGGGAGAGAGAGCAGGGTTGGGAGGCTGACTAGGAGGGGAGAGGAAGGGACGGCAGGGCGCTGGGAGAGGGCAGGGAGAGCGTAGCCAAACTTGCGCTCGTCATTAATCTTGCCTTAGTCGGGGAACTGCGAGGGAGACAGGGGAAGAAAGGGAGCCGCGTTAAGTGCATCAGTCAATACAAGGGAACCACCACCAGCCGTACCGAGAGGAAGAGGAGGAGGAGGAGGAGGAGGAGGAGGAGGAGGAGGAGGCTGTGAAGAAGACTATGTATGGATAAAGAGAATGTAGAAGTAGTAAGATAGGAGCAGGATATGAAGTAGAGTCAGTGGTGATGGGGAAAGATGAAGAGGAAGGGAGGATAAGGACGAGAACGAGGGTAAGGAAGGAGTTTGGAAAGAGGAGAGGGGGGAAGATATGCAACTTGGAGTAGGAGAGGAATGGAGGCCGAGGCTTTACTGAGGATGGCTCAGGATATGGAAGAGATGCAGGAAAAGAAGCTGGAGTTTGAAGCTGAAGTTGAAGGCGAGGTCGGAGGAGAAAGAAAATCAAGAAGAGTAAGAGAACGACGACGAGGACGAAAAAGGTGGAAAGAAGAGGAGAGGAGGAGGAGGAGGAGGAGGAGGAGGAGGAGGAGGAGGAGGAGGAGGAGGAGGAGGAGGAGGAGGAGGAGGAGGAGGAGGAGGAGGAAGAGGAAGAGAAAGAGAAAGAGGAAGAGGAAGAGGAAGAGGAAGAGGAGGAGGAGGAGGAGGAGGAATAAAAAAGGATTACAAAGGAAAGAACAAATAGTAACAACCCTACTGGGCCAAACAAGGCTGTCTGTGAGGCTATGCTACTACCACTGCAGGTATACTTCGGAAAACCAAATGCTGAAAGGAGGAACTTGTAGTAAAAAGCATGAAAACCTAAATACTGTTTTTGTCTTCTGAAAATTGAGACAATTTCAAACATTTCTCCCTTCACCTTCATTTCCTTCACTGGCGAGCTCTGGATAAGTCTGGTTTCCTTTGTTCTCTATCTTACGGCTACAAACACTCTTTCATATGAGGATACCTTGAGAATTTAACGTTTATCCTCCCTTCCTTTCTGTTGAGCACAATATCTTAAGTTTTCTTTATATCTGTAGCGCAGTTTTTGGTCCGTCTCCTTTGTTGCAAAAATAATTAGAAGAAAAACGAAGTGTGTGGTATTACAAAAAAAATGAGAAAATAACTTGGAGAGGAGAACGAAAGAAAAAAACAAGTTAAAATGTCTGGAAAACTTTGAAAAGTAAATCATATTAAAGAAAGCTCAGGAAACAGGAAACTTACCAAAGAAGTAAAACGAAAGATTACATAAAATGAGACATGAAGACCCTAACAAAGATCGCCATTACAAATACACAAACATAACGTCACCACAATAGAGAGAGAAAAAAAAAGAAGGAAATGTTTGCGCATCAAATAAACTTCGGAGGGGGAAAAAAAGGACAGGCTTACAATATTAGTTTAAACTTGCACCAAAAAAGCGTGGTCATGCAAGTGCGTGTGGAAGCGTCATAGCTCGATAAAGGGTGAAAATGGTTTGATGTAACACTGGCCTCACTGTATTCAGGTGTGTCATAATAAACACTATTAATTAAACTTTATGTTCCCCTGTGAAAACTTTATTAGATAAGTATGTAGAGAGAGAGAGAGAGAGAGAGAGAGAGAGAGAGAGAGAGAGAGAGAGAGAGAGAGAGAGAGAGAGAGAGAGAGAGAGAGAGAGAGAGAGAGAGAGAGAGAGAGAGAGAGAGAGAGAGAGAGAGAGAGGTAAACTTTTAGGCATACTCAATAAGTTTACTAAGCAAAAATAGCGCCACAAATACACACAATAAAATTAATAAAACTGAATAAAACAAATAACCTTCATGACAATTACTTAGCACTTACAAATATAGTAGTAGTAGTAGTAGTAGTAGTAGTAGTAGTAGTAGTAGTAGTAGTAGTAGTAGTAGTAGTAGTAGTAGTAGTAGTAGTAGTAACACGGGTGATGATACTAGTTTTGATAGTTGTGGTTTGGTGCTGTTCCTGATGATGATAATGATGATGATGACGATGACGATGATGGTAATGATGATGACGATGACGATGATGGTAATGATGATGATGATGAGAGTGGTGGTGGTGCTTGTATACCATTCGCATAACTGTACTTCTAATCACAAACATACTAGGAAAACCACGAACGTAGATCTTTCCTTCATTCCTTCCCCTACAGAGTATTCCTCCCTTCACCACAACATACGAAAAAATACAAAACCTTTCAAACACCAATAAAAACACGAAAACTACATAATACCCACATACTTCTCGAAAAAACACGTGAAGAAAACAGAAAACGAAATAAAGAATGGATGAGAGAGAGAGAGAGAGAGAGAGAGAGAGAGAGAGAGAGAGAGAGAGAGAGAGGAAAAGTAGGAGAAAGAGGGAGGCTGGAGAAGCAATACATCCATCACGCCTTCACGGCTCTGTTGTTGGAGGTGATGGCAGGAGAGAGGGAGAGAACCAGGGGAGGAAGAGGGAGAGAGACAGGGAGGGTGGCAGGGAAGAGAGGCAGAGAGGAGAGTGGGAAGTAAGGGATGGAGGGACGAAGGAAGGTGTGCAGGGAAGCAGCAAAGGGAACGATAGAGACGAAAGGGAAAAGGAGAGAAAACATGCAAGAGGAGTTAAAAAAAAGAAGAGGAAGAGGAGGAAGTAAAATATGAGGGAGATAATTATTCAAGAAATCTTCGTGAAATATTCTGCAACTTGGGAGAGACGAAAGGGAATACTTAAAAAAATGTGCATAAGAGAAGTAATGTATAAGGTGAGAGAGAGAGAGAGAGAGAGAGAGAGAGAGAGAGAGAGAGAGAGAGAGAGAGAGAGAGAGAGAGAGAGAGAGAGAGAGAGAGAGAGAGAGAGAGAGAGAGAGAGAGACAGACAGACAGACAGACAGACAGACAGACAGACAGACAGACAGACAGACAGACAGACAGACACACACAGACAGACACAGACACACACACACACACACACACACACACACACACACACA
Organism: Portunus trituberculatus; assembly: GCF_017591435.1. Classification (NCBI taxonomy): domain Eukaryota; kingdom Metazoa; phylum Arthropoda; class Malacostraca; order Decapoda; family Portunidae; genus Portunus; species Portunus trituberculatus. The sequence continues at coordinate 9,691,507 of NC_059303.1, read as the reverse complement.
CACACACACACACACACACACACACACACACACACACACACACACACACACACACACACACACACACACACACACACACACACACACACACACACTGCCAGCCAGACAAAGAGATAATTGAAGTAAATTATACAACAGATAAGCAAAAACAACCAAAAAATTATCAAGCTTACAGACACGCAAGCGCCGGGCTGAGTCTTGCAGAGGAAGGCGCAGGCAATGGTTGTCTTAAAGCTAGTTTATTTTTACTGCTCAACAAAAAAAAAAAAAAGGTGGCTGAAGTGAACGGGTGTCGGGGGGAGAGAAAGGATAGAACACTGCAGGAAAGAGGAAAGTCACAGAAGGGTAGAGAGGAAAGATATATGAGGGAAAATCGACAAAAGGAGGAAGGAGAGGAAAAGGAGGGAACAGTAAGGAAAAATCATCAAGGTGAGAAAGAGAAGAGTGAATGAAAAGAAGCGATTATCTCAGTAGTTTGCAGGGCGATAAAGAGGTGATGGCGCCGTCAGATATTGCAGCTTTTTGATAAGTGGAAATCGAACACCAACGAAATTTTAATATTATCAGTATTGAAGATATGAATATATTATACTGAAAGAGAAAGTGTGTGTGTGTGTGTGTGTGTGTGTGTGTGTGTGTGTGTGTGTGTGTGTGTGTGTGTGTGTGTGTGTGTGTGTGTGTGTGTGTGTGAAAGTTTGTTTATGGGAGACTTTAAAGATAAAAGAAAATCACAGTTAATAAAGCTCCATAAACGAAGTGGATAATTTAATACAGCATGAAATTGCGCCCTTGTACAGTGTCTCCGACGGGCGTTGGTGCCGCGACGTGCATTCTAAATTTATCGTGCGCGAGTGTGTGTTTGCGATTAATAAATTTCACGCCTGACAACTAACATTCGTGGCTGTATGCTCACACGTAGTTATCTTTCATTCGCGTATATTTAAGACGACAGCCTCGCGCGGTAATCAGACTTCTTATATGAGCGCTGCGGCCGACTGTCAGCTGCGGAAGGCACGAGATTAATGCTTCGAGGACCACGACAACCCAAGGAGGGGAGAAAAAGGCAAGATAATTTCCTGATCCGGACAGCATCGCCCCATGGGAGAGGTGGAGGGAAGACTCCTCGCCGGTCGCTTCGTCGAGGGAAAACTCCACCACCACCGCCGCCGCTGCCGCCACCCCGCCGCCGCCACCACCCAGCCCACGTCCCTGCACGGTCGATGTGGCCCTGAGAACGAACCGTCGCTGCTCCTGCTGCTGCTGCTGCTGCTACCGTCGACGCATTGCAATCAAGGTCATACACAGGTTTACTGTTCACGATAAATCCTAAATAGACTTTGATTCAAGTGATTCAATTGCTTGATCTCCCCACACTGGTGACCACTAACTCCACGGTGATGAGCGGATCACCATTACTCCGGCTGTAGAGTGTTTTACATGTCCAATCAAGGCCGCGTCACACTACACGTAAGGTGACAATAATAATCTTGTGTCATTGACGTATAGCAGTATTTATCCAGGAACATGATGAGACCATGAGTCGTCGATGGGTAAGAGTAGTTCAGGTCATCATCAGAATAAGATGCACTCTACAGTTGTCCTCTACTGCTTTATTCGACAATGAACCTAATTACTTTAAAAATGTATCATTTATCAATTATTAAGCATAAAATGTGAGAATTCATCAGATGAATGTTGTTTTCAAGAAAAAAATACATAGATCTAAAATGACACTTCATAGAGCAAGGAAGAAGATATCACAGTTTTTTTTCCTTTCTCCAAGCTTCAATAATTCCTACCTCCATTCACTCCCTGGACAGCATCCCTGCAGTGAAGCAAACACATACAAAGTGTTCCATTCCTCAGCTATACAGCGTCTGACTTCTCACACGCACACACACACACACACACACACACACACACACACACACACACACACACACACACACACACACACACACTGTATACTGTTGGTCATCCATCATAAGGAACTCTCACACCCTTGTAATACCGACAGCGTTAAGGAGAGTCTAGTTAGTCTTCTGTTTCTTTTGGTCTATCTGGTAGGGATCGCATCTACCTCCAGGCCAGGCAGGACACCGAACCTCATTTTGGGGCGTACGGGGCGGCCCCTCTGTGTCTGACGGAGGGAACCGGGCCTGCTGCAGGCGGATGTGGCAGTGGTTGTGGCGCAGCTGCTGCACCAGAAAAAGAAGAGTGAGAAGTGGAAACATGGAAAAAAAATGTAGGAAAAGTGACTAACTTACGAAGACAACAAAGAAAAAAATGAAAAAAAAGAAGTTATTGAAGCTAGAATTTATATAAGAAATGAATTATGAAGATCAGAAAACAGAGAAAAATACAGAGCAAACGCCACCATACATATTGGTTCTTATACATGGCTGTTTGTAATAAACGATAACGTCTGACCTTAAGTATTATACGTACTTAGAACCGCTGTCCCGCTGCCTCGCTTGTAAATAAGGAAAGACACACGCCATGGAAAAATTGCACCTAACTTTTTTTTTTTCTTCTAAAGACGAAAGACATGAAATTGGAGTAGGAAAGACAATACAATAACAGAAAAATGAGAAACACAAACACACGGAAATACAGGAAAACCAGGGAGCAGAAAACATACTGAACTAGGTTAAAACGATGTTAGCTGATTGAATGAAGAAAAGAGTGCAAAAGGATGGAGGAGGAGGAGGAGGAGGAGGAAAAGGAGGAGGAGGAGGAGGAGGAGGAGGAGGAGGAGGAAGAGGAGGATAAGAAAGAGTTGGGAAGTTGATGAGTGACCAGGTATAAGTCAGGTGAGCCAGACCAGACCGAGCTCGCATCCGTTTTGACCGTCAACGTTAATGTGGTTTCTTGTATCGATTAGCCGAACGAAGCGTCCTCATAGATACCATTATCATACCAGAGGCCAGGGTATTATTCACGGCGTCAGGGTCGCCTTCCCCGGGTACACATCCTGCACCAGAGGATCACTAAGCGCCAGGGCACGATTGGATCAGCCATTCCGAAATAATATAGGAAGGAGAAGACAGCCAGAAGAAACTGCATCCGGCTCGGGAAAGATGAAGCAAGGAAGGGCAAGGAAGGAAGGAAGGAAGGCAGGCAAAAATTATGAGGCTACAGGAAAAGAACAGGAATGCGAGAAGGAAGATACGTAGAAGAGAGAGAGAGAGAGAGAGAGAGAGAGAGAGAGAGAGAGAGAGAGAGAGAGAGAGAAGCAGTGGAGCAGTGGTTTGCCGAGAGAGGGAACAGCCAGGATGTGATAGAATGTAAAATATTTTGGCTATGAAGAAGTTGGAGACTTTTGCAATTTCTGTGCAAAGGAGCGCGCGAGCATACTTATTCACACACACACACACACACACACACACACTTTAAGACCCTCTCACAACACTTCACACTTGAAAGCTCACAGTCGCTCCTTGCGCCTGGCCTGCTTGCACTGCTCCGTTCCTTCACCCCCGGAGCAGAACAGAATCAGGGACACTCATACACCAACTTGGTACACTCGCACGCCTTTAACCTCGGCGGCTTCTATCTCTATCATCCATTCTTATCCACTCGGCACTTCGCTCCACTTCCCCTCCTCGCTCACCCTCACCACACACCACTTCACATTCACAGCCTTCCTCTCCCCCTCTCACCACCACCACGCCTGACGCAGCTCCTCCTTCCTCATAAACCGGACCTCCACGATCCGCCACACTATCCGTTCCCGCAAAAATCAAGTTAATAAAATACGACGTCGCGCTAGAAATGGAGATTCGCAAAATGTCCGAAGATTCCTCGCAGCATAATTCCGGGGAGAGTAGGACATTCGTAGTCGAAGTGTTGGTTGAGCGCTCCGTCGATCCCCAGTGGGCTGGAAACTTCAAGATACGATGCCGAATGTCCTTCTCTAGCGCAGTATTTCGCCGACTGAGTGTCATTATTTCTCACGGAATTTATATGCAAACATCCATCTCGGCGCTCCTACGTGCTAATCAAAACAGTAATTCTGAGTGTCGGGCAATTAACGTATTATTACTGAAGGAAAGTCTCTGGTGAGTCCATCAAAGCAGTAATTCTATGCGCAGTCCAATTAACGTGTTCTTACCGAAGGAAAGCTTTAGGAGGGTTAGTGATGCAGAGTTAATAGGGACACGGCACACATGTAGGTACGAATTCACACACACACAAAAAAAAGCGGACAGAAATGGAAGAAATGCCGCGCATGTGAATGAAGCGTCCAGATATTCAGCGAGGGAACTGCTGTCGAAGTTATTATTAATGATAGTGGCCTCGGCCCCTTACTCTCCCCGCGGTGGTGTGCTGGCGTAATGGTGGGGCTGAGGAGGCAGCGGGAATGGTACTGGCGAGGCGAGGGCTGAGTGGCGGTGACAGGTGGTGGTACAGTATCTTAGGGTGACTGTGGTAAAAATACACTCACTAACCGACTTGCGATTGGTTCACAAGCAACATTATTTTTTAACAAATCATCTTTGGGCAGAGAGCGAGACGTCCACAAAATTACAGTGGAACTAAGAAAATATGACATTGCAAAGGTTATAATGAGGTAACAGTAAGCCTTTTCCCCTTCCCCCCGCACAAGCACGCACGCACGCACACACACACACACACACACACACACACACACACACACACACACACACACACACACACACACACACACACGTATATCATATACCAGACAGTAAAATACGGCCACGACCTTTAATCTGACTTGCATTTTTTTTCTCTGAAAACCATTTTCAGAGTGCCGTGTCTGTCGCGGTTCACTTCACGACGTAAGCTCTTTTGAGTGTGTCTCTCAGCGCTACCAGGTTATTAGAAGACCATTGAGAGCATGTCCCACTCTGGGCGACCAGGCGCCGTGGCCGGGATCCAAGAGCTGCGATAAACCAGAGACAGGAAGTAAAAAACTAACAAGGCTGGAAGAAAGAGGAATAATGGAAGAAAAATAAGAGTGGAAACAAAAGAGTGGAGGAGGAGGAGGAGGAGGAGGAGGAGGAGGAGGAGGAGGAGGAGGAGGAGGAGGAGGAGACAACAGAATGAGAAAATGAAGGAGTGAGATGTTTCGTGAATTCTAGCGAGTGTTTTTCTCTCCCTGAGTCAGTTGGACGAGTGGACAAGATTCTCTTGGAAATAAAGAACCATTAAAAGTAGGCGACCACCGTCACTGCTAAAACAATCACCACCACCATCACCACCACTGAGCCGTGGCCACCAAGCCAAGACGATGACAGCCACAGCACCATTCCGATCAGAAAAAGTAAAGATAACATTGCTAACAGACAAGACATAATATTCACATACTCTTCTCCATTGCTTCTAAATAATAATACAAATGATAATAGTAATAAAAGTATAAACAATAATAATAAAAATAATGATGATGATAATAATAATAATAATAATAATAATAATAATAATAATAATAATAATAATAAAAATAATAGCATAAAATCATTATAATCAACCACCATCAGAAACACCACCACCATCACCACCACCACAACCACCATCAAAAGGACCACCATCACAACTATCATAACTAGAAATCACAACACCATGAAGACCACCACCACCACCACCACCACCACCACAGCCATCGCGACTCGCTGTGCAGTGTGTCTTGGTCCAACACAAACTTTGCAGCGTGTCTTGCATATCGCCTCTGCAAAATCATGAACAAACAACAACCAGGGAAGTATCATAAATCGTGAAGTTCGGAATACATTAGGCGATCATACGTTTTCTTTTCCTTCTAGAGTTGCAAGCTACTGAGGCAAAACACAAGACAGTGACCGTTGAGAGAAGCCACTGAAACTCCGCGTTGTCTAAATATTTTTCAGCCTCATTTCTGCAGCAAGACCAAGAAACGAGGACGGTCACTGTGAGGAATGCCGGACCCGCTCGTCCTTTCTGTCTGCATTTATTTCAACCATTTGTACAATTTCAGGGTTAGGAACAAGTATCAAACGCATAGTATGTTATATGGACACACATGGCTAGTGTCTAAACCAATCTATATTATCACACATTAATTCAACAGTGTGTAAGCATTAAAAAAACGCATTTTGTGCAAGATAACCAGTTGTTAAATATATTCATTGAACAAGAATTAGCATTTAAATAATTTAATCTATCTAGGTCACGAAATTTGAATAAAAAATAAAATGAGAGAGAGAGAGAGAGAGAGAGAGAGAGAGAGAGAGAGAGAGAGAGAGAGAGAGAGAGAGAGAGAGAGAGAGAGAGAGAGAGAGAGTATGATGATGAGGACGCGGGAGGAGGGCGGCTGATGTAAACAAGAAGGGGACAGGGTCTGCCCCTCTGAGGCCTAGACCCCCGCCCTCCGCCATTCTCCGGCTCTCTCCCGGCCTCCTCGGGGGTCGACCTTGATGGATTCTGAATAGCCCCCCACACCAGGCTTCCCCGCAGTCCCCCCCCTTTGTGTTTTTGTCTCCTTTCTACTATTTTTATCATATTTTCCCTTCTTTTTATGCCTCTCTTTCTCACACACTAAAATTTTCCGATAATTTTGTGTTTTCTTCAATCTTGATTATAAACTACTTTTCAAAATCTCAATCCTGTTTTAAAATTTTTGTTCGTCATATTTTCACCATTTTTTTTCTTTTCTTGTATTTCTATCTTTCCTTTAAAAAAAATCATGTGCTTCATAATTTCGCTATAAATCCTTACTTTTTTGTATTAATTGTTCTCTCGATGGCTATTTAATTATGCAGTTTATTACCAAGACTAAAGTTCCAAAAAATATCTATGACAAAAATTCAGAGTTCCTTAGGAGGATAAGCGGGGGAATGAAAGAGAACATTAAGTGAGGCGCAAGTTCAATGCGAGACACTTGCTGGGAATGTAAAGTGAAAAATCCAGAAAAAAATTTAAAATGTCAGTCACTCCAAAGTTACACAGCGCCTCTCCTCTCCCTCTCCTTTTCTCCTGACCGTCGCTCACTTTCTCCCACATCCACACACTCCATTTTGCCATCTCTTTCTTCTCCCCATCACTTTTTCCTATTCTCCTCCTCTCGTCCTCCTTTTTCTCCTCCTGCTGGATATTCCATTTCACTACCACTTTATTTTTCTTTCACCCATCACTACTCCTCCTCTTCCCCATCTTCTAGCAGATCCCACGACTTCTCCAGCACCTCCTTCCTTTTATTCTTTTTCCCTTCCACCTCTTCCTCCGGCTTCACGTATTATCCCTCCTCCTCCTCCTCCTCCTCCTCCTCCTCCTCCTCCTCCTCCTCCTCCTCCTCCTCCTCCTCCTCCTCGCCCTCCTTCTCCTCCTTTTCCTGTTTCTCCGTGGCCCTAGACGCTATAAGGATAAAACACACATCCTCTCCAGAGCGTCGCCCCAAAAATATGAAAGCTTCTCACATCATCAATCGTGCCCAGCTGACATCCCGACTCGCGCGCGTTCTTGTATGCATGGCGTCGAGCGAGAGAACCAACCTGCCACTGCACCATCCTCCTTGGCTTTATGTAAAGTGACAAAAATGGATTTAGCTCCTACACGCGGCCGGCGAGAAATACCGACGCTGAAAGACGAATGCCGTGTCTTCTTGTTCAGGTTTGCGGCGAGCAGGTGGCGGCCGGGCTGCGTTTGTGAATGCATTGATATTCTAATTTACACAGGTATTTGTACTCTTAGGTGCAGGCTTGTACTCCGTCAGGTTAGTGTGTGTGTGTGTGTGTGTGTGTGTGTGTGTGTGTGTGTGTGTGTGTGTGTGTGTGTGTGTGTGTGTGTGTGTGTGTGTTTTCTATCTACCTGTTTCTCTGTCCGTCTTTTTGCCTGTATATCTATGTATCTATTAGTATTTATATCTATCCATCTATCTCTCTGTCTCTCTCTCTCTCTCTCTCTCTCTCTCTCTCTCTCTCTCTCTCTCTCTCTCTCTCTCTCACACACACACACACACACACACACACACACACACACACAATGAGTTGCGTTAGAATGGCCATTGCGGACTGCTGACAACTGATTAATCTCTCGTCGGCTCCTGCTGCCTCCACGCCCATCTCTCTCCGTGCCTCCCCCTCCTCCTCCTGCTGTCAGCGTTCCTGCTGCTTCTGTCACAACGCTAAGCCGCTTGCTTGTTCTTGTCACATCCAGGCAAGCATGGAACCGACCCCTCACTTTAATTATTATATACCTGTCATTAATGACTTATTTGCTTAGTTCCATATTTCATTATTATTATTATTGCTATGATCATCATTATTAGTATTAGTATTAACAGACGTAGTAGTAGTAGTAGTAGTAGTAGTAGTAGTAGTAGTAGTAGTAGTAGTAGTAGTAGTAGTAGTAGTAGTAGTAATAGTTGTAGTAGTTGCTAATGTATAAAAAATACTAATTTTATGTTAATGAACCTATCAGCTATAAATTATTGCTATCAAGTTTTTTTGTATGTGTGTGTGTGTGTGTGTGTGTGTGTGTGTGTGTGTGTGTGTGTGTGTGTGTGTGTGTGTGTGTGTGTGTGTGTGTGTGTTGGTGTAAACATTACCAGTTAATGTTTTGTTTCTACTCATTAACTGCTAATACATATTTAACTTCCGTCTCGCCTCTCATGATGCCAAAGCTAACAGAAAAGTAAAAGAAAAATAAAGTAAATAAATATATAAAACCTGACACTTAATGGATCTTTTTTTATTAAAGCAGGAAAAATAAGCAAATCTGAATCAAGATTTACATATATCAGAGAGAGAGAGAGAGAGAGAGAGAGAGAGAGAGAGAGAGAGAGAGAGAGAGAGAGAGAGAGAGAGAGAGAGAGAGAGAGAGAGAGAGAACCCTAGTAACATCATCTGGCGGGAAAACATCAAATTCACACACACGGCCAAGCGACACAAAGAACATCATTCCTATTTTCATTTTCCCTGCAGGCATTCCGTCCCTCAGCCCCCACAAACTGTCCCCCTAGCCCACTCTCGCCCCCTCTCGCCCCCCTCTCGGCCCCCCTCGCCCAGCTTCCATTATGAGACGCAACGTGCCATCTTTTATTCACATTCCAGTGACGGGGAGGACGAGGCCTGATGGTGGTGATGGTGGTGATGGTGATGACAGGACACGGCCATGGCAATAGTGATGTTGTGGTGATGTTGTGGTGATGTGGACGGTGGAGTAGTGATGGCGGTCAATGATGGGAAGTCGAGCACGGGTGTGGAGGTGGTGGTGCAGCCTGCAGTGGTGGTGATTGATGGTGATTTACGTAATGACAGAGTTGATGGAAACGTTGGTGCTTGGGGTGGAATTAGGATTGGTGGTGGTGGTGGAGGTGGTGGTGGTGGTGGTGGTGGTAGCAGTGGTGGTGGTGGAAACAATTGTGGTAGTAGTAGCCAGAGATAGTGACAGTGGTGTGTGTGGTTTTGGTGGTAGTGACATTAGCGATGGTGGTGGTCGTGGTAGTAGTGGTGGTGGTGGTGGTGGTAACAATTGTGACGGTAGTGGCCAGAGACAGTGACAGTGGTGTTGGTGGTAGTGACGTTAGCGCTGGTGGTGGTGGTGGTGGTGGTGGTGGTTGTGGTGGAAGCAATTGTAGTGTCAGTGGCCAGGATAGTGACAGTGGTGTTGGCTGTAGTGACGTTAGCGCTGGTGGTGGTGGTGGCGGTGGTGGTGGTGGATGAAGAAGGAGGCAGACGACCCTCTCCAGCTGCCCTCGACACTTGTAATTAATTAGAGCAACGTGGTGGTAGCGGCCTCTTCCTCCTCCTACTGCTGCTCCTCCTCTCATTCTTATTCTTATTTCTAGACCTCCTCCTCCTCCTCCTCCTCCTCCTCCTCCTCCTCCTCCTCCTCCTCACTTATTCTTACTCTTATTCCTCCCCTTTCTTCTTGTTCTTGTTCTTCTTGTTCTTGTTCTTGTTCTTGTTCTTCTTCTTCTCCTCTTCCTCTGGTTATTCTTATTTTTATTATTGATTATTTTCTTGCTCCCATTCCTATCTTCTTTTTCCTTTTATCCATCCTCTTATTCTTACTCTTATTCATCTTCTTTTCCTTTACTTTTTCCTCTATCTTCGTCATTTTTCTATCAATATTCCTTCTCCTCCTCTTTCTCCTCTGCTCCTCATATTAAAAGCATGACTCTTCTCACTCCTCTTGTTTTTACTTATATCATTAGCATTATTCCTCCTCTTAATTGTCGCTTTTTCATCCTCCTTCCTCTCTCCCTCCTCAAAGGAATCACCACAAGAACACTTCAGCAACATTAAAACTCTAAAGCGATTAAGAGAGAGAGAGAGAGAGAGAGAGAGAGAGAGAGAGAGAGAGAGAGAGAGAGAGAGAGAGAGAGAGAGAGAGAGAGAGAGAGAGAGAGAGAGAGAGAGAGAGAGAGAGAGAGAGAGAGAGAGAGAGAGAGAAAATACTGAAGTCAATCACTCGAGATGACACAAAACAGCATCGAATGAACTCAAGAGCCATCTCACGTCGACACAAGAAATCTTCATCCGAGAATATCAGAACACAAAAACCTTACAAGCCGAGGAGATCAGGAATGAGAGAATCCCTGGATGGCCCGGTATGGAAGGAAGGAATGGAGGCAAACGGGAACACCAGCAGTAGGAACAGACGGTTGAGGGAGAGAGAGAGAGAGAGAGAGGGAAGGCTGTATGTTCAAGGGAGAGATGGTGTTATGGAGATACACAAGGAAGGATGGGAGGGGGCCGGGAGGGTAAGCGAGTGAAGAGGGATGTAAATGAGGGGAGAAGTTTGGAAAAATGTATACAGGGAGAGGAAAGATTTTTGGTGGATACGGTGGTGGGTAAAGAAATTGAGTCCTTAGTGCGGAGGATCGTGTGTGTGAGCATGGGAAGCGAGAGATTTGTAGGGAAGCGAAGGCAAAAAGGCGAAAAGGAGAGGAGGAGTCGCTATAGAGAAAGACTGAGATTTCTGAACAGTAAAATAAAAGAAAAAGTGTAAAAGGAAAAATACCGGCATGCATAAATAAGCGGTAGCAAGAACATAAAGCAGGAATATAAAGAAAGAAGAGTCGAGATTCAGATGCAGGTTTCCGAACCAATAAAAATCGAAATGCAAAACTAACAAAACCCGCACACAATGAAAAGAGAAAAAAAGAAGTGAAGAAAAAAAAAAAAACTTCCAGGAACAAGAAAGCAGAGAGAGAGAGAGAGAGAGAGAGAGAGAGAGAGAGAGAGAGAGAGAGAGAGAGAGAGAGAGAGAGAGAGAGAGAGAGAGAGAGAGAGTAATACGATGGGAAGTGACAAGGCGGAAGGGAGGAGAAGCCACAAGGAAACAAAGCAGGGCAGACTTAGCAGCCGACGAGCACATCAACCCGCGATACCCGAGAAAGACACTGCCACTGACATATGACCGCCGTTTGTCTCCGCGACTGAGGTTCTTCTGAGGACCGATACGAGTTGCGTCTAATGGTGGGAAGGTCTTTTGTTTAATTTTCGACGAGAGGGCGTTCGTGATCGAGGGTGAATGTGTGTGTGTGCGTGTGTGTGTGTGTGTGGGGTGGGTGGGTGGGTGTGTCAGGGTACAAATGTGTTCTCGGTACAGACAAACTTCCCAGGTAGTCAGAAGGTGAATGTATGTACTTCGTTTTCGTCAGCCTCGTCAAGGATCAATCCTCGTGCAGCCTTAAGTTATTGTCCTGCTGGCAAAACTTATCTTCGTGGCCATTACAGGCTTGTCACTTGCTGGGAAATGTGCTGAAGTGGTGAGGATTTCAAGTTTTGTTGACACATTTACCTTTTATTCTATTTATTGATTTATTCTTTATTTTTTTTCTTTCTCTATACATTACAGAACATTTTACTTGCTAACTTCTACTGCAATAAAAAACAAAGTCAAATCAACAGTCTCTCTCTCTCTCTCTCTCTCTCTCTCTCTCTCTCTCTATGACTGTGAATGGTTTCTTCCGCTATAATTTTTGACGATAAAAATAGGTCAACGATTTCTGTTCTATTAGGTGCATCATTACGAGCGTGGATTCAGTCAGCTTCAATGAGTTAGGAAGGTAAAAAAGTTTGCGGACCAGGATCAGCAGTAAGAATGACAGCCACCCTCCTCCCGTGGCCCTTGCTCCCCCTGCAGCAGTGATCCGCCGCCAGGTAGTGTCACCGTGGTGCGGGGCGAGGACAGGACTGACACTTCTATTAAGAAGGACAATGGCAATTCCCTTCAGGAGGCGGGATGGAGGAGAACAACTGAACATCTATTAAATCGCTGTGACTCATTAATCTCGCGTCGGGAGCGATAAAGTTATAATTTGTCCTTCTCAGCGTCGAGGCCACTCCAAGGCTGTCAGCGACGGTCGTTACTGACAACACCGCGTAGTCACTTGCGCGAATTCCTTATCCAACTGCTTACGTGGATCGTTTCGCTATTTTCCTTTTACTCGCCTTGTACGGTATCTCGTCCTGTATATGTTAAGGTAATCCATGAACAGCGACTTGATTCATAAAAGATAAACACTAGATTAGATCATCGACACGTGAAAGTAAAATGTGACAGCTTAACATGTCACACTGCTGTCTCTGTTTCGGCTGGGGCTTTTAACATTTATTTTATATTCTGGCTTTGCGTATATGACTGCGTGGATTGAAGTATTTGGTGGCCTAACACGAACTGACTTTATTATAAATGGAAGCAGGTGCATGTGTCTCTGAGGTCTATGTGATTTCCTTTCTAATTAAAGTTTCATTCTATTTCATTCTACAGTATTTGTGATGGGACAAAACAGAAACAAACTTAACACTATTCACAACCCTCGAAAAAATTAAAATATAAAACAACAACAAAAAAAATAAATATATCAACCTGAAAAGAAAAAAAAATGAAAATTTACGCCAAAAACAAAACACAAATAAAAACTGATAACAAAACAGTCAGCGAAAAAAACAAAAAAACAAATTGAGGTTAATAAATTTAAGAAAAAAATATTAAAAAAATAAAAATTAAATAACAAAGAAAAAAAAGGTTAAAAGATCCAAATATCAGACGAAAAGTGGAGCAAACAAAGGTAAGAGTGTAAGAGAGTCGTGGTGGCCGGGGCGTGGTGGCGACAGGTCCTACGAGGCGGCGAGGTGCTCCTGACGTGATGGAGACAGAGTGGCTCCCCCGCCGCCTCCTCCCGCTGGCCGCTACCTAAGGGTGATGTACGTCGGGGGGAGGGAAAGGGGAAGCAGGGATGGAGGAGAATGGACTGTAGTGCAGGTGGGGTTAGACTTGATAGGATGGGATTGGGGATTAAAGGTGGATGTAGGAGGGGAAGATTGTGGTGGTAGGTGTCAGGACTTGAGAGGGGAAAGGAGTACAGTGACAGGAGTTGTATCTTATCGTAATATTCCAAGAAATAATGCACTTTTTACTCTACAGTGGAATGAACATTAAAAACACTTTTATTTATAATGTGAAAGGAAATCAAAGCAAGTAAATGAACAAATATTTAAAGAACTGACATTAAAAGGGTAAATAAATGATTGGTTAAATACTACAAATAAAAACATCCATAAACTTAAAAAAAAGAAAGTCAACTGTAAAAACCCATAAATATTAAGGATAAACAAATGTTTCACCGTCTCCAAAAAAAAAAAAAAAAACATACAAAAATACTAAAATGATAATTATTTATATAAGGAAAAAAAGTACTATGGCTGAAGAGAGAGAGAGAGAGAGAGAGAGAGAGAGAGAGAGAGAGAGAGAAGAGAGAGAGAGAGAGAGAGAGAGAGAGAGAGAGAGAGAGAGAGAGAGAGAGAGAGAGAGAGAGAGAGAGAGAGAGAGAGTGTGTGTGTACAAGGGAGAAAGACACACACAGACACACACAGAGAGGGGACCAGCGGGAGGGATGGAGACGAAGGAGGAAGGGGAGAAGGAGGAAACCTGACGTGATGATGATGGAGGGCCTGTGATACCTTAAGTTTCCCTCGACAGCCGGGCAAACTCGACATGATGGATCCCTGTGCTTAGGCGGCTCCTGGTGCTGCTGCTGCTGGTGTTGGTGCCCCGGGGTGGTGAGTGACTCGGGGCTCCTGCTAATGACCGAGTTATGGGCGCAGTGGGGGCAAGAGTGAGAGGGGGAGGGAAGGACAGAAGGGAGGGTGATGGGTAAGGAGGGGGCAGGGGAGAGGAAGGATGGGCGTGGAGGAAAATGATGGAGAGGGACAAAATTTAAGGACACACAAGACGGATGAGGTGATAAGTGAGTGGGGATTTAGAAGTGATGAAGGAAGTCAGTGCATTAGTGTGGTTCTAAGTACGTAATGTGTTTATCTTTTTGTATAATTATCCCTCTTAGTAATACGCTAATTTTGTGGCCATTTGGCGCTAATACGTGATGCAAATGAACTGCTAAATACATGGAGTACTCAAGCACCCTGAAACCGTGTGTTGTGCTGCAAGTCACGCCACAAATTACTTTTCTATGCATATAATATAGAAAAAAGACTCGACAAAATATGAAATTATACAAATGTCTCAAGATTAACCGCAATTATAGGTATTTTGCATGATCACTTAGTCGCAAATATGCCGGTCATTTCCTGTCACGCATTATCCTCACCAGTGCATAAAAACTTCCTTCGAACACCGAGTAGAAACAAATGTCATTGCCTTCCACACCCACAGTCATTCCAGTGCCTTGTAGCGTCGCGTCGCCACCTCCCTACACACACACTCCATCCTTGCCTCATTCATCACCAGTGTCTCCCTTAACCCACATGCTCAACACCTGTCCTTTCATGCCAGGCAGGTGCTGTAATCCCCACTGAACGAGGAGTGAAAAAAAGGTAAACAAGTGGTCTCATCAGCACCTGCGTGACTGAGCACCTGAAGGAGAGACTCTAGTGTTGGGCATCCCTTTCATCCCTCCCGCCCTCACCTGTCGCCTCCCCACGCCCCTACACGAGGCTGAGGGTCCCGCCGTCACGCTCCTGTTGGATATTGTGCTTCAAGGGCTCCTCAAGCTCCTGATTAGGGCTTTTTATTTCTTAGGGATTAGGAGACGACGATGGCGCAGGCGGTGAAGGCTGATATGATGACTATGGTTGTAGTGAGGGCTCATTATGGCTACTGTACTCGTTGAGGAGGAGGAGGAGGAGGAGGAGGAGGAGGAGGAGGAGGAGGAGGAGGAGGAGAAGAAGGAGAAGGAGAAGGAGAAGGAGAAGGAGAAGGAGAAGAAGAAGAAGAAGAAGGAGGAGGAGGAGGAGGAGGAGAAGGAAAAGGAGGAGGAGGAGGAGGAGGAGGAGGAGGAGGAGGAGGAGGAGGAGGAGGAGGAGGAGAAGGAGAGAGGAGGAGGAGGAGGAGGAGGAGGAGGAGGAGGAGGAGGAGGAGGAGGAGGAGGAGGAGGAGGAGGAGGAGGAGGAGGAGGAGGAGGAGGAGGACGAGGAGGAGTAGGAGGACGAGGACGAGGACGAGGGCGACGACGACGACGACGACGACGACGACGACGACGACGACGACGACGACGACGACGACGACGATGAGAAAGACAAAAAGGAGAAAGAAGAAGAAGAAGAAGAAGGAGAAGAAGAAGAAGAAGAAGAAGAAGAAGAAGAACGATAACAACAAGAACGACGACGACGAATACTAAGCCAGCATATGGATAAACAATATTGCCGTTGTACTAAATTACGACGAGACGTGACACCTTCACCACTCGCATGTTTCGTGAACTTGTCCTCCAGTGAGTACGTTTTCAAGTTAAGTAAATAGCGAAGTTCAACACGAATAAAAGACATAAACATGTAAACAATAACAAAAAAAAAAAACTTTCGCTTCGATATTACTAGAAAATACACGAAAAAAGAGACGGAGAGGGAAAAAGGGGAAAATAAATGTGATGGCCACTAGATAATCCCACTCTCATTTCCTCCATTTTCAGACCCAACCACTACCACCACCATCACCACCACCACCACTGCCACAATACCAGGAGGTCCCTCTGGCCACCACTCGGCGAGACATTCCAGTTGGTGTGACGTTCCCGAGCCTGGCAGCGTTATCCATCACCCACAGTATGGCAATGCATCTCATCTGCATTTTGATATATGCAGTAATTGCCGCGTCCGCTCCTGTGACGCCATTTAGCGATAGTGTAAGCGGATCTCCAGGAGGAAAAATTAGGGACTACTTTCATTCCCCACGACGCGGCGATCACTCATTCCGAAGACAAGGAAGCCCGCCCATTGGTCCCTTAATTCGTCCTCCCTCATTTATTAGCCAATCAGAGACGAGCTGGAAATTGCCCGATTTACTTGCAAGCTGATATGGTAATACTGGAAGTGGATGCGTTCGTCCGTGTGCATTTTTTTCATTTTTTTTTTCTCTTTCCTGTTCTTGCTTTCAACAGTTGCTATTTAGCTATCTTCCATTTCCGCTTCAATTCTCTCTCTCTCTCTCTCTCTCTCTCTCTCTCTCTCTCTCTCTCTCTCTCTCTCTCTCTCTCTCTCTCTCTCTCATAGTCGTTCATTTCCTCTTCTTTACTGTAGCTATCTTTGCATTAATAGAAATCATACATCACACTAATGCTCTAATATTTTGTAAACTTCCTCTGGTCCTTACGAATTAGTGCCTTTAATAGCTGGGCAGTTACATTTTTTTGAGCTTAATTACCAATGTAACTGGCTGCTGCGTAATTTAAGACACGGCCACATTAGCATAAAAGCAGATAGTAATCAAATCTCCTTAAGCGAAGAATGTGACTTACTGCGAACATTAACAATCTAAAAGCAAACATTGAAATGAAAAAAGGATGGAAAGGCAAACCGTCACATCTTCTGAAATGGAAGACAACAAAGAAATATTACATTCAAATTCAAAAGTTTATTAGCCACATATATAATGAACAGGTGTAAATAAACATCACTGAAAAATAAAAGTGGCTGGGCCTATTAAGCTCTTCAATACTGGGACACATTTTTACCTTGAGATTTGTATATGATTAGACCCTTATATTGACATTAGGAAGGGTCTATGGAGGTCAGAAGATAGATGGCCACAGTCTTCACTACATTAATCCCCCACATGAATTTCTGAAGCTGTTTAAAATCTCCAAATAGTAAGCAGAATGAATATGGAAACGCGTCATGGTACTGAAGGGATTACACGTAACATTTCTGACAGGCCCCTTATACTTTCTAAAACATCATAGCTACGGCCAGTTGTAGTACGCAATCCACACACCATCCATCACTTCATTTTCAGATTCTTCTTTTACAATGTTGGGAAATTTGTCCAAGAAATATAGAACAGGTAATAGTACACCATTCATTACACTGGTTAATGATCTTTACAGTGAATCATTTTTCTCCCTCTCTCAAATATAGCAGAAAAAAAACATGTGTCCATCTTCAGTAATAACTCGTATGCAAATGAGTCCTGAGTGAGAGGAGGCGACCACCCCTGCCTCGCAGCGATTGACACATCACTCCTGCAGGCGGACGAGGCTCATCCGCTGGCCCCGAAAAGGCGGCTTCGGCGACGGGATACGATCGAGGGTGAATATAAAATCGAAGGCGTCTGGTGAGAACAGCTGATCCGCCACGAGATAAGGCGCGTTCTGTGAGCTCTCATACCCCTTCCAATTTATATTAATTAGATACCTGTGGCTACGTTCTTGTTTTCCATCCAAAGCTGTCAGCGCCGCGGATTATAAATGGTCCCGGCGTCTCGAAGGTGATTCGCTGTGGGAAATGCATGGGTGGGCCGCGCCGAGGGTGGGGTGAGGGGGCGTGTGGTTTGGGTCTTAGAGGGGCGAGGGGGCGGGATGGGACGCGTGGACTGGGATGACCAAGGGGGCGAAACTAGTGGGTGGTGAAAATGAGAGAGAATAAAACGAGGGAGAGTATAGAGAGAAAATTATTATGAAGGGATCATGATAAACAGGGAATAAGAAAAACTGAAATAGATGTAATTACAAAAAAAAAAAAAAGGAAGAAAGGACAAAGTTAAAATATGGAAAAGAAATGTGTGTAAGAGAGAGAGAGAGAGAGAGAGAGAGAGAGAGAGAGAGAGAGAGAGAGAGAGAGAGAGAGAGAGAGAGAGAGAGAGAGAGAGAGAGAGAGAGAGAGAGAGAGAGAGAGAGAGAGAGAGAGAGAGAGAGAGAGAGAGAGGACGGAAGCAAAACAACAGAGTGAACAGGAAGTAAGGAATGACACCGTGAAGAATAGCTGAGAGAATAGAATACAGAAAATGGGAATAGCTTGAAACGAAACAACAGCAACAATAACAAGTAAACGGAGAAATAGAAGAAGAAGAAGAAGAAGAAGAAGAAGAAGAAGAAGAAGAAGAAGAAGAAGAAGAAGAAGAAGAAGAAGAAGAAGAAGAAGAAGAAGAAGAAGAAGAAGAAGAAGATGAAGATGATGATGATGATGATGAACACAAAGAAGAAGAAGAAGAAGAAGAAGAAGAAGAAGAAGAAGAAGAGGTAGAAAAAAAAAAAGAAGATGGAGGAGGAGGGGGAAGAAGAGAAAGAGGACGGGACAAAGAGGCGGAAGAGGCGGAAGAGTGGAGAAGGATCAAATTTAGGAGACAGGGAGGAGAAATAAAGAAGAGACAGGAGAGGAATATGACAACAATAATGAAAGAGAATAGCGAAACCAAAATCCAACAAAGAATTTTCACAGAAACGAAACCAAAAAAAAAAAAAAAAACTAACAAAAATATTGGAATTCCTGAAAACAAAACACAAACACAAACACAAACACACACACACACACACACACACACACACACACACACACACTGCAAAAAAATAAAGTAAGATAAAACGATAAATGAATCACCAACACACTTTTTTTTAATACATATTTTCCTCGAGTAAGAGAAAAAACTATCTATAAACGAGCTTTACTTAATAATATTCTAGCTGATCTTGATTTGCATAATGTTTCCGAGGTTCTGCTGTGAAAAATCGCTCCTCCTCCTCCTCCTCCTCCTCCTCCTCCTCCTCCCTTCCCACGTACGAGTCATTAATAAAATCATAATTTGTACATTTTTCTTCACCCCATACAGACGAGTGGAAGGGAAGTTAAGGGGGAATAAAAATGGCGGGAAGGAGGATGTATCGGGGAGAAGGAAATAAGGTAAATGAGATGTAGAATTGCCGGAAAATGAGAAGGTTAAAAGGAATGAGGCGGAGTAGAATTATAAGTGAAAACGTTTCCATGGAGAATAAATAAAGAGAAAAGGAATTATATGTTAACAGTATGAATAGAATAAGAATAAGGAAACGAAAATTATCCACACTGAGAATATACCCTGACACACTTCTATCCATCCCTTGTACGCGTCATGACTACAAATGGAAAATGCATAAGGTTCCACACAAGATAAGGAAATAAAAGATACGCATAATACAGAACACAGTAGAAAGTATTATACACAAAATAAAACAGTACACCTAACAGAATTTACACTTACAAACATCCCCTGACGAAAAAGAAGAAAAAATAACAAGCACACACACACACACACACACACACACACACACACACACACACACACACACACACACACACACACACAAGATAAAGAACCATCACTCTCTGGACGCTGGTTCACTCAGGTGGGGATGGACCGATCTTAATTTAGGCCACCGAGAGACGCGAGAAAAATTAACCTTACGGACTTTATCGGTAAGATCGCCATTCGCCCGTCACATCCCGCATTACCTGACCGAGCCGGACTCATTAGCGGGCCGGTGCGCAGGTGAGGTAGGTAGTTGGTCGGTGCGTTTTGTGAGGCAGAGGAGGAAATGAGGAAATGGCCTGCCTCTTCTTCCCTCCCTCTCTCCTTCTCTCCCTCCCTCCGCTTCTCAAGGGGAACAAATTACTTGAAATGAGAATGCAATGGGAGAAAACTGTCATTATTTACATTGTGGCGGCTGAAGAGAAACCTTGTGTACTGTGGATGGAAGGGGGTGATGTGTTGGTGGGAAGGGAAGCTGGGGAAGGAAACGACAGGCTACTGTAAGGAAGTTTGTTGGGGGATAATGTTCTGGAGTGGGCAAGGACAGGGAATGGAGATGTAAGCAAGAAGTTGAAAGAAATGTTTAGGGGGAAGAGAGGGGAAGGTAGAGGGAAAGCTACTCACTTTTAGCAAGAGAGGGGATAGCAAAGTTGTAAGAGGAAAGGGGAAAGGCTGCTTGTGTGGGGAAATATGTGTTAAGAAAGGGTTTTTGGGGAGGATACGAATACATGTTAGGGAAGGATGTAGAAGTTTGTGGCGAGAGAGAAATTGGGGAAAGCAGGATAAGGACGAGTAGGGCGGTGTGTTCCAGAGGCGTCCCAAAGTTAAGAAATAAACTCTACTTAGTCTCCCAAGAAAGAAAGACGAAACAAAAGCTTCTAATTTCCCAAAGAAAGTAGGACAGGACGCGTGCCTTCCCCAGGTGTTAATTGTACACTGTGATGGTTCATTAAGATTACCTGAAGGCCAAGACAAACGGTAGTGGGTGTTAATTACGGTTCAGTTATTTGCTGCACGAATCTTAATATTAGCAGTTCCTTGCCTGAGTCTATGTCATAAAGTAAGATTCTTCCCTTTGTGAATTTCATCTAATAATATTTGACAGCTATTATTTGGTAACAAAAACTTTAAAAAATAATGTAGGTTACGTTAATTTCGACTCACTTATCTTTTATTAAGATCTACATACTGATTACCGCCTCCCTCGCGATGGGCTCTATAAATTTGCTGTAAAATATAATGTTCTTTCATGCCACCACTCTTAAAAAGCTGTTCATTCTAGCACACCTAATAAAAAAAATTCACACGTGTAGTTCTCAGATATTGTTCCACATATTTCCACGCACTATCAATAAACAATAAGAAAGTAAAAATGAAGTAAAAATTAATTAAAATAAAAGTAAAGGGGATATTCCCGCTACTGGTCTAGATATTTCAACCCATCATCAATAAACAATGAAAAAAAAGACGTAAATACACAAGAAAATAAAAAATACAATAGTTTAAAAAAAAAAACAATGCGTTAAATATATCCAATACTGGTCCACATATTCTCACCAAGCATTAATAGACAGTATAAACACACATGACACAACATTACAAACACAACTGTCGCTTCATTCCAGACCAGCACTTCATCCGACAACAGGTCCGAGACATCATGAGGCTCACGTTTAACCTTCACTCAGCAGGTCCTTCACCCCTGCGAGGCGGGGCGAGGTAAGGAGGGCAAGGCGAGGCGCGACACAGCAAGGCAAGGCGGGACAGTGGGAGGGCTTGGCAGGGCAATCATGCAACCCCCTCGTCCCTTGGCTAATGGTCTCGCTGAAGTAAAGTATGGCCTTGTAATTGCGATTATCTGATGTGTTATAATTTCTGTCAACTCTGATCGCCACTTGCCACCGGGACAAGTGAGAGGGAGACTGGCAATGCAAACAAACAAAGCGTCCCGGACAAAAGCACCAACACTAACACGAGGAACAGGAAAACATTGGCAGAAAGACAAGTGGAATCTGCCAGAGGTTAAGTAATACTGAGAATTCAACCTTTATGGAGATTAATGTTCTACTAATTATCTACACGCATATGTATATATACTCCATTTCAATTCCTCGTTCTCAAGATCACAAGGCGACAAGGATTCCAAACACAAAACACACCTCACTTCATCTTCTACAACAAGGAGCATCTCGAACATTAAAACCAACTCGAGCCATGCCTTGATTAATCACATTAAGCCACTGATAAGGCCAGACAGACAGACGTCGAAAGGAAAAAAATCAAAACACAATAAAGATGAGTCACTCTTTCTGTACATTAGTGAAAGGACGGATTTTTGGAGGACCACCACCACAAAAACAGGCGAGGGACCTCCAGGGTTTAAGCGAGAACTGTTGTCACTGTGATTGAGTTTGGTTGTTCCAGCAGCTGACCGGGAGGAGACTCTTGGGTGGGAGAGGCTGGGGAGGGCAGAGAGGGAGCGGCAGGATAGGGAGAGAGGGAAAGAGGTTAAAGGGAGACAGGAAGAAAGAGGGGTAAAGAGGGAGAGAGAAGAGATGGTAGTGGGAGATGGAGGGAGGAAGAATGGGTAGGGGAGAGCAGGGGAATAAAGGGGATGGGAAGAGGATACAGTGCGATGGAGTGTTACATGCAGCCGAGACCAGAGTAAAAATAGTTCTTTGTTTTGCGTTTGCAATGTTGTTGTCTCGTTGACGTTATGGTGGTAATAAGCATCCACTAGCACAGCACATCAAGTAATCTGGCTTCCCTGAAGATGTTCTCACCTTAACCTTTCAACACTGACCTCGTCCAGTAAGTCAAGGTCATCGCAAAAGTCATTAACTCCCCCATGCTGAAAAAAAAAAAAAATAGAAAAAAAGGAAAGGGAAAGAAAAAAAGGAATTTAGGGAAAAAAAAAAACAGCTAGAGGACATACTTAGTTTCCGATACCAGCGACTTACAATTAATGAAAGAAATTATACACAGTGATCCCGCGTTCTAAAGGTGAGGATGATAAAGGCTAAAGTTGAGTGGCGTGGCTGCAGGGGTGGATCATTTCAGCCACTCGTGTGTCGCTGTAAATCCATGTTACGCTGATAAGCTTGTGAGGGAGGAAAACGGTGGTATGACAGGCAAGCCCACGATGCTGCTGAACAAACCCCAGCCACACATGGCAGCAGGGACACCTTTTAAGCAGCAGCATAAACGTCACGAGGAATAGAGTGACGGAGACGAAACTTAATAGAAAACAGTTCAAATGAATCCATCAATCACTCAAATCAGGCTTAGTCAAATTAATATGCCAGGGAAACAGTGTGGAGCGAGAGGAGGCGAGGCTGGGAGATGGCGGGAGTCCCGGTCAGACTTACTCGGAGTAAAATATGTCTGATGAGATTACTCGCCACACATTCATTAAACGAACACGCACGACCAGGATAGTGTGTGTCGCCCGGCACGGAAGATCCCTGTTTGGGGCCAAATATTATGGAATATTCTTGTACCTGACCGATAACCGCCACCGAATAAAGACGAGGGAGTGTAAAAGATTAGCTTGGCGTCCAGAGCAGCAGGGAGGCGAGAGAAAATGTGGTGAGGGATTGAAGAGGATGGAATGAAGAGGAGGGAGCGTTAGTGTAGAGGGGCAGGGCGCTGAGGATGCAGGAAGGATAAGAAAGGTGTGGCGTGACGTCATCAGAGAAAACTGAGTGTGGGAGGACAAGGGTGACATGGAGTGCGAGAAGGATGGAGGCGTGAAGAAAGACAAAAAGAGACTGAGAGCGGGAAGAATGCATGCACGAGGAAGCAGATGTGGTTAAATGTGCCTTTGCTCCCAATAAATTACTCTTTCCTTGTTATTTCCTAATGCATTCGTACTCTCGCAACGTTAGCTTGTCCAGTAGTGTGGATATTCTGAGCTCCCAAGTGTTTAGAGAAAATAACAATTATGTATAGTTAAAGTTGTACATATAACACTATATTATAGTTTGTTAACCTTCTGACGAGTAACCACACGAATCTCTCTCTCTCTCTCTCTCTCTCTCTCTCTCTCTCTCTCTCTCTCTCTCTAGCACAACAAAAACCAAGAGAAGGTCCACGAGACGCCGCCTCGTCGACCCAAGACAGACGGAGCCGGGAACACGAGGTCGAGGGGAGGTCAGGCAGCCGTCTTTAAGGGACTGTCTCGAATACCAAAGAGATGGAACTCAAGGATTTCTTCTCGTAGCCAACTAAGCTGTCGATTCCTCTGTGTGTGTGTGTGTGTGTGTGTGTGTGTGTGTGTGTGTGTGTGTGTGTGTGTGTGTGTGTGTGTGTGTGTGTGTGTGTGTGTGTGTGTGTGTGTGTGTGTGTGTGTGTGTGTGTGTTTGCCAATCCATTTCTGGTGTGCGTGCTCGCGTGAAAGCATGTCCTTGATAGTGTGCGTGTAAAATGAAGCGAATAAATAATAATAGCAAAGAAAAAAGAAAAAAAGCCATCGCGTGTAAGTACCCAAGCCTTCTAATACTACAGCATGCTCGTGTGAATTTCCAGAAATCTCTATTGTAGGAAAGTTTACCTGAAGTCCGTGTACACATGTTCCTGTCCTAACGGTCGTGCAGTCCATCACAAGAGGAGTCAGTGTGTGCGTGTATGAGCATAATGATACACACGAACCTACTTATGTGGGGAAGAGGAGGAAAGACAATACTGAAACCCTAACATGACCTGAGATGCCTTAAGATCTACCCTGATAAGTGTGTAAGTTACCAATGTCCTGTATTACAACACACCCCTGATGAGAAAGGCTGTGAGGGAGAGAGGAACTGCTAGTGGGTAAAGGAATGAAGGAGGGAGGGAAGCAGGAGGGAGGAGCTGGGATGCCTTGGTTGATTAATGATGTGTTTCTGCCATGCTTGTGCCCCCTGGTGAAGCTCCCAAGTCTTGTCCTTGTTGGTGGTTGTTACTGGTGGTGGTGGTGGTGGTGGTGGTGGTGGTGGCGGTGGTGGTGGTGGTGGTGGTTGTGTTCGCTACTAATGGAGGTCAAGTACTTGTTCCTCGTGAAAGAGCATAGCATTATTCACTCTACCGTATAATATAATAAACAGATGGAGATAAAACAGCCGTTCTTAATAAATCTACCATAGAGAGAATACACTGAATTTCTTCTAAACTAAGCATTATAGAATTACCTTAATTTTTTTTTTCTAAACCACCTTGCGTGATAACGAGACCTTCCTTCAGGCTAACAAGAATAAACCTTGGAAAAACTCAAGGAAATCAAGTACTTGCGTTTGATGGAGGTAATCATATAACATTTATTCTCCAATCTTTTTCAATATTGCCTGACAGATTAGTTGATAAAAGTTAAGCCTTCCTAATACTTAGCAGAAAAAAAACTACACCGAACTCAGAAACTAGAAATAAGTCTTACATACTATTACTTAATGTACGAAGCATTCCTGTAAGATGGATTACAGTTCCACTACTCTTTACTAAACAACCAAGCGTGCACCTTTGTTCTACACTGAAAAAAAAAAATATAAACACTTTGAGACGAGTCATCACGCAAGCTTACCCCAAAGGCCAATAACACAATATGCATAATACCGCAGCTTTTTCTTGTTGTAGCGCGAACAAAAACGTTTAGAATTCAGGCCCTGCAATAATAACTCCTTTGGGAACGGCTTGCTGCGAGAGTGGCATTCTAGATGTAGCTATACTTGTCGGCGGGGCAAGTGGGGGAATGTGTTGTCTGGTAGGTTAGTAGTTTAGCAAGTGGATGGAAATACGATTGAGTGTGGAATGAACGGATGAGAGTTGTTGATGATACTGATGCGTAGAAAGAAATTTATAAGAGTAGTAGTAGTAGTAGTAGTAGTAGTAGTAGTAGTAGTAGTAGTAGTAGTAGTAGTAGTAGTAGTAGTAGTAGTAGTAGTAGTAGTAGTAGTAGCTGTTATTTATCATTATCATTATTACTACTACTACTATCATCATCATCATCATCATCATCATCATCATCATCATCACTGAATAATCATAGAAATACAAAGCTGTATTAATCCGGCAAGAATTTAAAATAATTTCAAGTAGACATTGAGGACACGAAGAAAAAGGTGTTTTTTTTCGACAAGGTGACTGACACCAATCCGTCGCGATATGCTTGGTCACGAGGCTCAGCTGCTCTCTGGCCTCCCCTGTGTGTGGGCGAGGACTGTAAGACCTCTCACCCCGCTGCACACGGCAAACTGTGACACTCGGGTTACGACACTTTACCTTCCCCAGCCTTCCACAGGTGTCCCCAGGTAGCGCCTATTGATCGGCGGCCAGCGTGAGAGGACAGAGAACAGCTACGCTAGGCTGTGTACCGCCTCCTCCCTCCACTGTCACAACACACCGAACCATTC
The DNA here is from genome assembly GCF_017591435.1 of Portunus trituberculatus. Taxonomy (NCBI): domain Eukaryota; kingdom Metazoa; phylum Arthropoda; class Malacostraca; order Decapoda; family Portunidae; genus Portunus; species Portunus trituberculatus. The sequence goes on along the minus strand of NC_059303.1, from coordinate 9,665,657 downwards.
CTAGCACATTATTATTGTTCACTCCTATCTACAGACGGGTTTCATTATATTAACAGTATAATACGCTTCATCATAAATTATTTCAATAGCACCAAAATAAATAAACCAGAAGCAGTTATCAGCTTTTCTACAGTGAAAAATTGTATCTTTTAAATTTATACTATTTGCACTTCAAAAAAATATTATTTCCTAATATCAAAAGGCCTACAAAGAATTGCAAAATACAAGTCTCATACACCACAATGTATATATCATATATGTACACGTAGTAAGGATTCGCAACTTACACAATCAAAACCCCGAAAAAGTATAGCTGTTGTTTTCTGTGAAAACCTGGTGTGGGAATAAACTGAGGGGTCAGGGTACATGCGTCCTGCACACCTGCTATACACGACTTTTTTTAGTCGAACAAAAAAGTTTTGGAAACTGGAAACCAGATTTCTCATGCCTGTTGGGCAGTTTTTGCAACTTTTTCGCCTTACTCCCAAAATACAAGGGAACTTGGGTCGAAGGGTGTAATAAAGAAACTGGGCAAAATACTTCTTAATAAAAGTTTTGCATGCTCAGGCTCAAAATAATGAAATATCTGGGAAAAATATGTTTTTTATACAAGATTCTATAACGTAATGACGTTTTTATTACAAAATCTAATTCAACACAAACTTTCAGAAGTCCAGCTAATAAAGGAACATAATGAGGTATACTTTATGACTGTAACAGAATCTGAGTCCTGTTGCCCAGTGAAAAGGTGAGGCGGACGAGACGAGACGGGACGCCCCTCACACCTGTCTGTCCGGCCGATAGCGAGACTCATTAGGTCATTTTTCACTGCGGCACAACACTCGGCCGCGCGGGGGAGGGACCAGGCTGGTGGACGTGCTATCATACTTACGAAATTAAACCTTTTCTCCCACCACTGTACGTATTATATAAGAGATGAAAGAATGTATCTGAGAATATATATATATATATATATATATATATATATATATATATATATATATATATATATATATATATATATATATATATATATATATATATATATATATATATATATTACATGTTAACGTTTATTTATTTATTTTTTTTTTTAAGGTAAGAGGTTTCGTTTCATTTAACAGTATCAAAATATGACTCTAATAACGAGCAGTCAACATACGGCAACGAAAGATACTTCATATCCGTTACCATTTGCTGAAGCACCGAGACTAGTAAAACCGTGCGCGGCAAAGCAAGCCCTTAGAGTTGTATTGCTGCTTTAGGGCGACACGAAACACACACACACACACACACACACACACACACACACACACACACACACACACACACACACACACAGCACAGCCATGTTAGGAAGGGAAGGGATAGTGCTGCTGTTAATTTAGCCCCTTTCGCCCTCCCCACACAGACACTCGTGCACCTTCCGCTGTTATGAAAGGGATGGCACTCCTGTTGATGTAACTGTAGTCACTCGCTACCCACACACACACACACACACACACACACACACACACCATGACTTACGTAACACCCGGTGACAGGAGCAGCGAACATGCTTACCTAATGCTGTAAGACTTATTAATGTTCTCCAAGGAAATCCCACGAAAAATTCAGGGTCCACTGTTGGGATTCAGGTGTTTTTTTCCAGATTACATTTTCTAATGAGAGAAACAGCAAGGTAGTCTGCTTTTTTAACCCTGTCCATTAGTCATTATTAAACAGTATTTCCTTAGCGAAAATTGTCCGGAATTGCTTCTGAGGAAAAAATTAGATATTGGTTCCATTGCGGAGTGAATTCATAATTTATCTCTATTACCTGTGTCTCGGCGGATGATAAATCTTCTTATAAATATTATGATACAACATGATAGGGGCGAGATGTGTATCAGGAAGAGGACGACCCGGCCATAAATAACCCGCCGGGGTGGCCGTGCTATCTGCCACACAATTACCCCGCCCTCCAGGACACGCCTCCCCTAACCGCGCTGCCCCCCAGGCCTTGCCCCCTCTCTGACCACGCTGCCTCCTCCCTCAGGTTACAATATCCCCATCCCATGTCTAGGTCACCCTTTCTGCCAAGCCACGCCCCCACCTTCCCCACAACCCTCATTTCTACAACCATTAGCAACGGGCGGGGGGAGGCGTCGCTTGCCGGGGACTAAGAAGAGTTGCAGGTGGAGAATGTGCATTTAGAGGTAATTGAATTCATGGGGTAAGAATAATCCGCCAAACAGGTCGGTTGGCGAAACAGAAGGATGAAAAAAGTCAAGTTTAAATCTGAAACGAGAAACTTCCCTCCTTAACTAACTTGTTACTACTGTTTGGTGCATTGTTCCTTAGTCACACACTACTTCAAGGTTCATTATCTTTTCTTTATTATTCTAGAGCAAACCTCTCAACATTGAATCGATTTACTTTTTTTCCTATTGGTGGGTGTTTCTTAAGATTTTGCACAGAGTTTTCAGTATCAATCAGTGCATATCGTAGCGAAAAGATTATAAAAAAATTCATTACAAATAAATTTCATAAATAGATAAAGAGGAAACGATAAAAAATACAAATGTTAAGAATTTCAGATACTGTAAAATTGTACAAACATAAAAAAAAATAAACAAATAAATAAATACCCTACATTTGGCACAACCACGTAATCAAGGTATCACTTTCAAGATTCTCAGCAAAGTATCGCCTTACATACATCTTGAGGAAACAGACCATAAGTTATAAAAATAGGAAAGAGTAGAAATAACAAGAAAAAAACGGGTGTGTGAGGGCAGCAACACAACAACGGCGACAACAACAAGAGAAGTGTAGAGGAGAATGAAGAATTACCTCGCAGCCCGTCACTTCACTTGTCACATCCAGACGTGAAATAAATTACTACGTGTGTGTGGAAGAGTGTGAGGAGGAGGAGGAGGAGGAGGAGGAGGAGGAGGAGGAGGAGGAGGAGGAGGAGGAGGAGGAGGAGGAGGGTCACGAAAGGAAGAAAAGGAGAAAAAGGAAATAGTGTGGTGATGAAAAGAAGAAAATATCTTATAGCATATTCAACTTAACACACAATCAGTCTAAGAAGGGAAAAACAAAAGTCATAGTTCGTCTAGGTGAAATATACTTTAGTTAGGTATACGTAAGATTTGGTTCGGTTGGAATAAGTTGGATCACGATGGATTGAATAAAATGAAGAGTTTTTGTCCTCGTTTACTTTGAAGACGATGGTAGTGGTGGTGGTGGTGGTAAGTCTCTGCCAATGGTCGATCTCAATTTAAGTCCCTCACGTGGTATTGACAAGGCGACAAATACACGAGCAGCTTGCCTCCTTCCTTCCACCTTCTCCCACACACACACACACACACACACACACACACACACACACACACACACACGAAGCCAGCCAGACCCTCCCTGTTCCCTCAGTCTCTTCACTACCTCCTCAACCTCCTCCTCCTCCTCCTCCTTCTCCTCCTTCTCCTCCTCCTCCTCCTCCTCCTCCTCCTTCACCTCTCGACCTTAACGTAATTCCAATGAGCTCCTTTTTTTTCGTTCACTTTTCGTATCCCATTTCTGAGTCACATTTCGTTCTGCAAATCGTGTTTAATGTCATTTTTACCTGTGAAAATAGCCTGTCTTGTATTTTATTGGGTGTTTCCATCGTGTCGCTTTGTATTTTGTGAAGTGCCAAGTCTTAAAACATTGATAGTGTGAAATAGACGTTCTCTCGTATCTTGTTCCTCGGTATCGTGTTATTCTACTTTTCTTCTCCTTTTCTTCCTCGTCCGTTTTCACCATCTTCTGACGTATGTTCTTTTCCTCTCTCTCTCCTCCTTCTTCTCCTCCTCCCCTTCTTCTTCTTCATCTTCTTTGTCCCAATCTTCATCGTCTTCTTTTTATGTGTCTTTCATCTTCTCCCTCCTCCTCCTCCTCCTCCTCCTCCTCCTCCTCCTCCTCCTCCTCCTCCTCCTCCTCCTCCTCCTCCTCCTCCTCCTCTTCCACCCACTCTTCCTCTTCCTCCTCCTCCTCCTCCTCCTTTTATTCCCTTTCAAATTTTCAGCATATTTTTCCCTTCTTCCTCCTTGTCCCCATCTTCATAATTTTCTAACGTTTATTTATTATCTCTCTTCTCTTCTCCCTTCACCATTTCCTCACCTCTTCCTTCTCCTACTCCTACTCCTACTACTCCTCCACCTCATCATCATCCTCTTCAGACGTCTGTTCTTCCTCTTCCTTCACCTACTACTCCTCCTCCTCCCATACACACCGTCACCGCAGCTTCCATACCGCACCATCATTAGCGTCTCCCAGCGCGTCGCCGAGGGGGGAGGCCTACACCTGACGTTTGTGACTGCCCTTAACATTCCCCTAAACACTAATGATCCCCAGAAAAGAAGACTAATCCTCGAGGTCTTTGTGACACGTACTACTTTCCCTCTTCAAATCGATGGAAAATTTGAGGTGTGTTAATGGGAAACTTTTGGTGGAAAACAGGTATCGATAGAAGATTCTCGTTAGTAAACAGGAACAGAAACCTTAATTGAAAATGTAAAGGTAATATTCAATTCATGAGAAAAAAAAACATGCAAAGCTTTTGTGGTGAATTTGATTAAACTCTAAAAAATATGGACTTGAATGTTTATCTGGTGTGGTTGTCTTTTGATAGCATTAAGACCTGAAATAAACAAAAATATTTATGGATCACATGAACAGATAGAGTAATAAGAGAATATAGGATGAATTTTGCATTGTCTAGGCTACAGATTTATTGAACATACCTTAGCTAAAAAAAAAACCCGAAAAGTTGTAATAAAAATAAAGGATTAAAGTTACAGAACACCGACCAATGAAGGGGTTAACCGTACCATTGTATAGTAAATGAATTTCTCACAGTAAATACACAAAATAAATCATACATAACTCACTGTGGCGGGAAAAAATACCAGCGGTATACACATTTCATACTCCGTCCATAAACTGCGTCACCAAGAGCTCGTTCTTTCTGCCATAAAACACTCGCCGATTCTGTTTCTTTTTTTCCCGAAATGTTTATGGTATTCGGTATCCAGACACCTCATGAACTAAACTGGCAAACCCAATAACAATTTCTCTTCATTCAGGTTTTAAGAAGCAGTGATTAAGCAAGCTACATTTTTTCCTTTGGATTGTAACAGCTTCAACATAACACTACTGTCTATCATAAATCAAAAGTATCATTTTTGAAAGCCACTAACGACAAAACGTGAGATCCAGTTTTATTTTCTACTTTTTCCCTACAACACAGTCAAATCAAGCTACCTAATTATAGTACAACTGTCATTCAAAGTGGGCAATTTTTACTCCTGTTGCCCTTATCCAGCTTTTCACTATTACATAAAAAAAAGTGATATAGTCATCAGATGTCGAGAAGTTAACCTCACATAGTCTGCCAAGCCTCCAAAAATAAACAATAAAAAATAATAATAATAAATGCAGTGAGAGCTTCCAGCAGCAGCGGCGCCCACACCAAACACTCCACAACATCTCCAGAAGTCAAGTCAGGGAGCCAGGGAGAATAAATACCTCACGCCGGGGCTCGTGAAAGATAAATACAGTTTACATTCTTGATGATGGTTTGTCATGAGGATTCACTGGGCGAGCAGAGGGAGACGCCCGCAGCCTCTCCGTCCATAGAACCGAAAACCCTATCGTCCCGCCCCTGCTGGTGGGTCGCCCTGAGGAGGGTCTTGTGCCTCTCGTGACCCATCGCCTCCGTTTGTCATTGTTACAGAGATAAATTGTATAATCCTCAGAGCAAGTACTTGACAAGAGAGCAATGCGTCACGCCGGGGAGGAGGAAAAGGTGGACGAGCAGGACAGAGGATGATGGAGAGTGAGAGGAACAGAGAGAAGACACAAGTGAGACCAGCGGCTGGAGTAAATTAATCAGGTGGAGAAAGATGTTGTATGCAAAATAATGGAAATGAAAGGAAGCAGTGTGAATTGAATATAGTGTGAAGACATACTGTACCTGCAGCTTGATTTGGCAAAGAGACTGAACGTAAAATAATACAATGAATAAATAAAAGTTAAATGTTAAATATAAAGTAAAGATTTCCACTTAGAAATAATAGAAAAATAAAGTAAAATTTTCTAAAACACACACACACACACACACACACACACACACACACACACTAACCTTTCCCCTGACACACACGAACAATTTCCCCAAATCAGCGTGGTCCCTCCCGCCCTCCCTAAATTTGGCACTATCCAGTCACCGGGATGCTTTCTAATCCTGCAGAGAGAATGTGGACCCGGCTTTCCTCTCTCTCTCTCTCTCTCTCTCTCTCTCTCTCTCTCTCTCTCTCTCTCTCTCTCTCTCTGTACAACCATGACTAGGATGTTAAGATTTATATATTTTAAACTCTCTCTCTCTCTCTCTCTCTCTCTCTCTCTCTCTCTCTCTCTCTCTCTCTCTCTCTCTCTCTCTCTCTCTCTCTCTCTCTTTCTGTACACCATGACTAGGATGTTAAGATTCATATATTTTAACCTCTCTCTCTCTCTCTCTCTCTCTCTCTCTCTCTCTCTCTCTCTCTCTCTCTCTCTCTCTCTCTCTCTCTCTCTTTACAGGCTCCGTATTTATTATTTTACTTTTATTTTGACACTTGCATCTCCTCGCCCCTCACACCCACTCACTCCAATTCCATTCCCTCCCACGCTAACACCTGGGCCGCGTTCACCTTTACACTCTGCCGCATTGGGGTGGAAGGTTTGCTGCCAGGTGAAGCGACCCTCAGTGTTTCAGAATGGAGGAAAATGGTGCAGGAAAGCGAGGGGATGGGAGGAAGAGGATAGGCTGTTGTGAAGAGCTAAAAAAGAAAGGGAGGAATGGGATGGGTAGTAAAGGAGATGTAGGGAAGGGGACATAGCTAAAAGAGAAGGGGAAAGGATGGTGATGAGAGCAAGAGACGATGCAGGAAGATGGTTTAGGATTGTGAGTATTCATGGGAGGAAAAGAAGGAAGGGAATGAGGGAGGAAAAAGTCAAAGAAGCAGTGTTAAGTAAGTGGATTGAAAGCTGAACTCTCACCGACACGAAAAAAATATAAATAAATAAAAGATGCCTGAAGTATTTGGGTACAGAATTTATGTGAAATTTCATCCACAGCGAGAGAAAGAATGGTTCAAATTTAATCATTATGTAAATATACTTAACCTAACCTACTTTTACAGTCTCAACCCTTAAATAACGTAAACAATTTGATGCATTTATCACAAAGCCTTTCTCTTTCTCCCTCTCTTTTCCTTTCTTACTTAGTCTTGTTTACTCTCGCCATCCTTTAAGAAAAGACTCTCTCTCTCTCTCTCTCTCTCTCTCTCTCTCTCTCTCTCTCTCTCTCTCTCTCTTGGTCTTGTTTACTTTCGCCATCCACACCTGTTGGGACGGCATCGGGAGCCTCACCTGACTGCCTGGCTCACTGTGGCGGCTCAGGCTATAAAGGACGCTTGATTAATGACCGCAAGACGCTGCCGGGAGGACTCCAAGGTGAAAAATACACCCCGAGGGCCAGTTATAGAACGGTAGGAGGACCCGGGGTATGAGGTGGCTTACGTACGTACGTGTGTGTGTGTGTGTGTGTGTGTGTGTGTGTGTGTGTGTGTGTGTGTGTGTGTGTGTGTGTGTGTGTGTGTGTGTGTGTAGGAGGAGGAGGTAGAGGAGGATGGAGAGAGAACAAGAAAGATGAAGAGAGGAGATGGCAGCCCCGGTCTTGTTAGGAGGCTGCTGACTGATATAGATAAATTAACTAAAGTGTTCCTGGGAGAGACAGACGGAGAAAAAAACGTAAAACTGATTAATTTTCTCACTCTAACAGAAACTCGTAAAAAAAATGTCGCAGAGAAACCTCTTGAATAACAATTACACGTATAACAAGTACAAGAAAAATGACATACTCTTATCAAACGGACCAGAAAAAATGTTACGTAAAAATACAAGAAATCACAGTGTGGGTGTACTGAAGGGAAAAGTAAAAGTAGTCCATTATTACACATGTCGGTCTTTCATCCCTCTCTCGGGCGCGTCAGGTGGCTATTGTGATCGAATGTGACTCTCTCGGTGGGGCCGCGGCGACGATGACTAATGTGCGGTGATAAGCAGAGGGCGAGGCGGCGTGTGCTGGCCGAGGGTCGTGACGGAAGGAGTGATGAATCGAGTGTTTATCTTCGTCTGGACAGTAATGGAGACGGACGGGGATGCGAGTGTTGAGGCGTCCGAGTGGTTCTTGGACTCCTCATCCCCAGCAAGGTGGCAGGTGCGTGTGGCACGGTGTATGGGGAGCAGGTTGTGGTCGTGGCGATAACACGAGACTTCTTCCTTAATTTACCTCTTGCCTGATCCTCGATGATCTATACTAAAATCCACGTCTTTTGCTATTTTTCGTTTTTCTGATTTGAAATTGCATATTGAAAGTTATCAGTGAAGAATGAGTTACTGAAAGCTCGAAGGATAATAAATCACCCAATATTACCTGTAAGGTTTATGAAAGTTGATAAGTATGTAGCTGCAACAAACCTGCTAATGGCTCCAAACATTGCTACTAACTGCCCTTACAAGATATCAGTTAAACGAGAATTTCCCCAAGGGGCGTCACACAAGGACCTCCACCCAGGATGTGTAGGAGTAACGTTGTTCAAGGCATGTACATTCATTTCAGCAACTATGATGAATAGCATGACTACAAGGTCAATACGTCAGAGTTCTTAGAAGTCAGGTCATGATCTCGCACTGGATCGCACGATTCTCCTTGGTGGGCTGCTACAGACAGACAGGTGAAGGAATATTTTCAGATCCGCAATATCTTCCATTCTAACACCAAGCATTGGCCAGTAAATCACGACTTAGACGTGATAAGGTAAGCAATGCACTTAGCACGGAATCAAATGCAGGTACTTTGAGGTTAACACAATAACAATATTAAAAATACTTTGAAAAAGGAAGAAAAATCTGCCTTTCATCATATTCCTTAGCTATAAAAGTCTCTCTCTCTCTCTCTCTCTCTCTCTCTCTCTCTCTCTCTCTCTCTCTCTCTCTCTCTCTCTCAAGATAATCTCTCTTATCTTCTGCAGTTCTTAATTGCATATATCAAAAATCAAGAAAATCGATGAAAAGAAAAGCGAGGAAGAGAAAAGAGACACAAGGAATGGCGATAATAGTGTGCGAGGGAGATTAAAGGAAAGAGATCAAGGGATAAAGAAAAAGAGAAAGAGGGAAGGAAGAGAATAGAAGTGGAAGGGAACAGCAGTGAAAGGAACGAGAGTCCTGGAAGGGAGGAGATAAAGGAAATGGGAGGGAAAACATGAAATGATGCGATAAAAAGAACAACGCAGAAAATTCAAAGGTAAAATAAAAAGGAATAAAAGAAAAAAAAAAAAAAAGGAAGCACAGGGAAAAAATAATACGCGTCTATGAAAAAAAAAATATGCCAGCAAATCTAAATCAAAAGACAAAAATAAGAATAAAAGACACTGATAACATATTCCTCTACATGAGAAAGAAGCGAAGGGATAAGAACAGAAAACGAGGCCATGGAAATAAATAAAATGAGAATATAAACTTGAAAACCACAAAAGAGAGCAAGTAAAAATTGAAGAGAGAAACCAAGAGGAAATGATCAAAATATGAGAGATAGGGAGCAGGAAAAGATCAAGGAGGTATCGAGGCTGGGGAAGAAAATTTAAAGTGGAGGAAAGAGAAAATAGGAGAATGGAAGAAAGAAAGAGAGGAATGGAGGAGGCACGAGAGACGAAAAATAGAAAATACGTACGATGAAAGAGTGAGAGGAAGGAAGGAAGGAAAGGAGGAAGGGAAGAGGGAGTGAAGGCAGGAGAGGAGGAGGGTGGGAGAGAAAGAGAGACAACAGGGAAGGAGAGAGGGAGCTACGGAGGGAATCAGGGAGGGAGAGAGGGAAGAGAGAAAGGGAGGGATAGAGAGAGTAAAGGAGGGAGAGGAAGGGAGAGGGTGGGAGGATGGCGGCACGGACCCCTCCTTTTCTTCTTAGGGGTGAGCCTCCAGGCCGGGATTGGGCCGCTGACAGTTCATCCATCAGCTGCAGCAGCGCGGAAATCCACTGCCGACCCACCACCACATGGAGATGAGGCGCCACACACACACACACACACACACACACACACACACACACACACACACACACACACACACACACACACACACACAGTACATAAAGAACAATAAAGAGCACAGGCATTTGCAAACAAAACAGTAAAAGCAACATTTGCCGCCTGATATACAGCAATGCGCACAAA
>NC_059303.1:9627859-9647859 GCF_017591435.1 Portunus trituberculatus | reverse complement strand
GACACTCGCGCGTACAAACACTTCGCATGATAAATTGTTAAGTTGGGTCAAATTAGGGCAAATTAGGTTATGTTAGCTTAGCAGGTTAGGTTACGTTAAGTTAGATTAGGTTAGGTTGGCTATTGACCTTATTTTGGGTGAAAAGTTAAGCGGAGAAATCTTCTTGGATAGCTTTGTCTTGTGTAAAATTTAACACACACACACACACACACACACACACACACACACACACACACACACACACACACACACACACACACACACACATACAAATACATAAATAAACTCAAAACAAATCATTCACTTACATGGAAAATCTTCACCGTTAAATTATTTATGAGCTCATTTCCACACAAAGCCACATTCTTAAACATACATTTCTTTTCCTTTTTTTTCAAAACATATACAATTTTTCCGCCCCTGTGGTTTTACTTAAATTTTACCATGTCAGTCATTCACTTATTCCCTCCCTCCGTCCCTCCTTCCCTCACTCCCTCACTTGCCTTCCCTTGCTGTAATTGTCTTCTCTTCCTCCTTTCATTAGTCCTCAGTTCGTCTTTCTCTTATTATTTTGAGAATTTTTACTTTCGCTCCAACAATGGCCGCCACTGGACTCCTCAAGGGCTCAGGAATCACGCTAATAATTCCCATGATTTCCTTTGAAGTCACCGCCGCCCTTTCAGAACGTTTCTCTTTGGGTGGACTGAGGGACTGTTCCTTTGATGAGGGGATGTTTAATTACATATGTTGTTGTTACTGTTATTATTGTTGTTGTTGTTAAAGCTATTGTTGTTGTTATTCTTTCTTTTTCTTCTTTCTTCTTCGTCGTTTTATTTTCTTCTTTTTATTACTCTTCTTCATCTTTTCTTATTTTATCCTGCTTCTTTTCTCTTTCTTCTTTTCCTTCTCCTTCTTCTTTTCCTTCTCCTTCTTCTTGGTAGTAGTAGTAGTAGTAGTAGTAGTAGTAGTAGTAGTAGTAGTAGTAGTAGTAGTAGTAGTAGTAGTAGTAGTAGTAGTAGTAGTAGTAGTAGTAACATGATCAATACATGTCTAACTTTTATAACGTTTTATACATATATCATAGTGGTTTATATTTCCTTTTACATCTCATTTTTTTTCCCTTTCTACTGTCACTTCTGTTTTATCAATACATTTTCTTCTTTATCTTTCTTTCACCTTGCTTCTTTCCTGTAAGTAAATGTGTATTTTTTTTTTTTTTTTTTTTTGCAATACAAGAACATTTTCATTCCTCACATTTTCTTTACTACTCAGCATTCTATTCCACTTCTTTCAACATCATGCTCTGACTTGCTTCATGACGAAAAAAAAAAAAAAAACTTTCCTTTCGCTCACTGCTGCGTTCATTTTTAGTTCCTTTTCTCCTTTCCAATATTTTCCACGGCCACAACCCATCCATATTTCTTCACTATTCTGGAGAGCAAGTCAATAGTCCCAAAAAAAGCACTGTCACCTGGTATTGACGCCCAAAAGCCAAGATCTCTTCTGACTTTCTGACTTCAACTTTTCTTTATCCTTTCTCTCTTTCCTCTCCTTTTACTTATGTTTCAGTATATCGGAGTCTCAGTCAGTTTTTTTTTCTTTTTTTTTCACTCTACGTATTCAACACCTATTCAGAGCGTGAGTCAAGAGCAAAAATGTTTCTCTTCAATCCTTTATGGTTCGTATTTATGGGTTCCAGGAGGGTTCTCATCGTATCCTCCTCAATTCTGATGCTTTAACATTTTATCCTCTCTGTGTATGTATTTCAATTATATTCTTATAATTTTTCAATCTTTTCTTGCGTGTTATGTGCTTTATTTTGTACTTTCTTTATGCTTGTTATTTAAAGTCAGTCAGTCAGTCAGTCAGTCAGTCAGTCTCTCTCTCTCTCTCTCTCTCTCTCTCTCTCTCTCTCTCTCTCTCTCTCTCTGCTTATTACGTATATATGTCATGCTATTACATATCAACCTCCACATTTCTCTTGAATTATCTATTGGCATACCTTGATCACTTTCTTATTTATCTATTTTCTTACAAAGGTAGACTGGGATTAGACTGCGTACGGTACGGCTACATTCAATTCCTATCAGTCTTTCTCTCCTTGGTCTGAGTGTTTGGAGGCAAGCCTGAGTGGTCTCCTTGTTTCTCGGGCCATCATGAGTGAATCAGGCAATCAGCTCTCACGGGACGGGCCTCGCGGTCAGCTGATTGGCTTCCTATCGCGCCATCTGACTCCTCGACAGGTTAAAGCTTTCCTGAATAGTAAGTAGTGATGGTAACAGGTGACGGGCGGGGCCGAGGACAAGTGAACGCGGGCTGGACAGGAACATCGAATTGCATGATAAGGTGAGAAAAGTAAAATTCGTATCTACATAGTAAAACAAATATTCCTGAAATCATTTACCTCCAAGAAATATAAAAATCTTTCCATATCCATCCATTGATCTAATTATCTTCGCATGTCAACGTCATTTATCTTATTTTCCAACTCTACACCACCCAAACACTCACACAAACACACACACACACACACACACACACACACACACACACACACACACACACACACACACACACACACACACCAAGAAATAAACATAAAGGAAAGAAAAGAAGAAAATGGCGCGAGGTACTTTAGAAAGTTTGTAGTGTATTTATTTTTCTTCCAAACTTTCCCTGCCACACTACCGGACGCTCTCTTCGGGCGTTTTCTCATTAATTTCTAGAAGATTAATTTTTCACTTTCCGCCATTCACTGCCTCCTGAAGGTGAGGAAGCTTCTGTAGCGCCGCGGCCGCCCTCACCTCTAACTAGCTTTGTTACAGTTAAGCTTTTTAATGTGTTACTAATCACCTCCTAACTGAACCACTCGACGATCATTTAGTTCCTGGCCTGCTACTTGTCTTCACTGTCCAAGTCCACAACACTTATTGCTCAACATTAACTTTTATTACACTTAGATATATATGTAGCTAAGAAATCACAGGCAACGTATACGAGTATACACATCTGACAAGAAATATCAACGATAGTTTTCACCTCACCAATTGGAAAATAGATAAAACACAGATTTTATTGGCTTTCACTTGGGAATAACCAATGAAAAGTTGATAACACACTTTCAAAAAGCCAATCACAGAATACACGGCAAACACGAGTCATTCGGGAGTTGTTGAGCTTCATATATTGAAGACCACTGAATGACTACACACCTAATAGGGATCAAAACCAGACGTCACCAATAGTAGTGAAATTACTGCTGGAGCACTGCTGAAGATAATAATACTGGAGGAATGAGATACAAGCAATAACACATCATCAAGGTAACAGAGGCAAGAAGCAAGAAAGAATGGTAGGATGCAGGGACTCATGACATTTATATTAAAACAAGAAATACCTGAATCATTTCGATACTAACCACAAGCTAACGTCACGCATATGAGCAGGTAAACAGGTAAGGCATTAACGCATAATATCATGAGATCAGACTTCAATTGCACACGTCATCATCCCCTCATCCCCTTCCCCCTAAAATAAAGGATATACACGCAACACACCTGACCACAGAGACAAGTGGCCAGCATGAGCTAACCTGTCCAAATTTTATTATTTAGGATGATACCGATACAAAAAAAAAGTGTAAGAAGAACAAATTGAAAAAAGAAAAACACAGTCGCAGACGGATAAGTAGGTCACACTTGTGTACGTATATACCTGCCCTTCACTCCAGATGCCACCCAATCGACACAAAAGAGGAAAAGAAAACTTGAAAGAAATCCACGTAACACGAACATTCAGATCCCGCTGTGAGAGGTGAGGCTGCAGACGCCCCGTAGGTGAGACACTCCCTCCAGCACCGCTACCCGAGGGAGGAGTCCGCGTCCCTCCAGCTGGGAAAGCCAAAATTCTCTCAGCTGGTGGGAAAGACTCGCCACAACATGACACATGAAAACATTTTGACGCAGCCTCCTCCACCATCACTCACGCGGCTGTCAAGATAAGCAGCGGCTGATTCCACGCTCACTGGTTAACAAGGGTTCGAATCCTCCACGAAGGGACCCGATAAAGGGGTAAACCAGTCCCCCTCAGAATAGCAGCCTCGACAATTGACTTGGTATGAATCCTGACTGTACGGTGAGAGAGAGAGAGAGAGAGAGAGAGAGAGAGAGAGAGAGAGAGAGAGAGAGAGAGAGAGAGAGAGAGAGAGAGAGAGAGAGAGAGAGAGAGAGAGAGAGAGAGAGAGAGAGAGAGAGAGAGAGACGTAAATCCATTCATACATACCTGACACCTTTTAATTTGTGCAGTTTACGTTCAAACCCATCATTCGGAAACAAACGAGCATGCGTGTCTCTTCTCTTATTGAGTCTTATAACTTCCAGTGTTTTTTCAGCCTTCCTGCCAGCCACGGGAATCAAATCTCTCTCTCTCTCTCTCTCTCTCTCTCTCTCTCTCTCTCTCTCTCTCTCTCTCTCCCACACACAAAAAAAAATCCTACCTCTTTTTTTTACATATCTCTTCTTCCTCTTTATTCTCTTCCTCTTACTCCCCTCTTCTTCCCTCCCTTTCCTTCCCATCCTCTCCTTCCTTCCTTCATCTCTTTTCCACCTTCTTCTGTCCACCCAAACAAACAGTGTTACCAACTTATCCAGGATACAATAACGAGATCAGAGAGCACAACTACCGCTTCGATTAACTGCTAGCTGAGAGAGAGAGAGAGAGAGAGAGAGAGAGAGAGAGAGAGAGAGAGAGAGAGAGAGAGAGAGAGAGAGAGAGAGAGAGAGAGAGAGAGAGAGAGAGAGAGAGAGAGAGAGAGAGAGAGAATACGTAATATTTTTTTTTTCCACGTATATGATCTCCCCAACCAGTCTTCAATCAGTTACCCACATGAACATTTTGGCTTAGAATAAACAAAGTAGAACAATACAGTTCAATGATCCGTATTCAGAAACGCTATTCTCTCACCACGACTGTTTTTCAAGGCCACAGAGATGACTAGCGGGGTTTTCATAAGTGTTTCTCCAATTAATGGTATAGAAATCTTGTCACTCTGCCTCTGGAAAGATAAAAACTCCTTAAATAAAGCCTTTTTGAAATAGTGTAGGTGAAGCAGAGAAGTGTGTGACAATACGAGCCTCTCTTTCTAGTAAGCACTAAATACTCGTTCTTCATCGCATTTTCTTCCCTCGACACAACGTTTTCTAACACTTCCTTCGGTAAGAACGTGTAATGACTCTGGCGTGTGTCATCAGCAGCTTGCCCCTCCACTCTTGGCACCCTCAGGAGCAGCACCCTAGGACACCCCTGCCGCGCCACACCCACGGGAGGGAAAGTAGGGGAAGCAGACACCCTCTAAGGATACACCCGATGGGGAAGCGAAAGGAGGGAGGTGAAGGTCTAGAGGAAGGGAGAGGAGAGAGAGTGAGGGGGAGGAGGCCTAGAAGGAGAGAAAGGAGGCCTACAGGAAGGGGGAGGAAGGCCTAGGGCAAGGGAAGGAGAGGGTGGGTCACTGGTCGGAGCTGAAGTAAACAATCCTGGCAGATTTATGGCCCCGGCCTGCACGTCGCACGCAAACACAGGCCTACAGCGTCACGCAAACAGGACACCCCTCGACAACCTATTCTCGCCCTAGGGGAAGGACTCGTCTGGGTCTACCCGAGCCACGCCGCAGCCAGTACGCCGCCCTGTGAGTTCGGGCACGGCTCTGGATCTGCATTAATTACGCTGCGAAAAGGGGACGGACACGTGGAGGTACGACTCGCAAATATCCTCGCAGCCCCTGTCTCCCAGGGGGTGCGGGAGAAGGTGATGAGGGGGTGATGAGGGAGTAGAAACGGCACTCTCACTTCTATCCCTCTAGATTCCACGATTAGGTACTTTCGCCCTGACAGAGATGTGTCCTAAAGGTGACGGCCTCAAGAGTGACTGATTTTGGCGAGAAGTGATAAGAGGGCTGAGTGAAGGGGCGTCCAGAGCCTGTTGTCTTGTCCTCGAAGTGTAATTATTCCTCACGCCGCTCACCTACCATGGTCTTCAAATCCCTGAGTGTGTGTACTTGGCTTATCTCTCCTGGCTTTCCTCATAACCTTCCGTAAAGCTCTAAGTTCCATATTTCCTTATCTCCATTTATTCTGGATTTTGTTCTCTTTGTTACCTTGGTTCATGTATAGTTTTATCTTCCCTGCGGATTATCTTTTCGTCATCCTCCTTCCACTCGTTACTTAGCAATCCGTAAAGCCAGAGATAGTTTCTTAGCTCCATTTCCTCCCATATTAAACACTTGTTGAAGTTCATTTTAGTTTTAGTCACTCCTTTTAGCTTCGTCATTCTTCTCTCACTGGTTCCTTAATTTTAGAGACTGAGTTTCTTACCTCCATTTACTCCCATACCAAACCCTAGTTGACGTTTACTTAGTTCTAGTCATATCTTTTAGCTTCATTATTCTTCTTTAACTGGTTCCTTAAATTCATTCAAAAGCAGAGAGTTTAAGCTTCCGTCACTCTATCTTCCTAAGTTCTCTCCTTGTAAATTCCAAGAAATCAGAGAGAAAACACCTCATTCTATTTCCAGTTACTTCACATCCAATATGTTCCCAATGGTAGTGCCTTTATGGAAAGAGCTATAAACATAACAATAGCCGAAGCATTTGCTATCTATTCACCTGCTAAACTGTACAGAGTTGGCACGTTTACATATTTCCCTACTCTCAAGAGGTACTGCTGGTACGTAGAAAAAAAAAAAACAAAGAAACTGAAAAGAGAGCACATACAGACGCTACAGTTTGTAAAGAATACGTTATGTTCAAGAAAACAGCAAAGTTCACAGAAAAGCTACTGAAACTGTGAAAATATCTTCAATAAGATATAGAAAACAAAAAGGATTAAATACGCAGAGAAAGGACAAAGATAGTGAGGTCAAAATACTCACAATGAAGATGAGTAAAAAACAAAGGCAGGACGATAAAACATATAAGAATAAAATAAATACAACCAGAAGTCAGTAAGCATACAAATACAGTAATGATATACCAAAATATTATCTATCTGCCATTAATCTCTTCAATACCATGAGACGTTTTCATATTTTTTCTGCTTACTATATGGTGATTTTATACAGTTCCAGATATTTACGTGGGGATTAAAATAGTGAAGACTCTAGCTATTTATCTTCTGACCTCTATAGACCCTTCCTAGTGTAAATAAAATCGTGTAATCATACCCAAACTCATGGTAAAAATGCGTCCCAGTACTGAAGAGGTTAAATTTGTAAAAAAAAAAAAGACTAGAGATAAAAAAAATAGAAAAAACGTGAAAAATGAGTCACTTCCAATCTCCTACTACAACATTTGACAACCAGTTACAAAAATGCTCTAAAGTTAGTTGTGGTAAGAGACTCCAAACACAAGACGGGGGGCTGGTTTCTTGAGGGCTGGAGGCGGCCATCAAAGCCGACCAGCCGCCTGAGAGGGTGAGAGGCGGCGCTAGGTAGGCAAGGGAGGGGAGATTATAAGGGTGTCTGGGGATGAACTGGCCTCCGTCACCCCAAGACAGCAGCAAGAGCCTACATATCAGTAACAGAATATAAGGCTATTTGTGTGCAAGCAAACCAAGGCAGTACTGGGATGTGAAAGTAGACAATAGGTGGTTGAAGAGTGTTAATGCATCTATGGTAACGTTATGATTGATGCTAATTAAACTCTGTTCGTGAAATTTATGCATTTATCATTAAAAATACATTAAGTGATAAAAAAAGCAAGATTTAAATTTATATTTCAACTCTAAGTGTAATGTAAGCATCATATTTACATCTCTCTCTCTCTCTCTCTCTCTCTCTCTCTCTCTCTCTCTCTCTCTCTCTCTCTCTCTCTCTCTCTCCTTGAAAAAGAAAAGGAACACATCTTACAGCAATATTTTCCATTCTTTATCATAAAATACCCTCAACAATCACTAAGTTCTTTGTACCAAGTCTAATATATTTCCCTTTAACGTAGCTTTCAATTGAACATCAAGCAAACAGTGGAGCAGATCTTGGACTCCTACATATTCTTAGCCCTTAACAACACATCCAGTACGTACAGACACACTCATTTCCTTACAAGCCTCGAGTCTCCTCATCTCCACCCTTTTACATTACTTTAATTAAACACAAAGCCTCATCTCAACACGACTTTCTACCACACCAAGGACTAGAGAGGCGAGTCAACCCAGACGCCCCTAACAAACCCCACCCCTGAATGCCACCCTACCTCCCTACCCCTGCCCTGTCTTGGCCCGCCGACCACTGTGTGATGAATGGACTCGCCCGCATCCAGCCCGGTAATGAAGAGATTTAATGAGGATCCCGGTAGCTCGGCACGTCATGCACACACGCCACATTCCTCCCGGCTCAGGGCAGGACACCCGGGAATTACTGTAACAAAGTGGAGTGGGAGTAGAGGTGTATTCGGTGGTGCTGGTGGTAGTGGAGAGCATCTAAGCGCATACAGTGGATGGGGATAACGATAATAGAACAGGTGGATGGAGAAACGGTGCGTAGTGAGGTGGTATAAATAGTCAATTCGAGTGGATAGGTGGATCAAGATGAGGATGGTTGGATAGCAAGAGTATATTAATGAAGTGGAGTAAAGTGGAAGGTAATACAAGTGGAGGTAACTTGGTGACAATGGAAGTAAGAAAGGTGTAACTGTGGTGGAGGTGGAATTCCAGTGTGTGGATGAAGAGAAAGATGGTAAATCGATATAGAAAAAGGAAGAATAGAAAAAGAAGAATAAGAAGTATCGGTGGTGATGTGGTGGTGGAGGCAACAAAGTGGGTGGGTGGGTGGGTGGTTGGAGACAAGGCTGGCAGAAGGGATTGGGGGAAGGCAGGAGGGAGGGAAGGAGGAAAGAGGACCTGACATCTACGAATCGCTTAATCCTCTGGTCACGTCGTTCATGAAAATTTACGTTAGCAGTATTTATAACGAATTCATAAACATTATTCATCCGTGTCAAGCGATCCTTCCTTCACCTGAATACATATAAACATTAAATAATCCTTTGAAACGCGGCACATTCATCTCTCCCTGTTAGTTTTGGTGGTGTATAATTTTTCTTCCTTATTATCATCCGTCTATCAAGGGTCGTCTGGAGAGCCGCTGAAAGTTACACAGGCCTGCTTCACGTCCACCAATCACGGCGCAGATAAATGATTGACTGCTATTATCATTGGCCAGATACCTCCGATTGATGCTGTCCCGCGCTGTGACAGTGACGGACCACAGACGCGTCCCTGCCACGCTACGGTAACAAAAAAGATGAGAAAAAGAGAGCCGAGTTGCCATATAGGGAACTTTTCTTTAGAGTATTTTTTTTTATGTTCATTTCTTTCTTTCGTGATGGACTTTTTTTTTTATCCAATTCGCAACATTCCTTGATTCCTAGATGATGACAGTGTAAATTTGCTGCAAGGAACAAGTGTATTTGCCTTATATGTGCTAAAAAGAGAGAGTAAAAGAAGATTGCAAAAAGAATCAGTGTCATATTGTAATACCAGTAATTCATGATGATAAATACTCATAAGTAAATCAGGTTTTCTGGTGATTTGTTTTCACACATCAGCTTTATCTACGTCGAAGGTAAAATACGTGTCACTGTTCTATTAATTATGACGTCACCTTTCCTAACACTCTCCTTTCCTCCTCCTCCTGCCTGGTGATGCTCGGTGGTGAGGGCTAATCAAATACTCCATCCTAAGCCTCCCTGCCTCCCTGCCGCCCTCCCTTAAGGCCGACCAATAAGCTTCTCTCTCTCGGTAAACCCCGCATGTAAGTCGGCTAATCCATCAGAAATGTGACGTCTTCTCACACTGGCAGCTGTACGATGCTGACCTCACACCTGCCTCGCGCTGGGAGGTGACCAGGCGCACCAATGGACACGACATTGCTCTATGCTCTTAAGTTGAGTGAAAATACGCACGCTGTTATATGAAAACGAAGACAAGACATTGAGAATCGTATGGGAGATAATTTGAACATCATCCCGCATCAGGCAGGCAGCGAGGGTACCTGCCGGCATCTGTCAGGCACGTCAGCTGATCACTAAAAGCCCACGAAGACCTCAGCCTCCCATTGGTCCTCGCCCCGGACAGCTGACAGGGCACGACGGATTACGGAAATCATGCAGAAGCGAATGCCTTTGTCTAATTCTTATTGGCGGCAGCAGGAGGGTGGTGACAGGAGGGGATGGATGGAGGCGGGGACACGCAGGGAACTCAGCAGGCGATGTGATTGGCTGGCTCAAAACTGAGTTGTTTATTTTGACCCTATGTATGCTGAGGCGTCCACGTGCTGCCCTCTGACCTCAGCCCTCTAGCCCCAGCCACTGCCTCTGCCTCCTGGCCACGGTGATCGATGGTTGTGTCAATGCAGTAGCTGAACTTTAAATACAATACATGATTAAGCTTCATTGCCATTACAGTTTTTTTTTTTCCTTCCTCTTTTATCGGCACGTCTCCTGGTCTATTAATTTTTCCGGTCCTGACCTTCATTACCACAAATATGCACAATTCCACATGAATATTCCGGTTCCGCTCAGGCCGCGTTCTTTTCGCAAACGAGTAGCGATATTCTATCAGGGACTTTTGCCTCGAATACAAATTTATCACTTTGCCATCGACCGCTTGTCTGAAGCCGGCAACAAAATGCGGAAAAAATATTCTCGTATTAATTCTTCACTCACCAGAACTGCAATGCGGGTGGTGTGTGTGGTGCGGCGGTGACCTTTCATGGCCGTTCCGGTGCATTGTCTTTAACCAACACTGACCTTACCGTAAGTTTAAGTGCACACCTTGCCCTGTCTTGTTAGTCTTAATTCATGCTGTCACTTGTACGTACATCTTCACAACAGGTCTCAACTCAAACCTGGGAAAAATAAGGTAATGTGATTGTAAAAATATGGTAAAATAAGTAGTAAAAAATAAGTAAAGGGTAAAAAAAGATGCGATGATGGAAAAAATAAGTGAATAATTAATAATGCAATGTCACAGTTTCATTTGAGTGAAATACAAAGGGATTCCTGATGTGATTACAGTAATATGAATGTTTCTCTCTCTCTCTCTCTCTCTCTCTCTCTCTCTCTCTCTCTCTCTCTCTCTCTCTCTCTCTCTCTCTTTCAATAAATATTATCATTTCAACACTCCAAAACACAAAAGAAAAAAGGAAACATCGATCGCATTCATTTCCATATTATGAAAATGAAGAAAGTTACCAAAAATATATTAAAATCATCCAGATGGGCCGCGTCACGTGTACAAATACAACACCGCAGCCTCTCTTTCGTTTTCCCTTCCCTGCCCTCCTTTCCCCTCCCGCCTTCCCTCTCTTCCTCTCACCATCTTTCTCTCCCTCATTTCCTCCCGGCAGCTCCCCGTTTACACTGACCTAGGCAAGACGGCAAGGGGAGGAGGAGGAGGAGGAGGAGGAGGAGGAGGAGGAGGAGGAGGAGGAGGAGGAGGAGGAAGAGGAGGTGCTTTTGTTGATGTGAGATGACGGTGAAGCAAGATTATGAGAATGGTAGTGATTATTTAAGAGGAGGAGGAGGAGGAGGAGGAGGAGGAGGAGGAGGAGGAGGAGGAGGAGGAGGAGGAGGAGGAGGAGGAGGAGGAGGAAAAGATCAAGGAAGAAGAAGAGGAGGAGGAGAGAATGGAAACGATGACGACCACAACCAAAAATCGAATAACAACGACAATAAAAGTAAATAAAATAAAGAAAGAGGATGGAGGGAAGGGAAAATACAAAGGCCAAAAAAGGCGTTACTAAGCTGACGAACACTATGAGAGATGAAGAACTAAGAAAAAGAAGAAAAGAACAAAGACGATGAAGAAAATGGCAATAAAATCAATGGAGAAGAAGAATGAAGAGAAAACGAGGAAAGACAGAATGGAAAAGGAAAGAAAAAGAAGATAACAACGACCACGGTAGAAGGGAAAAACAGAGGAAAACAAAGAAACAAACAGCAGCAGTCCTGTTGACCCTCACGAGGCTGTTTGTGGCAAGCTACACTATCTAATTGGAAGAGAAAAATGCAAAGGGCAATAAAAAAAAAACAATACAAGAAGAAAGAAGAAGAAGAATAGAAAGAGACAATAACACTATAGAATAAAAACATGAAAAACAAGGATAAGAAATAGAGAAGAAGAAAAGAAGGAAAGGCAGAGATTGGAGGGTGAAGACGAGGCACTAGAGTCGTGATGGTGGTGGTAGTGGTGGTAGTGGTAGTGGTGGTATTGGTGTAGCTAGGATAGTGGTGGTGGTGGTGGTGGGGACGTGGGGAGAAGGAAGTCAGCCTGAGCGATATCCCTGCCCTCCCTCGCCCCTCCCGACCGCACGAAGCCTTGTGGCACTGTCCGAATCCCAGTGGCTGGTCCTCGGCCTCCGCCTGACGGGCTGGGAGCAAATGATTAATGAAGCCCAAAAAAGCCGCCGCCGGGATGACAGCCTTGTACCGACCCGGGGAAATTCACCGCGAAATGAAGAAAATGGAACGTAGAGGAAGGGACGGAGAGGGAGGGTTGGGGAGGATTGGGGAGCTCAGACCAGCAGGGAGGCAAGGCAAGGAGGGAGAGTTGGGGAGGATTTGGGAAGCGGGAATGTAAGGGAGAGGGGAGGGAAGGAGAGGTTCAGGGTGGAGGAAGGGAGAGAGAGAGAGAGAGAGAGAGAGAGAGAGAGAGAGAGAGAGAGAGAGAGAGAGAGAGAGAGAGAGAGAGAATGGGAAGACGGCACGGACAGTCATATTTGGAGGGGTAACTATTTTTCATCTGAAACCAT
Organism: Portunus trituberculatus; assembly: GCF_017591435.1. Classification (NCBI taxonomy): domain Eukaryota; kingdom Metazoa; phylum Arthropoda; class Malacostraca; order Decapoda; family Portunidae; genus Portunus; species Portunus trituberculatus. The sequence continues at coordinate 9,635,058 of NC_059303.1, read as the reverse complement.
TAAAGTATTTGTAAAAACCTTGGTTTTCATAACAGTTATATAAAAATGAATGTGAAAATATACTTATTCTCTGATATAAAAGTAAACTTAATATTTGTTACTTGATATTTTTTCTTATCTATTTATTTGTTAAAAGTGCAAATGTATTTTTCAGATATGCTTGCTCTCTCTCTCTCTCTCTCTCTCTCTCTCTCTCTCTCTCTCTCTCTCTCTCTCTCATAACCATAATTTTTCCAGCCCATCACTTCATCCACCACTTTACTTCCTCTCCTTCACATTTCAAATGCCTCTTTTCATTCACTCTCCTCCTTTCCCCTTTCTTGCCTTCCTTTTCTTACCTTCTCTTCCATTCTCTCCCCTCATTCCCTTGCTCTTTCTCCTCATGTCCTTCCATCTTCTCCACCTCTTCAGCATTTTCTTTCCTCTTCCTGCACCTCCTTGTCTTTTTTATTCTCTTCCTCACACCTTCCCTCGCCAAGCAGTGAGCAGCTTATATTGCCTCTACCTGCAGGTCTGTGGCGGGTCAGGGAGCAGCAGGCGGCCTCGTATTAAGACTATAAAAAGATCACGACTCGGTAAATTCTCACTAAGCTTGGTTCGCATCCTAACCACTACCAACCTTTACTTTTTATGCTGCATGGATTGTTTTCTTATTTTCCACGCAGTCTTCTTAATACCTGAAGGGATACAGGGCTGGTCATTTATTAGGTCTTGTGTGTTCTTGTAATCTAATGTATGTTGTATTTCGTGGAGTGTTACAATGATTTTACTCTTTGATTAGGTTTTAGAAAATGTATTTATCTTTTTGTTTCACTCTTAATGGTGTTATGCTGGGAATGTAATTTTCTTCAAAGTTTATTCAATCATTTAAATCAATACCGGTTGTTTATATCATTTTTTTTAATATATTGACTTTTGAATATGTTTTAGAATATTTTTTTCTTTCGTTCTCTTTTGACGCTGACTTTCTAGGAATGCAGCTTCCTTCTTCGCTCATTAATTGTTTGAAGTAATAATATTTAAGACCATCAATACTTCATGCTTTGATAGTGTTACATCTCACCCCTCTTGTCATCATTATACCTTTCCTTCCCATCTTTATCTCCAGAATTCTACCTTCAGATTGATTACCTTCTGTAACTCAGCAACACAACACCACAGCCATCACCACTAAAACGTCTTTTCTGCCTTTTCTATCACCAAAACACTTTATCTAAACCCTGAATACCTCGTCACCACAACGTACCCTTCCTCAACACACACCAGTCATCACCACGAACACCACTCACCACCAGGCCCTCAAGCAGCGTAATAAAGCTTCCCACTGGTACCTCGGAGCCCCAAATCAGAGGTGATGATAAAAAGCGACAGTAGCAACAGCGTGCCCGTGAGTCCTGACCTCTATAGCCACGCGGGGACAAGAGAGAGCCACACCTAGCTGGAGAACACACGGGACAGTGAGTACGAGAACCCAGAGTAAATGGAAGGGAGTATCGTCCATCTCTGCCTGTGGCCCTGAGTTGAGACATATTGCTCTGACGTCCGATAATTAATCCCCTCTCCTGTGCTTTTGTGGTGTAAACACGGGGATTGACATCTTCTTGGATTCACGGCGATTCACACAAATTGTCACTCATTAATTCACGTCAGGTGTGGTCGGACGGTAGCTCTGGCTTGGGCGAGAAAGGGACTGAAAGAGGTCATGGTCAGAGAGGAGGTAGGGAGGGAGGTAAGGTGAGGAGGAGAGGGTCAAATGAGGGGAATGAGGCAGCAGGAAGATAAAAAAAAATGTTGGAACGTTATGAGAAGGATACTGAGGGATGAACGAAAAGAAAGGAATGAGTCGACGGAAACGGAGAAATAGAGGGAATGAAGCAGCAGGGACAAGGAACAATGTAAGAATAGTGACGATAAGGGAAGATGAGTGAGTTGAAGGAAAATGTGATGCAAGGAGTAAGGAACTAAGAAGAAGGAAAGAGAAGTGATGCAAGAGATGAGATGAGAGAAGCTGACGTGGCACGGAAACATTTAAGGGAACTGAGAATAATGGACAGACAAAGAGAGAGACAGAAGGAAAGAAAAGATAAGAGGGAATAAGAAGGGAACAAGACACAGCAGACAAAGACGAAAAGAATGACATGGAAACAAATAAGATACAAATGAACTAGACTTAATCAAAAAGAGGGAAGAGGAAGGAGAAAGAGAAACCAAGGAAATAAGAAAAAGATAAGAGCGAAGAAAAGAACAAGACACACAATACGGGCGGAAAGGAAACGAATTACACGAAAATATACAAAACCACAATTCAAGGACTTAATCAGAAAGAGGGAAGCAAACAGGGTAAAGTGGAAAAAGAAAACCAAGAAGGAGACGAGCAAGCGAGGAAAGAGAGACGCGGTAAGACAGGCAGAAATACGGAGGGTGATGGGGAGGAATAAATGGGGCAGGGGGGAGAGGCGAGACAGTGGAGTAATGGACGGAAATGTAAGGTAAATTGGGACACCGGATGAAGCAATTAAGGAAGGGGGTGATTACTGAGGTGGAGTGAGAGACTATCAAGTGTGTGTCATTTAGCGTGGCGAGTAATGAGGAGACAAACGCCGTCCATCTTTCCCGGAGCAGTCTGTGAGTTTGTCCAAGACTGAGGAAAGTAAGGCAGCAATACTTAGAGAGCACTTACAAAAAGGAACACAAAAAAAGGACGAATAGTAGCGGATCTTTTGACCCTTACGAGACTAATGAAGTGAAACAGAGCTCATCTTTTCATGGGCAATTTGTAAGTAATTAAGCTAAAGTTACAAAGTACTTACACAAAGAATACAAAAAAAGGCAGACAGCAGCTGATCTTTTTGCCTTTTAACCCCTTGAGGACCATGACGCGTTTCCATATTCATTCTGCTTACTATCTGGTGATTTTATACAACTTTAGAAACTTATGTGGGAGGATTAAAATAGTGAAGACTGTGGCCATTAATCTTCTGACCTTCATAGACCCTTTCTAATGTCAATAAAACGGTCTAATCCAACACAAATCTCAAGGTGAAAATGTGTCCCAGTGTTGATAGGGTTAAGAATACATATAATAATTTACAATGTGTAAAATAAGACAAGACACGCTAGGGAGTAAAAACGAAGGCATCTTACACAACCAACCCAGTTTTTTTTTTTTTTTTTTTTTTTGCGACTTAATGAACGTGTTTGCTGCATCGTTCTCTTCAACACTCACTACATTTGTTCAGTCTCCCTCCACAAATATACTTTCCGGTTCTAGGTTTCATGTCATGTCTAATATTCTTTAATTTTTATCATATATTCACTAACGGGCAGCCGTAATGGATAGACACAGCCAAGTTTTCTTCACCAAACGATTAACCTGTATACTCATTTGTGTTAAAAGTCTCATTACCTTTACTACTGTTTTTCTATTTACCAGAATATAATGAGGTCTGCAAAAAACAGTTTTCCTTACAAACATGATAACACTACGTATATTCTTACCCGTAGCGCTTTATTTAATACAAAAGAGAATCCTCCTGATCTCACTACGTACATCCTTGATCCTCTTCATCTTTACCTTACTCTATTTTTACCTTTTTTACAATTCTCCACAGTTATCTTATTTTTTTTCTATTTTTCTCTCTTCTTTCCCCTTCCCTCTTTACCCTTCCACCTCATCTTACTCTACTTCATCTTTCTTCCCCTCCTACGTACACTCCTTTGCCACCTCATTTTATTTTCTTTCTTTCCTGCTGCTGCTTCTGCTCCTCCTCCTCCTCCTCCACGTTTTGGTCTTTCTTTTCCTTTCCTTCATCTTCTAACGACATCCCGAGTTTCTGCTACATCGAAAACTCGGCAATTCTTCAAAAAATACTTCTTCCCCCCCGCCACATCGACCCAACCCCTCAGCCTCATCGACAGCGACTAATGGATGGCCTGAAACACTTGCCGCTTAAATCTCGTGTCCTTTTCTCTCCCCTTAATTGAGGCGAAACAAAAGAAGAAACACCCTCCAACTAATAAATATACGCGTACAGGAACAACAAGTATCATTCCAGTTAAGGAAAAAAAAAAAAGAAGGATTTTAAGTTGAACTGACTGAAAATAACTGATTCCTACAAACCTCTATTTCTTGGATGCTAAGAGAAGCTTTAATCATCATAGAAATATGCATAATTAGTTGCTTCATAACTCCCCTTAAGGTTGGCGTGATAAAAGTAAGGTTTTTTCTTCAATATTTATACGTTTTCTTTTCCTTCCTCGCTGTGAAACTCCCACGTTCCTCATCCGGCGAAAGAGGCTGTTTGGCCCACCACGCCCCCAATATAACCTACACGCGACTCTCCTCCCAGGCAAGACCCGCTCTATTACCTGCCTTACCTGCCCGCACGCCTCCACTCACCCACCCGCCCACCTCACCTCCTTCTGCCCCATCTCTTCCTCTTACTCCTCCTACTACTTGTTTTTACTTTCTCCTTCCTTCCCTCCACTTCTTACTTTCCTTTCTCTTGCGCCATTCTCCCTCATTTATTTTCTCTTGCTCCTTCTTGTTTTACCTGTCTCACTTCCTCGCTTCATTCCCTCCACCCACTTTCTGTTCTTCCTCTTTATTCTCCTTACTTAAGCTACACCTCCACATTTAATCTTCCTCTGTTTCATTTCCGCTTCCCCTCCTCTCTTTACTCCTCTTCCCTTCTTCTTCTGACTGTTTCACCTCTTCTCTGCCTCATTTCCTCACTCCTGGCACTCCTCCCTCCCTCTTCCCCTTGCCTGGTCCTCTGCACAAGTGGGAAATTGCGTCCCGCCTTCTCTTGAAGGTCAACGTGAATTAAAAAAACATGGGGAGGATCCACGGCGCATGAAACTATAAACTGTGTGCCATGGAAGTGTAGTAGAAAACCATCACACTTTTACCACATGCGACATTTTTCTTAGGGGCTTAAACCATCAAATTGTGCTCCTCGTATATGTTCTGTCTCACAATGCACCATAAGCTGTGTCTCTTTCCTTTCCAGTCTTTTTATAAACGTGTTTAATTCCACTACATACATACAGAAGGTACTACGCTCCCCATGTTTTAAGGTATTATGTGACGTATTAAGTTTGTTAAATTGTAGTGTCTATCATAGAAAAAAAAATTTCCTTTATTATTTTTACTCCAAAATTATTCACTTGATAAAATTCCCACGCAGTACGACTAACTAAGATATATTTCTTAAGCCATCGAATCTTAAAACTACGCTATGTAGTACATCCTTAGTAGAAAATAAAAATAAATAAATAAATAACACAGCTTAAATATTTTGTCCTACAAACTCATTCGTGCACTTCACAAATAAAATTAATTCATACTTTAGAAAACATTTTACTTTCTGAAGAAATTAGACTGAATAACTTGTGAGATTAAAATGCAAAAAAACATATAGGTAAAGCTTCAACCTGAAAGAACCATTGCTATTACAGGAAAAAAATATATAAGTACAGACAAAAAAAAAAAACTCTTTCAACGAATCATTCACTCAACAAAGCCCCAAAACAGCCCAGCCTCGGCCAGCCTGGATTGAGATGCGTCCTTTGCCTTCCCCGCGAGTCACAGTGTAGGAGGGGAAAACCAAAGCTCACTTGACGCTTACTAATGGCTGGCCACGACGCTCGACTCCCGTGAATTCGGAAACAGCCACTCCTTTCCCCGCGTGGCTCGTGTCCATCCACAGCAGAGCGAGTGTTGTGGCGGCTTGTGTGACTCGTGTGCCCTCGCATATACTTGCCTTTCTCTGCCTCACTGCAGGAAGGAAGATAAATATGCTTGTGCTTCGGATTTCACGTGCTGGGTCTGTGGTTTCATGGTTCAGCTTTACAGACACCTGCGGTCAGTGTGAGTCTCTTATATTTCCCTTTTGCTGTGGTGGTTTAGTGAAAGTTACGTTGCATGTGCTCTTTGTTTTCGCGTGTTCTGTGTCTTTGACTTGCTTCAGTGTTAGACGCATGTGCAAAATTTGAGTTGATATCTGTTTAACTGTTTTTATTCCTTTTTCATTTGTTACTGTGTGGTCTATAGTGATAAGTTACGATTAAATTACAAGGAGTTTGAAATACAACTATTGCTTGTCAGGAAGTGTCTGTATTTTGCTTCAGTTTTAGACACGTATGAAAAGTCTGAGCGAATATATATTTCCCTTTTCTTCTCGTGTGGTCTCGAGAAATCACATGTTTAAAATTCATCGAGTTTGTGGTGTAGAAATGTTAGAGTGAATATCTACTTATCTCCTTGTTTTTACGTGGTTCCGTGTGCGTTATGCTTAAATGACGTTGATTTTGGGATACAACTATACTTTATTAGGTGTAAGCTTCTTTATTTCTGCCCAGTTTAAGGTGTGTGAGTTAAAACCTGCTATTCCTACTTTTCCCAATTAAAGGTCTTGTGAAAGTTACGTTCAAATCCCGTAGAGTGCAAGTGTTACTCGACCTGTCATGTGGAGCGCGGGCCTCCTTGCTGAATAGCACTGCTCACGTGAGAGAACTTTTAGATATAAACCTTAAATTTCTATATTACAGGAATAGGTTAAAGAGTTGGATGATTTTGTGCCACTCAAACACGCGAGCTTTTTCACGTCACGTAATGCCTGTGTTCCCTCGCACGCGTCCTTTGATGAAGCGCTACCTATCCACGCAAAATTTCACGCGCGCGCGCACACACACACACACACACACACACACACACACACACACACACACACACACACACACACACATAAAAACAAGCTATGGTTTCTGTCCACATTTTATCTGAATGTGTGCGTCAGGGAGGACAGTGTATGGGCCACTCTCTCTCTCTCTCTCTCTCTCTCTCTCTCTCTCTCTCTCTCTCTCTCTCTCTCTCTCTCTCTCTCTTCCACCCACGCACGGGACAGAAACAAGGTGTGCTGCTGTGCGAGGTTCGTGATCACATAACTCAGTTGGGAGGGTCGTGACGCGAACACATTACCTTTTCCTGGATAGTAAAAGCTACAAACATCCTACTGGCCGCCGCCTCGCTATCTCTGCTTCAGCGGTACGGGAAATAAACGCACAACCCACACACAGCCATTCCTCGTCCTATCATTTTTCTTTTTTATCCTTTTATTATGTGTGGTTACATCACAGTGATCTGAGTTAATTTCGTGTTAAATCTGCTAATAATTCTATGGCAGATTCTCATATAT
>NC_059303.1:9612859-9625359 GCF_017591435.1 Portunus trituberculatus | reverse complement strand
CACACACACACACACACACACAGAGAGAGAGAGAGAGAGAGAGAGAGAGAGAGAGAGAGAGAGAGAGAGAGAGAGAGAGATTCACTTGATCGATGGCCTGAAGTGCGTTGTAACGTGCGTCCCTCTCAGTGAGCCAGTTTTTGTTCATAATCAATGAACGTGCTAAGCTTGTGATATTACCTTGGCACTTAAACATACACCGACTTAGCTCTCTCTCTCTGTGTGTGTGTGTGTGTGTGTGTGTGTGTGTGTGTGACAGACACACACACACACACACACACACACACACACACACACACACACACACACACACACACACACACATAAAGCGAGATCCTTCACAATCCTAAAAGTATGTAGGATTTGAGGAGAGAGAGAGAGAGAGAGAGAGAGAGAGAGAGAGAGAGAGAGAGAGAGAGAGAGAGAGAGAGAGAGAGAGGGACATTGCCTTTACATCCTTATGTCCAACAGGTTACTAAATTAAAGGTGACCATTTCAATAGAATTTCCCATTTTCAATTAAAACTCAAAACGTCACTTGATGATAAATAGTAACTCAAATTAATGCGCTGATGCATAGTAGTAATTAATTACTAATGAATATTACTATGGCAATAAATTCCGTGGCCCTCCCAAGCTACACAGAGAGAGTAGTGGACGAGGCCTTGTAATGTACTAAAAAAAATATATAATAAACTATAGGTATAATTTTCAACTATACTCATGTGAACTCAATATTGTTACTATTACGAGTGTGTGTGAATAGTGTATAAAACCTCTCTCTCTCTCTCTCTCTCTCTCTCTCTCTCTCTCTCTCTCTCTCTCTCTCTCTAGCCCCGCACAGCCTCGCTCAGCCAGTGTCAGGCGTCAATGGCGGCTGTGCTTCTGGCACTCTCTTCCTCTTGCTCTCCCTCTCTCTCCCTCCCTCTCAGTTGCCAGGGAACGCTTGATTCCACCCCGCCGCTCGTGCCAGCTAAATCAGACCGTCGTGCTTTCTTTTTCCACTCGTCAGGTAATGTGGTGGTCTGATATCTGGTGCTGGGGATGCGGGAGAACTCCTCAGTTGGGGATTTGAGGGAGAAAAGTCAAAGAAAATGGAAGAAAAATGCAAGCCGTCAGCTCCTGCCATCTAGCGTCGTGTAGGCGAGTTACATTCTACAGAACACTACACATGCTCGCTCTCTCTCTCTCTCTCTCTCTCTCTCTCTCTCTCTCTCTCTCTCTCTCTCTCTCTCATTAGAAGCCTCGCCTACCCGTGAACCTTCATTTCTGTCTTTATTACTCTTTCCCCGGCTGTTTCCTGCCGACGAAGGAAGGTGGCAGTCTGTTTTCCTTTGTGCAGAGCGGTGCTGCAGCTTCCCTGATAAGGCTTGCCAGGAGGGGAACAGTGGAAGGGAAGAATTATAGAGGAGCAGGAAGAATTAAGAACACGATGGGGGAGAACGGGAGGAGGACTGCAAGGGGGAGCTAATGGAAAGTGAAGGAAGACGGAAAAGAGGAATGTATGGTGTTAAATCTAAAGCAAAGGACATGTACTGACAAAAAAATAAATAAATATATGAAATAATAAACGTGATACCATTAAACACGAACACGAAAATAGAATAACACAACATATCCATAAATACAAAACGTGAATTAGATCAAGACATTTATGGATACAAATTCATTTCAAGAGGCAAGACCATCTCTACCTTCCCACAGCATTAGGACCTTCTCTATCCCTCAACGCCTTTCCTTTCCTTCCTCTCATCCCAGGCACCTTATGAGCTGCTGGGGGTACACGAGCCCTCGCCGCCTAGGAAGAACTCACACTCCGCTCTAAGACTGCCCCGCTTCAGTACTGCACCACCACCATATATTATGTAACTCCTAATAGTGTTAATACAAAAAATTACTTCTCATTATTATCATTATCATTATTGGCATTGCCATTATTATTATTATTATTATTATTATTATTATTATTATTATTATCACATTTGTTGTTGTTATTACTATTATTATTATTATTATTATTACTATCATTATTATTATTATTATTATTATTATTATTATTATTATTATTATTATTATCATTGTTGTTGTTGTTATTACTATTATTATTATTATTATCATTATTATTATTATCATTATTATTATTATTATTATTATTATTATCATTATCATTATTATTATGGGGATGGTCATCATTCTGCTACTACAACAGCAAAAACAACTACAACAACTATAATTACTATAACTACTTTTACAACTTCCACTACTATTACAACTACTACTACTACAACAACTACTACTACTACTACTATTACAACTACTACTACTACTACTACTACTACTACTACTACTACTACTACTACTACTGCTTCTGCTTCTTCTACTACTACTGTTTCCACTGCTTCACTGCCACCACTACTACTACTACTACTACTGCTACTGCACCACTGCTGCTACTGCTACTACTGCTACTACTACTGCTACTACTGCTACTGCTGCTGCTACCACCACTCCTACTACTACTAATAATAATAATATAGCCTTTACAACTACTACAGCTACTACTACTCCACTGCTATGGCTACTGCTGCTGCTGCTACTGCTACTACTACTACTACTACTACCACTACTACTACTACTACTACTACTAGTACTACTACCACTACCATTACTACCACTAGTCAGAATGTTAATAACAATGATAATAAAAATAATAGTAATAACAACAACAACAACAACAAACATACTGTCTCAGAAAAGACGCTTTCGAAACAATGATCCCTGACCTAACTAAGGAAACAGGCTTGACTAGTAAGCTGTGCCAAAGACCTGACGTCCTCGACCTCAACTACATGGTCAGTCTGTCACTCGTGGAAGCCAATATGGTTCCATCCTAGCCAACGGAACTGCTACCAGAGCGAATTGACCCACTTGAAGAAAACCATTGCAATAACTTCTTTCTTCTCGAGATATCAAAGCGAGGAATCAAAGTGACTCCCGCCATACATTTTACGTTGCCCTGCGAAACTGTGAAATGTTCTTCATCATTCAGAGCCTAATTTGTATCAAAGCAATCTTATTCTCAACAAAATAATTACTTTGTCTAATAATCACCATCAACATTCCAAGATTAACCTAACTGTTCTAACACGGATTTACAAATACATAGGCCAACAAGACTCTTAACATTAGAGTTTACCGGGATAACAGCTTGAATCTTTCCTCACTGATCAGAAACCTAGACTATATCACATTTCCTTTATATATTCACTTATCTATTAATTCATCCATCCATCTTTCGATCAATATAATTAATTTCTGTCCCACTGGACTTTCTAAAAGAAAAAAAATTCAAGGATGTTGCAACTAATAGGGCTATAACAAATGTACATCGATGCATCCGATGATGTAATTCTTTATGCTATAATTGAAAACCATCTAGCCTTTTGCCTGATTAAAGAAAATTGATAAAGAAAAAAACTTATCCGACGAAGCTGATTAGTTTAATCAAAGCAGATTTTACTCTTACATAATTTAATAAAACGACTTATTAAGGCAAATTCATCTTACAAGTAGCCAATCAAAGTGTTTCAGAGATTAAACAGGCACCCTCCAGACAAATCAAATTGACGATCAAAACTAACGATTCCCTCATGGGCGAACTGACTGCAAGCTGACTGAACCAAGAGCAGAGGGAGCTGCAATGTGTGACAAAAGCACCGTGACGCCACAGACACTGCACGCTACACACGCACCCTATTACCTTACTCATATTTTTAGTCCCCCATGGTCTTCGTAATGTATCCTCCCCTTCCCACGTTTTCTTTTAAATCTTTAATGGTTCCCTGACACCCTCCTTCAATCACCCACTCTTACATAAACTTTTCATACGGTAATAATTCCCCTGGCCTGTCCCCTCACCCTTCTTAACCTCTTCAAAACCACGACACATTTTCCTACTTATTTCTCTTACTACCTGGTGATTTTATACAGCTTCAGAAACTTATGTGGAGATTAAAATAGTAAAGACTTGCTATTAATCTTCTAACTCAAGGTAAAAAATGTGTCTCAGTACTGAAGGGGTTAATAAAGTTAGCCTGCTCAAGCCTTGTACTGCAGCACTTATTTCTACTGCCACGGAAACAACGCAACTATCTTATTTGGTGCTAAGTGTGATGACGTAATGTGACGTAACCCACACCTCCCCGCCGCTTGTCGCTACCCCTGCCTCGACCTCCTTTGTCCTCTCTTCAACTCTCCTCTGCTCCATCAAGTAACGGCAAGGACAACTTAAGACTATTATACGTGCAATACACCAGGGTTGCCTAATCACTACCTGCCAGTCGCCTATCCTCATCTAGTACATTGGAGAGCGATGCCTTGATTGGTGGGTCATCTTGCGTCTTGTTGCCAGACCTTACTTTACCTGTTTCTGTTTGTTGTCCTCTTTCATAACTTCTTACATTTGGCACATCTTAACTGTTCAAGGTATATCAGTGAACTTTCCTCAATATCGTGAATCATGCAAAGCTCCAAGAGACATTTGACAATAGTAAAGTGCGTGTTACTTGATTTGTGGAGGCAGGGAGGTAGGAATCATGGCATGTGGTCCTGTCGCTCACTGGCAGTACCTATTAATCGTCTCACACTCACTGATTGACTCACCCTCTCACCACTCCTCCTCACTCGTATTGACGTCCAGACTCTCATGACTTACCTTGATCACCAGCGCAGCCTCAAGTGACGAGGTACGTGCGCAGTCAGGTTATTCACAAGAATATTGTCACACACGTGCACTTTGCTAGGATCCACTGCGACAAGGTTTCGGACTTGCGTTGCCAGATGAGAGGTCGTTTCATTATGTGAAATTATGAATGATTGTACTTGAATACTAATGTAATGCAGTTTGTAAAGGTAATCGATGTAAAAATTATCTGTATCATAATTAGATTTCACTGAAAGCATTTAAAGCAAAAACAAGTGAAATTTAATAATTCTAAGAAAATGGGATCCCGTTTTCTATATTCAAACTGTCCCGCGGCAAGTTGTCTCTGATTGCGTAACATAGGATATTGTTTCCCTGAATGCATAGTAGCACTGAGCTCCCGGCGGATGCATGTAGGACAGTGCACTCTTACTCATCACTGAGAGAATTGATTTGAAAAGATTATTGCCTTTCATTTACATGCTATTACTTCGTTTACTTTTAAGAACTACGAGAAAATTACCGCCGACGATGTACCTTCACGAATCGTTCCCAGCGGCAATATAATTTTGTACACTTGTATTAATAAATCGAGTAACGAATGCAAAGTTTTGTTCATTTTATTTCAAATTACAAACAAAGCCTGTCCACATTAAGGACCTACAACAGCAGCATTACACTAAGACAAAATTGTACACAAGAGACAAGAATCACACTAAGACAATATTGTACAAAACAGGCAAGATTATCGTTCCGTGGATACTGTACAAGATTCACACCAAACACACGTATATCAGAGCCTGCCATAACAGCTTAACTACTAGTCTTTCAGTTGTCAAAAAAAAAAAAAAAAAAAAAGTATACACATATACCTCAATACAAGCAAATATCAACAAACCAATATTAAGCTTCACATCAAATCAAAAACATATACAACAAATATTTTCTATACAAAAAAACTCAACTTGAAAATTAAGGACTTCACATTTTATAACGATTGAAAAAAAAATATAAGTATAAGTATATTCTCCAAAAAGCCTTGTCACGAGAGGGCAAGGTACCTGCAGAAGGTCTGGTAGAAGTGTCTCTCAACCGCAAGATACCTGTAGAAACGAGCTTCTGAGGAAAGCAACAAAAGCCCGGATATACAGGGTAGTTTACGGGTGTGAATAAAAAGGCGAAGGGGCGGCGGCCATAGGGTGGGGCAGGTGGCAGAGTGGAGTGCAGCAGTAGGTGGGTGTGTGGAGGCTGAAAGGTGGCTTGGATGTGGGTTGCAGGGTTCTAGGTGGTTTTCCCGAGGCTATCACCATCTGCAATGCTCTGCTGTAAGAAAAAGAAAGAAAACATATGAAAGAATGCACCAAAGCAGATGAAATATGACGTTTTCCTTTCATATTTTTTCACGTGTGTGTGTGTGTGTGTGTGTGTGTGTGTGTGTGTGTGTGTGTGTGTGTGTGTGTGTGTGTGTGTGTGTGTGTGTGTGTGTGTGTGAATGTGCGTGTGTGTTACACTCTAGTCAACATCTGCGTGAAACTTCATGAAAACTGAATGAAAAGACAAAAAATACCTTCCTTCTTATGTTAACGTTTCAACTTAGACATCTATCTACCTATTCATCGCTTTATCTGCAAATACTAAAGACTATACTTAGACAATTTCATTCTTAAACATACAAGTCTCAGATAAAATGAAAAAAAAAGAAAAATCCACTAAATAAAGCAAGTGTATAAAACAACAAACATAAGAGAATAAAGAAAAGACCTCAGGAGAAAGAAGACAAACGCAGCATCAGGAACCAGAGAGAGAGAGAGAGAGAGAGAGAGAGAGAGAGAGAGAGAGAAAGACTGGCGTTTCTGAGCGTCTGGCTGGTCACTCTGTTTAGAAATCGCTGAATCCATTTGATCCTCGTCTTCGTTCCATCACTCCCTCTCTCCAGCCTCCTCTTTTCATCAATCCTCCTTCTCTCTCTCTCTCTCTCTCTCTCTCTCTCTCTCTCTCTCTCTGACATATTTTCATGTCGGCTAATTTGCGGAAAATAATATTATTTTTTCCATTTACGTATTTCAATTTTCGATTATGATTTTCGAGTTTTACATTATTTTTAACATAATTCTACTACATTCTCCTCCCTTCCTTACCTCCGACCTTCTTCCCTCCCTTTCTCCATTCATTCACCTCCTTCCTTTCTTCCTTTTTTCTTCCTCTCGTCTTCCTCATATCCGTGACACCTGTCGTTTTCCTTCCCTTCAATATATTTCTGCCTACGTGTTAGCAGCTATCTCCTCCTCCTCCTCCTCCTCCTCCTCCTCCTCCTCCTCCTCCTCATTTTCTTCTTTTCTTTTCTTTATCTTTTCTTTACTGCTCTTTCTTTGGCACTGTTGCCGTTTTCTCCCAGTTTTCTTTTTCTTCTTATTATTCTTATTCTTATTCTTATTCTTATTATTGTTATTATTATTATTATTATTAGTACTGTCATTGTTATTATTATTTTTACTATTATCATTATAACCAGTATTATTTTTGTTATTATCATTAATATTATTATAACTTTTACTATTATTATCATTATTATTATCATTATTATTATCATCATTATTATTGTTATTGTTATTATTATTATTACTGTTACTACTGCTATTACTGACTTGTTATAAGTATTATTACTATTATCAAGAAAACCTGTATCATCATTTCTTTTATACTTTCCTCCTTTTCCTCTTCCTTTTTCTTTTCTTCCCGTCACTCTTCTCCTGTTAGTCCCGTCTTCCTTTTTACCTTCCCCACCGCTAGCACTTCAGCCTGTCTGGGTCAGGAGGGGCCTTCACGGCTCCTCACCCTCCATGGATGATCTCTGGTGTCCAGGACGGACTCCCCTCGTGAATCGCAGTGTCGCTGAGCAATGAAGCGCAAAGAGTGGAATGACACACACGAAACCCATGATTCTTGGCGGTAAGAATTTAACTTTGAATGACCACGCATGAGAGGGAGGAAGAGCACGTACAAGGAAGAGTAAGTAAGATTTGAAAATAATATAATAACATCTTTCATCTAGTTCTGAATTGGCCAAAGAAGGAAAGAAGGAATAGTGAAATACGAAATATGATGAACATAAATAACGGATTATATTGTGCGAATGTGTGACTTTCGGATGTCCACGTGATTAATGTATATGAAATAAAATCACTAATATGGAATAACAATACTACCAATTCAGACAGACAACCAAATATAACCTAACTTGCCCACAAAAATCCTTTAGAATTCCACTCAATACACAAAGCAGGTAGACACATGAGGGTCTTTGAGAGGAAAGTTAATGGCAAGGAAGAGAGAGAGAGAGAGAGAGAGAGAGAGAGAGAGAGAGAGAGAGAGAGAGAGAGAGAGAGAGAGAGAGAGAGAGAGGGGGGGGGGAAAGGGAAAAAAGAAAAAGAAACATACGGAAGGTCCTGAAGTAAAAGATACAAGTACACACACATCCATACACACACAGTGCTTCTATTCATCAATCTGACTGCTTACACCCATATGTCAAACACCTCATTTAACAACACAGAAGGAAAAAGCCAGCGTCCTTAACTCTAGGGTTATAAAAAGAGCAAAATAAAAGCAAAAAATGAACGTTATCTCAGCCAGTCACCCATTGTAGTCTAGTTCATCCTCACAGCAAAAGATGGCGCCACGACCTGCTACATGAACACAACACCTCGCCCTTCTTCCTCGATCTGGCATTTCTTTGAACCTGAAATGAAATGAAAGGAAGATTAACCTTTTAGCAAACACAGGAGACAGCATTCCCTTTGGCTACAACTTTAACTCTTTTTCTCCCCTCTTTTTGTGAATCACCTTTTCCATTCCGGTTCATCACCCCCCTCCACACACTACTATCGCGTCCCTAAGAGGAGGCTGAGAGGACTGAAGAATATTGATACTAATGATACCGAGGGACGCCACGTTACACTGCCAGCCCGCCACCGCGACTCAGTGTTGTGTGGCTGCCTCACTCAGCTCTTTCTCATAATGGTTTCCCCTGAGCAATATCTCTATGGGTTCTTTTGAGAGGACTCTGAGTCTTTTCACCGAGACAACCTCATAGAAAAGCCAGGATGTTAAAGCTCACAAAAAGCAGCGTTTGTAAGTCTATATGAAGGTAATGGTAAATGTATCCTGTCCGTGTGAGAAAACCAGTAAAGAATATAACACAACACTCACAAAACCCGAAACTCTCAAGGTGGATAAAAGTATAGCGTGAGCAACAAAGAAAACATTACATCTTCAAGAGTGGCGCATTGTTTTCCGAGACAGGAGGGACCCGAGGGACGAGCAGAGACGCGAGACCCCAAAGAAAGCGTCACATAAATAAATAAACACGAAAAATCCCTCGTGACAGACATGAGAGGAGGGCGAGGCGTCTTTCACCTCCTTGTCACCTCGCCTCCGCTCCTTCTCTCGTCATCTCTCTCCCTCTCCTTATCTTCCGCCACCTATTCTTTCGCCTGCTCACATTCCCACGTTCCTCTTATTCTTATTTCATCTACGAATTTTACGAGTTCAAATATGGTTTCCGCGCAACGCACTTAAAGTTCGTTCCACGCACTGTAAAAGAAAAAAAATAGAAAAAAACACTATAAAAATAAGGAAGGATTTCACGACAATAAATTTTCCGCTTATTACCTGCAGCAGGAACTTTGCTTCGCCTCCTCGCAAAGTGCCTCCACTTCTATTTTTGTATCGTTAATAAACTCCAAACATGTATCCCGGAGACATTATCCATCTCGCTCAGTAATCCATCACACTTATCCGTGTGCGGCCACCGGTCATCCATCACCCCACCGGCAGGAGGAAGGGGGGGAGGGTGACAATAATCAAGGTGAGTGTTGCAGGTGAGCCCAGGTACACACCAGCCACCTGGCACTACCTGTGGGCATGTTTGCGTGTGCCAAGATGTGGGCGTCGAGGTCTCAAGAGATTAGGTAAGTGCCGTGTGTGTGTGTGTGTGTGTGTGTGTGTGTGTGTGTGTGTGTGTGTGTGTGTGTGTGTGTGTGTGTGTGTGTGTGTGTGTGTGTGTGTGTGTACACAGCTCAACTTCTATCACATACAACTGAGATATTTTTGATATGGAAACATGAAAGCACAGGTGGTGACATACAGTGAACATTCTTTAGCAAATACATCTTGAGCACATTTTTCTTCACATGTTAGAGAAATTCTTGACCACAAAAACATTAAAATACTAACTGGTAAAGTACTTGAGTTTTGGAATTCCTGCACGCGAAGTTAAATGATATATGTATGTGTTGATGTGATGATGGACTTCCGCTGAGCCTGCGGTGTAATAACATTTTAAGTGATACTCAGGACACACCACAGGAAGCAGGAAGGACTGAAATTCTTTATCATGATTGGAAAATAAATAACATGTATATCATGTATTAGGGGAATTAGGGTATGTAAAAACAGGCAGCATCTGAGATTGATATGTCCTAAATACATTGATACTGACATACAATTAATTATCTTGTCCCATCCTGTCTTGTGCGATACCTGCTAATATCATTCACACAGTGTTACCCAAAGTGTAGTACGTGTCGAAACATAAGGTGTAGTGAAAATTCTTTTCATAGATGTTAGAGTCGTAATCCACATTTCTAGATGTTTTAAACTTCAATATTGGACATTACTCCACTAGTAAGTCACCGTAACTTTACAAGCTCGTATTTCTTTCCCCGGTCTACCCACAAACACCATGTGGACTCCTGCGCTCTCACAATGTCAAGTACCATCTAAATAAAAACAAGCATTAACGATCACAAAATAAACTGAACTACAAAAATACATTTAAAAAATACAATAAAACATTCCAACTACATGAAAATTACAAGACAACTTTACATCTTCTTCAGAGAGAACGTAAAACTCCCACGAGATGGGTGGCCAGTGCCTTGCCCCCTCCCTCTTAGTCTCCTTTTACGACATTCAGGGAATACGGTGATATGTTCCTTAAATCCCATGTGTCCCAGGATGAGGAAGATGAGGAGGAGGAGAGGAGGAGGAGGAGGAGGAGGAGGAGGAGGAGGAGGATATATATATATATATATATATATATATATATATATATATATATATATATATATATATATATATATATATATATATATATATATATATATATATATATATATATATATATATATATACACACACACACACACACACACACACACACACACACACACACACACACACACACACACACACACACACACACACAAACACACAAATATACAAACAGAAAAAGTTACATCCACCCATGCAAAACATTTTTATTTGAAAGCACATTTTATTATCATACATGTTTTTTCACCATTTTTTCAGTTTTTTTTCTGTAACATTTCCATAATATACACATTATACATTATACATGCAAATACAAAAAAGACATACATAGTTCAATATTCGTGTGAGTAACACACACACACACACACACAAAAAAAAAAAAAAAAAAATGTAATATAATATGGATTTCTACAAAATTATATTCTACATCTTATTATATATTAGTTGTACACTAACCTAACCTAAGCTAATTTAACCTATATACAGTACATTATATAATTTTCTTCTCCTTTATTTATTCTTCCCTCATTTAATTACTTGCGTATTTGTAAAGTAATATTCATGTTCTTGCGGCGTCCCTTTCCATATATTTACCTGGCCAGACTTCCAGGTGTGGTCGTTACCCTTTCTCTCACCGTTGCTCATCCGCCCCTTGCCCTCAACACCTGCCACCTGGCTCCCACGCGCCCCTTACCTGTCCGCAACACGTGAAGGACCCCATCCCGTCAATCTCCGTCTACAGGCTGTGTCTATCCCGACCCTTGTCCTCCCTCCATCAACTCGCAAAATTGAGAGTGAATCTATCCATCACCGGGCAGGGCGGGTATCACCAACCATCTTATTACTCTTCATCCATCACCCGCCGTGGTTACTGAGCTGTTCGGGATTTCATGAATTTACTGCGATTTTTCACTCCGTTAATGTGGATAGGATCGTTCTTCTTGGCGTTGTGGATGCCTTTGTGGGGGCTGCTGGTGGTGGTGGTGATGGGTGGCGGTGGTGGTGGTGGACAGCGGCAGGGTGTGTCGCCGGCTGAGCTGCTTTGTGTGTGATATATGGACACATATGTCGATAAGTAAGAAAACCGCGAAATATATGATCTTTCTTTCTTTTTTTTTCTTTTTTTTTTTTTAGTAATGCATACCAGTTAATAATGGTTCTATATATGTATTTATTTTCACTGTTGAATAAATACTGAGAAAAATGCAACTCAATAAAAGAAATGTTCAATAAAATGTAAAGTTTCTTTGTAAATCGCACAGCTTACCATATTTTGCTAAAAAGCCACGAACACATTCCAAGCAACCTTTAAATCCAATCTAAGATAAAAAAATAAAAAAACTATAATATTCAGAGAAGAAACGACAGTAATGAGCAAGTACGTGTGTGTAAACCTCGGGGCACTTTCAAATAACAAAACTGACCTTGATGCCAATACCATTACCAATCAGCGTCCAATTCCTCACTACTTCCCACAGCCATCTACATCTCTGTGACACACACACACACACACACACACACACACACACACACACACACACACACACACACACACACACACACACACAACAGTAGCACTCACAGCAACGCGCTAACACAGGCGAACGGCTATAGATTGGCGGTGATGGCGATGCGCGGTGGACGGGTTTATGGCGGCTGTGATAAATGGTCGAGGTCAGACTGGG
>NC_059303.1:9597859-9607859 GCF_017591435.1 Portunus trituberculatus | reverse complement strand
CCAGGTAAAATGAAACACACTTCCTCTCACCTGTCTCTCATTACTTCCCAAAAGACAGCATGTGGTCATCCTCCATTTCCCTTCCCCCCAATCATCCCCTGCTACCCTTCCTCCACCCCTCTGCTCACCCTGCTTTATCTGCTGTCGGAGTTCCATAAAGTTCCCCGGATGCTGCTGTGAAAGATTATGGGATCAGTTTAGTCTGTGGTTCTTCCTTAGTTGGTTTCGTCAAAGGGAACTCAATGGAGGCTGACTCACTCACCGGTGCTGGTCGGGATGGCGCAGTGAAGGTTTGGGACTGGTTGCTGTTGTGTCTGTCTGGTTCAGTTCTGTGGAAGAGAAGACAAGGGTGTTAATGGTGATGGGTATATGTTATGGTAAGGTAATGTACAATTGAGAAGGCATATAAGAAAGTACCGCAAATATACGAATTCAGATTAAAAAGAAATATAAGTAAAGTAAGGAAAATACATGAAACAGTCTTACTTTGTTGTTGAAGTGAGGAAGGTCATAGGAAATAGCAAAGAACAATATATAAAAGTTTCATAAAGTAAATTCAACATACGTATATCAAACAAAAAAGTACCAAAGTGTGGGTAAAAACAGGGCATCAAATAACATTACATTTATATTCAATTTGTAATATGTAGATGTAAATACTAATAAAAAAATATAAAAAAATTAGGTCATTTACCAAAACTATTTTTTTTTTATGTACAGACTCGAAGGTGAAATTATGAAAATAACAACAAAACAACAACAACAACAACAACAACATAAACAACATCTAATACATTCATCATCATTTCCTCACAGATTCCTCCACTCCGCCATCACCGACACGGTCACCTTACACCACCACCACCACCACCACCACCTCTATCACCACACCTCACCCCCAAATCCCACCCTTCTCCCACCACCCGCCTCCCAATGGTCAGGTCAGGTGCTGAATTGCTAACGGCGGGTGATAGTAAAGATGGAAAGATATCAAGCGTTAAAGAGAAGGAGGGGGCGAGAGAGAATGATGGAGATTGAGACGCGGAGGGTGTTGAGAAAGGTGGAAGAAAGGAGCGCGAAGGAGGATAAAAATGGAGACGGGGGAAGAGGTCCAGTGGTGTGCAGAGGAATCTCCATCTTTACTATCCTGTCTTTTCCTTTACTACTCTAGATAGTCTCGTAAGGACCAAGATGTTTGCTGCCGTGTGTTCTTTCTTTGTGTGTGTGTGTGTGTGCGTGTGTGTGTGTGTGTGTGTGTGTGTGTGTGTGTGTGTGTGTGTGTGTGTGTGTGTGTGTGTGTGTGTGTGTTTTTGTGTGTGTGTTCTTTCTTTTGTGTGTGTGTGTATCTAGTTGTGTTCCTTAATGTTCCTTAGTGTGTCTTCAAGCGCGTTAACAGCACAAGAACAGTATCAGAATTTCATAGTCTGTTATTTTGAGAAGCTAAGATCCACATAGGAACGTAGGAGCCATAACTCATAAGACCAAAGTGAAGTGACTATGAAAACCCCATAATAATATTCCTCGAGATAACAAACAGATTAATCCACCAGAAACCAATAACTGATGCAATTAACCACGCCATTTCCTCGGCGCACGACTGAGAGATAACTTCAATAAAGCCATTTCTATGCCTGTGTCTTCCCTGCCGCCTCCTCTCAACCCCGCCAGGAGCCTCGGGAAGCTTACAATGAACTGCTCTGCTAATAATCCCAGGCGCCTCCTCTCTCACCCTTCGAGGCTCCGGTAACAAACACTCCCATACGTCTGCCAACCTGTCTTCTCAATTGCACCTCCGTCTGAGCAAAGACCTTCACATATTCCTCCGGTAAGCTCCCTAAGCATCGATCTCTCAGAGGAAGCAAATTTAGGAATGGCTTGGAGATGCGGAGGAGGACGCGAGTGTGATGAAGACGACATGCGGGTGTGTTAGAGAGGGAAATGGGGACGAAGAAGGAGGGAGAAGTCGTGGTGGATAAGTTATAGCTCATGTGTAAAGAAGGATGAGCACACGTAAGGAATAAGTGTGTAAGAAGCGTGGGGAGAGATGAAAGATGGCCAAGAAAGGAGAGGGAAGGGAATTTAAAGAGGAGAATGAGGTGGAAGGGGAAGAAAGGCGCATGGCGAGAGGTGATCTGATAGCGAGCATAATGCCCCTGTAGCCGTTCAGGAAGTCAAAGGAAGTATCAAGAGTCCTATTGTTCGCTACGGCCCACAGAGGCGATTCACCCACGACTGTCACCTTCCCTATGCCACACACACACACACACACACACACACACACGGCCCGGTAGCTCAGTGGTTAGAGCGCTGGCTTCACAAGCCAGAGGACCGGGGTTCGATTCCCCGACCGGGTGGAGATATTTGGGTGTGTCTCCTTTCACGTGTAGCCCCTGTTCACCTAGCAGTGAGTAGGTACGGGATGGAAATCGAGGAGTTGTGACCTTGTTGTCCGGTGTGTGGTGTGTGCCTGGTCTCAGACCTATCTCAAGATCGGAAATAATGAGCTCTGAGCTCGTTCCGTAGGGTAACGTCTGGCTGTCTCGTCAGAGACTGCAGCAGATCAAACAGTGTATTACACACGTTAACACAAAACTGATCGTTACATAACGTTTGATCTTTTTTATTTTCTTTCACCTTCTCTCTTATTTGCATTTCACTCTAGTCATTCTTATAGTTTCTTGTTCCGTAATATTCTCTTTTCTTCTTTTTTTTTTTTTTTTTTGCATTTCATGACAACATATGTACTGATTTCATTTCTTTTATCCACTCTCTCTCTCTTTTCTTTTGGCATCATTCAATCGTCGAAGGAGACACGGAGAAAACACGAGGAGTTTGTGAAGGCAACAAGACGCGGGGCTGGGAAGGTGATGCATCCTGGCTGATGGAGTGATAGTAAAAACGGGACCCCACGAAGCCCACCCCTACCCACGCCTTCCCCCGACGCCACACCCATAGTAACCCTGCTATCCCTGCCTGCTCTGCTCTGCTCCGCCCTGCCGTGCCCTGCCTTGCCCTGCCTTGCCCTGCCCTGTCCATTCAGCATCCACCCTCACAACTACCACCACCATCACCATTTTTTCCTTATACTCGCATCCCTACAACGTTTCTTTCTTTTTCCTTTATTTCTTTCTCTCTTTGACCACCCGCATACTGACCCACCCACCCACCCACTTACCCATTCATTCACCCATTCGCTCCCCTACCACGTATACACTCACACACACACACACACACACACACACACACACACACACACACACACACACACACACACACACACACTGACCGCAAAATAGCAACTCACTCAGATCGATAGAGGCACAGCACATGTGAAGCAGGTCGAGAGTCTCACCCATCGATTGCCACAACACACCACCCACCACACCACACTAAACCACACCACCGCCCCCTGACGCTTAACGCACTGTCATCTCATCATCTATCGTTCATTCACAGCATTCCCACTTTTAACATGATGCAGATTCAGTGAAGAGATAATAACATAAATAAAATTATTCGCAAAATACACTCCTTATGACTTTCTAGATCATTTAACATTATTACTTTGAGTTTGCATCCTTTATACTGCATTTACACTATTATTTTTCTTCCCATCATCCACCATATAAATATCGTTAAAGAACTCACTAATATACTTAATGGTGTATCTCAAAACATAGCTAATCTAGTGAAGCTATTTTGAATCTAAGTATCTTTTCTTTTGGTAAAGTACGAATATGCAATGTTAGCTTCGTATATTTCAAAAATTAAGCTTAAAAATCTGTAGCTACACAAGGATGCCAATAACACCACTCTGAGCCTTTTTTTACAGGTAAAGGCAGGACGATCGGCAGACAGTCACATCATGATAAATCGTCACCCTCTCATCCCACTTTCTATGGCCTTGAGGGGTAACTCGGGTGAGGCAAACAGACACGCATTGTACCAGCGTTTGCCTTGACCGCCACGTCCCTTGTCCCTCTCATTTTTTTTTTTTTTTTTTCATAGTACTCGTATACCTGGCCTGGGGAAGTTTCCACCACGGCGAGTCTTGAGCTCAGTAGTCGCGGAGAGAGTCGCAGCCCAGCAGGAACAAAAAAGATCATTAGACAAGCATAAGAGAAAAGTGAGACCACTCCTGCATTCTGAACAGTTGGGAGGGTCCTAGTGAGATTACTGTTGTGGGCAGCGACTCCATTAGTGCAGGCCAAGTTACGTGCACTTCCCTGCTGCACGAAGGCGAATGTTATGCTATTAGGGACGAATGACTGGCTTACAAATTACAACTGTGAGGTATTCAGCATTTCTAAAACGGCTGCGTTGTTTCTCTATGTAATTACTTTATAAGAATGAATTACATGTTAAATTAATTACGTAAAAGTCTAGACACAATGGAATATCAGTAATTAAAGCGAACACTCCTTTTTAATTAACTAAGAGACGGTGTTTCTTTGCATCATCCGCTTTCATTACTCGCCACACACACACACCCGGCGCACCGCACATGCTACCCCCAGACACACGGACATACAGATAGACAGACACCCAGGCAGACAGACAGACAGGCACACAGACAGACAGACAGACACACAGACACGCAGGTAGACAGACAGACAGACAGGCAAGCAGACAGACAGACAGGCAGGCAAACAGACAAACACAAACTAATGCAGCCACAAAACACCATGGAACACTGACCTTCACAAACAACACAACACACAGCCACCAAAGCACTCACAACTCCACAACCTCACAACCTTCACTCTTCTCACCACCACAACCCTTACACCCTTCCCACAAACCCTCACATCAAACACAACTTCAATAATCACTCTTACAACACTCACTAGCACTCAAAACCTTCACAACCTCACAACCATCACACCCACACATACCGCTCATCTTCCCCTCTTCTCTTCCCTCCTCCTCCTTTCCTCTCCTCTCCTCGTCTCACTTTCCCATGGCAGATACAAAAATTAGATCAAAGTCGTCCTGTCAACCAACCCTCTCTTCTTCCGCTTCCTTTCTGTGACAAGAACAAAAATTTGATGATCTCGTTCACGCATCAGACTTTTCCTCTCCTCGGCTACTCTTCCCACTGCCTTCCCTTCTTCCCTCAGCTCTTCGTTATCTGCGGGACTCGAACCGGTGAAAGACTTTCGGCCGTAATCAGAGTAAGTAGTCGCGGTCGTTAATCATTCTGTCGGGTTCCCTCCCTCCTCTCCCCAGATGACTAGCGTGGGTAGGGAGGGGAAGCAGAGAGAGAGAGAGAGAGAGAGAGAGAGAGAGAGAGAGAGAGTAGGGAGGGCGTTGGGGTGGAAAGAGCAGGCGTGGGTGTGAGGGTGAATGAAGGGAGGGAGTGTATGGGTAGGGGAGAGGATAAGGAGAGGGAGGAGGGAGAAGGAGAGGAAGGGATAATAATGTGGAAGTAGGAAGGGTGGTTGTGGGTGTGACAGTGTGTGTATGAGTGTACGGGGAGAAGGGAAGAAGAGAGGGAAGGGGAGGGAAAGGATAAATGTGTGTGTGTGTGTGTGTGTGTGTGTGTGTGTGTGTGTGTGTGTGTGTGTGTAGCTAAATGCGAATGAAAAGAAATCAAACATGGAGAGAAAAAGAAATAAAGATCGGAATAAGAAAACAAAAGAGACAAAAGAGAAACAGA
This sequence comes from Portunus trituberculatus, assembly GCF_017591435.1. NCBI lineage: Eukaryota > Metazoa > Arthropoda > Malacostraca > Decapoda > Portunidae > Portunus > Portunus trituberculatus. Next base: position 9,602,200 of record NC_059303.1, on the reverse strand, counting down.
AAAAAAGAGAACAAAATGGCAAAAAAAAAAACAATGAATATGCAACCAAAAACAAAAAAAACAATAAAAACTCTGATACAGAAAACGAAAAATAGAAGAGAGAGAGAGAGAGAGAGAGAGAGAGAGAGAGAGAGAGAGAGAGAGAGAGAGAGAGTGCAAGTGTGTATGTGTGTCAGAAGAGAACAACCGGAAAAGGAAAAGGCAAGGAGAGAGAAGAGGAAGGAAGGAAGGAAGGGAGTGAGTGTGGGAGAGAGAGGAGGGTAAAGGAGCTCTGTATAAGTAAAATCTGGACGAAGAGAAGTAAGTAAAGAAGAGAAAGAGGAAGTAAGGCAGACGAAAGTGGGGTTTATAGAGGCAAAGAGGAGCCGAGCGAGTGGCGGAGGGGGTGATGAGGCCGTGGAGCAGGAAGGAGAGGACAGTAAATTTGGATGCAAGTAGGAGAGACGGGTGTGTGTGTGTGTGAGAGAGAGAGAGAGAGAGAGAGAGAGAGAGAGAGAGAGAGATGGAAAAACAAAGAGGGAAACAGGAAAGGAGAGCATGAGACAGCAAGATTCTCCTCACAACATAAAAAAGAAGAAAAAAGAAAACGCCATGAAGTGAATTATTACCAGACAAAAAATAAGTTCATAAATATTTTTCTCTGTACTATAAATACAACTCAACCTAAAATAAGCAAAAGAAAAATAACTCAGACAAATACAACTAACGCGACGATACCAATTAAAAGACGAACATTCTGCATCAAATAAGCATCGTAGTCTCAAAAGATAAACGCACAGAAACAAAGCAGCAAGTCATCCACAGCATAATTTAAAGATAATATTACATGAGCACACTATTATGAGAAACACGAAGCATTGAGCGCAATTAGATCCTCGCCACATAATCAAGATAAAAAAACGAGTCCAGTAGTTATAAACAGCGCGATCAGAGCCAGGCAATAGCAGTACCACGAGTAATACAAGGATTAAATTCCCCTTCAAACAATCTGTGAATCTCGAGAGGAAAACGTTCTCACAACCCCGCTATCTCTTATCTCGCTTATCGGAAGATGTTTGGGGAGCAAAGTGAGCCAGCCATCTGAGCCGCCATCTGCCCGGAGGAGGCGCAGCTGGGAGTCGCAGGCGGAGGGTGAAAGTCAGTCCCCCACAGGATCATTCATCTTGGAAACCGTCAGCCAGAGTCGTGCGTCAACATCCCTACATTAGAGTACAAACCACTTGGGGGAGAAGAATGTTGCAAACTGGGCCACGCGACCCGCCGTACCTGCCTAATGTTGCTCAGACATCCTTTTAATCCACCGGAGGAATGCCGGACTATCGCTTAGCCAACCTCGATTATACGACAAAAATGTTCCGAAGACGCGGTTTACAGTCCACTTACAGCCTGGAGAATGCCGCCAGGGACGCTATCACAACCTCGTTCTATCAGAATATTGCATTCTCTCTCTCTCTCTCTCTCTCTCTCTCTATCTATCTATCTATCTATCTATCCTTTCATTCTTCCATTCGCTGATTCGTTCATTATTTCAATTTCAATTCTTCTTTATCTTTCTTTTTATCCTTCCTTCCTTAACTTATATCATCTCTCTCTCTCTCTCTCTCTCTCTCTCTCTCTCTCTCTCTCTCTCTCTCTCTCTCTCTCTCGCCCTTAATCCAGCTGGCTAGTCGCGAGTCACAGATGGCAAGGGGACACGGAGGACAAGGACAGGTGGGAGCCGTGGGACTTAGCGAGCGGCGAGCGGCTTACCTTTGCCTATACTGTATGTAAGATTAGACTAAGAACTGCAGACGAGGACGCAGCACAGAGAAGAAGAAGAAGAAGAAAGGAGCATGGATATTAGAGTGATCAGGGAAATAAGGAAGGAGAAAAGACGAGAAAAGGGAAGGACAGTGGTGTAATAAAAGCGAGAAGACTAGAATGAGAAGAAAGAAAGGAAGGAAAAGAAGGAGAGTGAGGAGAAGGTGAAAGAATGAATGGAACAAAGGAACGGGAAAGGAAATTTGAAGTGAGAAAGGATGAAAGAGGCGAGAACTGAGGAGGGAAGATAGAATATGTTTAAAAGGATAAGGGAAAATAGTAAAGGAAAAAAAGAAAGGAGAAAATTAAATAGAGGTATATGAGAGAGAGAGAGAGAGAGAGAGAGAGAGAGAGAGAGAGAGAGAGAGAGAGAGAGAGAGAGAGAGAATAGAATAAGCAGGTATAAATGTGTAAGGGGATAAAAGAATGTAGGACAGGAAGATAGGATAAAGAAAGGAAGGAAGGACGATAATATAAAAAGCATAAAGCGAAAGGAAGATAGAAGGAAGGGAGAAGGGAGAAAGATAGAAAGGAATGAAGGAAGAAAAAAAGAAAAAGGAAAAGTAGGATGATAAGAAGAATGGAAGAAGAGATAAAAAAATAAAACAAAATAACGAAGGAGAGAAACAAAAAGGATAAAAGGAATAGAGGATGGAAAGAAGAAAGGAAGAAGGAATATTGAAGATATTGAAAATACTAATAATGATGATGATGATGATGATGATGATGATGATGATGATGATGATGATAACCAACAATACAATTTCTGCCACTGATTCTTGGGTCATGTCTGTCTATTGTTTTGTCACATTTTTTTTTTTTTTTATGATTCTGGCAAATTTCTTTCTTTCCTTCCATCTTATTCCGCCTCATATATGAAATCCTTGTCGTCTGATCTTGAGCTTCCTCTTCCTCCTCTTCCTCCTCTTCCGTCTCTTTCCTTTTCCTATCTTTTCTTACTTCCTTTCTCTTTTCTCTTGCCTTTCTGTTTTTCTTCCTTCTCCTCCATCTCCTCCTGTTTATTTTTATCCTTTCTCTTTTTTTCTTATTTACTCCTTTTTTTTTTGTTCCTCGTCTTCAGCCTCTACATTTTCTCCTCTTTCTTCCTTTCTCTCCTCTTCCTCCTTTCTTCACAGTCATCGTTCGTGCTAACTCTTCTCTCTCACAGTATGTAGGAAAGTATAAGCAAAGAACCACAAAAAACACGAAATATGTCTATTGTTTGTCTATCATTTATGCTCCTTTCCAATGCTCCTCCTCCTCCTATTCCTCATACCACTCCTTTCTTCTCCTCCTCCTCCCACGCTTCCCGCCGCTTCGGTAAACTTGCGCTGTCCTGACCCTTCCCCAGAGGCAGTTTTTATCCCCCTGTGGGTCAAGGTCCTTCACCCCAGTGCATCATTTATCTTTCTCATCTCCAAATTTTGCTATTTTTTTTTCTTTGCTCTCGCTACGATATTCTTTTTTCAACGTTACGACTCTATACTTGGCTTGTTATGACGTGGAGTGAGTCAAAGTCTAGGCAAACAAACATTCTTTCTTCTTTGTCGTTGTTGTTGTGTTTTCCTCAGCCCATATCAGTTGTCTTTCTCTTTTTCTTTTCTTTTTTTTCTCGTCTCGTCTTGTCTCGTCTCGTTTTGTGTCTCTGTTCGTCATGTTTCTGTGTCTATTTTCTTTTTTCATCTGTAAGTCTATATTTATGTCTGTCTTTTCTTTTTTCTTGTCTAATTGTGTGTCTCCGTTTTTTGCCTGTCTGTCTATCGGTTTCTATGTTTCTTTTATGTCTGTCTTCTCTCTCTCTCTCTCTCTCTCTCTCTCTCTCTCTCTCTCTCTCTCTCTCTCTCTCTCTCTCTCTCACACACACACACACACACACTTTTTTTCCTTTCACATTTCCTCCCTCGCCCAAGTCACCCCTTCATGACCTCCACCCGCGGCACAATGGGGGAAGGAACCTCGCTCGGAAAAACACGAGATCTATAAGGGATCCCGTCGCCTGGTGCAGCGGGGGAAGTGGCACAAAGAGATAGTCGCCCACTAAATATAAGCAAGCACCGGACCGAAACCTTGGACGCCTTGTAGAGAAAAAAAAATGTTGTAAACCCTCATTTTGGAAAGCCATTAGAGGAAGGAGTGGATGAAAAGTAAAATAAATAAAGGTGCATAGATATTCAGGAGCTAAAAGTGCAAATACTGTATAAGAAAGGATGAAAATGAATGTAGCAAAAATACAAAAAGTGTGAAATCAAGAAAAATATCATTCCTTGCCTGAAAATTAGGATGAAATGAATAAATACAAACCTGTGAACGAAAAAAAAAAAATAAGAAAAAAACGTGTAAAATAAAACTAAGTAACACCAATACACGAACGAGTAACAGGAGGAAGAGGATAAGGAGGAGAATTCAGTGTGAAGAAAATCCCAGATGTGCACGAAACGACACGGATTCGACCCCAGCTTCGGACGGCTGCGGGAAGGTCGGTAACGCCAGCTGAGCCGCAAGTTTTATCGAAGAAGGGCAATAGTCGTCAGCAGATGGGGA
>NC_059303.1:9590359-9592859 GCF_017591435.1 Portunus trituberculatus | reverse complement strand
ACTACTACTACTACTACCACTACTGCTTTACTTCTACTACTACTACTACTACTACTACTACTACTACTACTACTGCTACTACTACTGCTGCTACCACTACTACTACTACTACTACTACTACTACTATTACTACTATTACTACTATTACAACTACTGCTGTTGCTACTACTACTACTACTACTACTACTACTACTAATAATAATAATAATAATAATAATAATAATAATAATAATAATAATAATAATAATAATAATAATAATAATAATACCTCTATCATTTTTACCAATATTTTCATCATTTTTTATGTAAAAGGGAGAAGCTGGCCAAGTGCAACACAAAATAAAAAAAAAAGGCCCACTAATATCACTATCATTAACATTACTATTAGCATTCCTACTATCATTCACATTGCTCTAAATATAAAAAATGCATCCTTGATCTTATGAAACCTGCCACTTTGACATATCCATCGTAACGAAAAGAATCAAGAGACACAAAAGAGAACACCTAACAATTACATAAGACACGCGGCACGAGGAAGGCGAGCCAAGGGGTGCAGTGATAGAGGCGCTACACGTCTAGTGCATCAAGTGTTGGATGCTTTGGCCCTCACCCTCTTAAGACCTACCGGAACAAATCCCCACATGAAGCAGTAATTAATCACCGCCACTCAGCCAGAAGTACTACCTGTATTTATTTATAGAGGAGCCCCTGGTAACCCATCGTTGTCTCTCTCTCTCTCTCTCTCTCTCTCTCTCTCTCTCTCTACACACTCACACACACACACAAGCGATAAACTATATTAATACAGTCACATAATTTTCCATGCTGTTGCCAGGGATAAATTTGGACATGAGTGGGAGCCGGGCCGTGAAATAAGAGATGGTTCCATATAGCGGTTATCACTGGGAACACTCTATATTTCATGACACCCACGAGAAGCGCACTCCACCACGCCGAATGGGAACCCAACTAAAAGATATGAAAAATAAACTGCCGAGGCGTGAAGCAGAACGCACCGAAAAAAAAAAAGAAATATATAGAGCGACAAACAAATCCAATGAAAAAAAAAAAATAGGGGAAAAAAGGAATGGCGCCAATAATATCCCAGCCCATAGGTAAAGGCAATTTAGTGTGATCGTTTTAAATCCCCGGCAGTTTGTGTACCGCGTTACGCCTTATGTCGCCAAGCAGCAATGTGGCGGCAACAACAACAACAACAGCAACAGCAAAACAGCAACAACAACAACTGCAAAAACATTACTATTACCATCACCACCACCAACACTACCATTACTACGCCACCATTACTTCCATTATCGGTAATAAGAACTACAAAAATAAAGGCATTACTATCACGCTAACTACCACTATCACCATTACTAACACCACTTCCACCACAGTCAATTAGCAATATCACTGCTTTCACAAGTACTAATAATAATAATAATAGTAATAATAATAATAATAATAATAATAATAATAATAATAATAATAATAATAATAATAATAATAATGATAATAATAATAATGGCAAAAAATAACACTAACAAGAACAGCATCACAAGTCATAATTGAAATGTACTCCTGGGAAAACACACACTCACACACACACACACACACACACACACACACACACACACACACACACACACACACACACACACACACACACACACACACACACACACACACACCACAAAGCAAAACGCAAAACTCGTGCGCTTTACAACACCTGAAAAATTGAAAAAAAGATAAAGAAAAAAAAATCCCAAAAATGTGAATAACACTCTACCTACCCACGTATATGACACGCATTTGCCGGGATAAAAACGCGAACTGGTACAAAACACACGCACACATTTACACACACACAGAAAAAATAAAAAACTCACACTAAAAATATACAAGCACAGAGCAAACCTTAAAAATAAAGACACACACAAACACACTCACACACACATACAAACACACGTACACACACACACAAATATGTACCAACACAATCCCGCAAAATGCACAAAATGAAACTACAACACACTCGTTTCTAAATCCGCGGCCCATCATGCCGGCGGGAGAGAGCCACCCGCCCCATCCCGCAAAGTGCCTCCACCTGGGGGGCGCGGGGCTCACCTGCTGCGCCGGCACTGAAGGCTGGGTTTATGGCGTTGATTTGGCGACGGGTCGTTATGAGCTTGATATTACCGTGTGTGTGGAGGGAAGGGAAGCAATGAAGTATCTATCTATCTAATTTTCTATGTCTATCTGTCTTTTTATTTATCTATCTATATGTATATGTGTTCTTTAGTGTTTTTGGTACATTTCATTATATTTTGTTGGTTTTTCGTTGCTTTGTTCCCATTTCACCATGATTTTAATGTAATTTTGTGTTAAGGGATCAATGAACTATCTATCTATTTTATTTTCTATGTCTATCTGTCTTTTTGTTTATCTATCTATATGTATATGTGTTCTTTAGTGCTTTTTTGGTACAGTTCAT
>NC_059303.1:9582859-9585359 GCF_017591435.1 Portunus trituberculatus | reverse complement strand
ACAGTTTCCAGACGCCACTAGAAAGGCTACCGACACTTGAACCACCTGGAAAGACACCGTGTTAATGTGCAGACACCCCCTAGTCTTGCCTCACCCTAGTCACTCCACCACACTGATAAGAAACCTTCCAGCATTTCCAGTTTCCAGAGAGTGACTGAAGAAATGTTCGCTTCCTGCGAAGCAACGCGACCAACTTCCCAGCCTCCCTGCCTGGCCTGGCCTCGCCTGGATGTCATCACTCTGCATCATTGATACGACCTGATCCAAGACACTGAATGAATAACTCACACTATCGCCAAGCACGTCAGTCTGAGGATGCACAAGCTCCTCCAGTCGCTGCGTTGCGTGTCCCGCCTTCTGGATCCTGGACGGCGGGAAGAAAGGCTGCGTGAGGCGACGACAACCCTTCCCGGTGCCTGCAATGGCGGCCCTCAAGCCTGGTCCCGCCGCTGCCGCCACCGCCGATGCTGCCGCTGTCGCCGCTACCTCCGCCACCACCGCCGCCGCTGGCTCCTGCGCAGATCCCACCGACCGCCAGCGAACTGCAGCTGTGAGGGTCCGTCCCCTCCCCCTCCCTTCCTTCCCGCTCACCCCCCTCTGCCCTCTATCCTTCTACCTTTGTTGATCTTGTCGGCTAGTTCCATTCCGGATTATTTTCGCCGATAACCACCGCGAGGCACCGGCCATTGGTAATCTGCCGCGATGCCTCATCGACGCTCTCCCTCACCCTAATGTGACAGTGACGGGAGGAGCAGGGCCGCCGCCGCTACCGCCTCCTCCTCCTCCTTCTCCTCCTCCTCCTCGCTTCCTAAGAAGATGGGGATGAAAAAGCCTCTCTAACGCTCACCACACTTTCATTTTCCTCATCTTCCCTCTTTGCCTCTGTGCTTAGATCGTGTGCGCAAACGTCTTTTCTCTTTTAATTTAAAAACGTAGCAGGTCTATTGATCGGGAGGGGGTGACGCAGACGTGATAGTGGTGAGGGGAGCGAGCGCCAGGGAGGGGAAACTGGAGGGACGAGGAGGGAGAGCTGAAGAGGAGGAGGAGGAGGCAGAGGAGAGAGGGAATGTACGGGAGAGTTAATGGTGGGAATCTAGAGTAAGGGAGGAAGAGAGTTTGATGTTAAGGAGGACAAGGACCTTCCCTATGGAAGTAGAAGAGAGAAGAGAGGTCGAGGACGAAGAGGAAGAAAAGGAGCAAGAGCATGAGCAAAGGGAAGAATAATAAGGAAAAACAATAATAAAGAAAGGAGAAGAAAAAAAAGAGGATAAACGAAATGAGGAACGCGTTGAGATTGAGGGATGCGGCATAACTGAAGAGAGATGCCTGGGATGAGGATGAAGCAATGAAGGCAAAGCAAAGCAGAGAAGCACGGAGAGAAGGGACAGATAAGGCGAGAAAAGATATACGAAGCTACGCATTGCTACGAAATAAAACCTGCAAATGAAATATGCAAAAACACGTTAAAAAAAAAGATCTTTGAGAACATAGGAGAACCAAGAAAAAATGTATTCAAAATGCCGTTCATAGAACGTTGACACTGCCTGAGGGAGAAAAACCATTATCCAACAATCAATTGAGAAGATCAAGAAGGAAAAGCCTTGAAGAAACAATAAAATCAGAAAAGATTAACACACACACACACACACACACACACACACACACACACACAGACTAATATATATATATATATATATATATATATATATATATATATATATATATATATATATATATATATATATATATATATATATATATATATATATATATATATATATATATATATATATATATATATATATATATATATATATATATATATATATATATATATATATTTATTTATTTATTTATTTATTCATTTATCCATTTATTTTATTTATTTATACATTTACCTGTTTATTATCAAATAATTAATAATCAGCGTTGAAATTATTCCTGGGCAGCTGAAAGGCTGAAAGGGATCACAGGGCTATTCATTCCTATTAAGCGTGGCGTCTCTATTCATTATTAGCTTGTGGTTAATAAATATTTGGCGGTGAAACATTCGCCTCCTCCAGGATTATGTTGTCAGGTGAGTGTCGGGCGGACAAGCAGCGACACATGAGCCTGTTTGTCGGACAGTTAACCGGATTAACAGCAAATACTGCATGACGTCACGCAGGTATCGGAGAGCCGCCCATCCACCTGGCGCCCACACTCATTGCTCCTCCAGGGAAAAAATGACACATCAAAAGGCGTCTTCGTGATAAAAATTCCACGTGTGAAAATAAAGAAAAAAAAATGTTTATCTCTTCTCATCCAGCGGTGTGGCGGCGGCAGCTGGCTAGAGAAGGCGCCTGCGCAACCTCCTCTGGTCGGGGCGAGCCAATCAGCGCAGCGTCTGGGGATTGGTCGATATGGCCGGGGCAGCGACTCAGTCCCAGTGCGCGCGCTAATTCAAATTAGCCCGTGGGTGGCGCCAAATTAAGCCAAACCAGAGCTATATACTTCCTCT
>NC_059303.1:9545359-9577859 GCF_017591435.1 Portunus trituberculatus | reverse complement strand
GTGTGTGTGTGTGTGTGTGTGTGTGTGTGTGTGTGTGTGTGTGATTTTATGACGCACTTTGCTCTTAAACTACCTTTATTCCTCTATGTGGTTACTCTTGTGTATGGATATGCAGCACAAATTTACAGAAGGAAATGTATAAAAATAGATGTGGAGATGGATGAAGTACTCAATAGATGGATGGTAAAGTAGATTGTCCACTTCAGTCTATACATTTTTTTTGGATGAAAAAATAGATAAATAGAGAAATAAATAGATAGATACAGATATAGGGAGAAAGATAAACAAAGAGAGATAGATAGATTGATAGATATATAGAGAGTTAATAGGTAGATAGAGAAAGATAGGTCTAGATAGATACATAAATAGATAGATAGAGAAACATACATACAGGGAGGCAGACGGAAATCTCAACAAACATTCATTGACCACTAAAACTCGTAAAAGCTCACAAAATCACAATACCTACAACAATAACACATTCCTACAGTCACCCTCATCCTTTAATTCCTCCTCCCCTTGCCTCACCACCACCACAAGAGCCTTCCACTGCACTACATCTTACGAAAAGCATCACGTTCCTCGTTCCTTCCTCGTGTTCCCTCCGCACTCAACGTCACTAGCGGGATGGTAAACAGTGCCAGCTGCTTCTGTCTCCCTCGCCACAAATGTTCCGGCCAAGCTGCCTACACAGTGCCACCCCCTCGTTCCCTCCTCAGTCCCGCAGTGCCAAAGGAAAACCAGGCACATGGGACGACCCTCTGTGCCCTGAGATCATTAATTATGACTAACTTCATTAGCTCGACGGCTGAGAAGGTGACACCGCCACCCTCAGGTAAATTGGGACTCCGGCATTTGTCTGGTATTTCGTCAAGAAACTCGAGTGTGTGTGTGTGTGTGTGTGTGTGAGAGAGAGAGAGAGAGAGAGAGAGAGAGAGAGAGAGAGAGAGAGAGAGAGAGAGAGAGAGAGAGAGAGAGAGAGAGAGAGAGAGAGAGAGAGAGAGAGAGAGAGATTAATGACACTAGGAAGGCTATGACCTCCACTGTACACACACTGAAAATGTAAATCCAACAACACCAGGTAGCTACTATGATTGAGAAATATCAATCAGGAAGGGAACCGGTTGGCAGTGAAGCAGGTTAAGATGACCAAACAGAATAGCAAACATTCCGCAGCCAGCCTGGTGAAGACACAAGAGCTATCGCAGGTTATCATTGAGAGAAACAGTTCTACCAGACGATAAAAACCTAATTAACACTCACCCAAAGCGCAGGTAGACGGCCATGCAGGTGAGGGCAGGAGAAAGACGAAGCACTTGTCTGTCTGTCTCTCCTCACATCATCTGTTTTCTTTAATTTCTTTGAGCGTTCTGAAAAGCAAACAGCGAAGATCAAGCGTCCTTTCTACACATGGTCTTGCCTGCCATCCTCTGTTGGCTCTGTGATGCCGTGGAAAAATAAAGATGTGTGTATGTGTTGAGCAGACATGACGCAAAGGGAGACGAATGAAGAGCACGATAAAAAAAAGTGTAGCTGGATGACGGAGGAGCCAAGACTGAGCTGTAAATAATGGCAAGTGTCTGAGGTAAACAGGTGCGGAAGAGAAAAAGTTTGAGTCATGAAGTGAAGAGCATCTCGTGCATGGGACAATACAGAGAGGTGAGAAAATATAACGTGTTGAAAATTGGATACCACAACACACCTTAGAATATCTTCCCGCTAAAGAACCTAAAGGGAGATACATAGATGCATACATAAATACATAACGTTCCATAGATACAATCTCACTGAACTAATGAATGTATAATAAAAAAAAGAATAAGTAATGATACATACGTTCTCCGCCTTTAGTTCAATCTCATTCCTCTGAACATTCCCTCATCGCAGCAATGGATTCAGAAACAAGCAGAATACTTTGAGCCACAGAACACACACACACACACACACACACACACACACACACACACACACACACACACACACACACACAAGAAGTCAGGAAGGCTCCATTTCTCACCGTCTGGCAGGAAAACCCTCACAATAATATAAGTCAAAGAGCCTCGGAATGTAATAGCCTGAAAGAATGCCGTCCCCAGCCCGGCCCAGCGTCGTCCTCGGCTGCGGCAAAAAAAACTCAAGTGATTCTGGAAAACAACATTGCTCTAGGGAAGGAATTACTTTTGGCTACACTCGGCGCAGACCGATGGTGAAGCGGCGTCTGGGTGGCGACATCGAGAAGGGGAGAGGGGAGGCTGGGGTGCTGGGGAGGCTAGAGAAAGCAGGGAAGGCTGAAGAGAGTAAAGGAGGTATAGAGTGCACTAGGGAATACTGAGGAATGCTGGAGAGGAAGTGAGGCGGATGAGGAAGACTAGAGAGAAGATGAAGGGAGATTTAGAGACCTGAAAAGTAAGGGAGTCTTGAATTGAAGCTGGGGAAGGTCAGGGAGGACTAGAAGTGAGATGTGTTGAGATGGTTGGTGTTTGCTCTCTTACTGAAGGTAACGCAGCGGGCTCATGAGGATGCTGCGGTCACTGCTGGCTCTTGAAGACGTTTGTAGATGTAAATTGTTGTCACCTTACTTTGCATGAATTGTTTTTGGTTTTGTTTTTGTTGCATTATTATTATTATTATTATTATTATTATTATTATTATTATTATTATTATTATTATTATTATTATTATCATTATTATTGCTATCATTATTATTGTCATTATCATTATCATTATTACTACTATTACTACTACTACAACTACTACTACTACTACTACTACTACTACTACTACCACTACTACTACTACCAACACCACCACCAACATCCCAACATCATCATCATCTTTATCACAATCATCATCATTAGCTGTCGTAAATGTTGATGTTGCTTGTAAGAATCATCTTCTCATAGAATGCATCAATGAAAAACAAAAGAGATGTATGCTTTCCTCCGTCTGTCCACACACACACACACACACACACACACACACACACACACACATTGCTTACACAGTCGTGGGTGGGTGTTAGCGGAGAAGAAAGATGAGGAGGAGGAGGAGGAGGAGGAGGAGGAGGAGGAGGAGGAGGAGGAGGAGGAGGAGGAGGAGGAGGAGGAGGAGGAGGAGGAGGGGGCCTGGCGCAAGTATCAAGTGTGTTTATTTATATAACGGAGAGGATTGACTGGGTCGTGGCCGCCTTTGTGTTGATCTTCAGATGGTAAGGTTTGGGTTCCACGTCGGTCTGTTTGTCTGTGTGTAACTATGATACATGTTTCTCTCTCTATCTGTGTTTTCTCTGTCAATCATTTCACTTTAGTCTTGATCAAATTGACCTGCTTCCCTTCTGAGTCATGGGTATATTTCTAAACATTAATTTGCATCCATAACGAATTGTTGATAAGTATTTTTGATGACTTTCCATGTGATACGATAATTGGAGTTTGTTTTTATATTGAAACGTAAAGAGAAACAAATATGACGCGCATTCACTGTTTGTTCTTTATAAAAATGTGTCCGTATTGTTATCTGAATTGAGATACAAAAAGGACACATTTATATAGCCATGCAAATTATCAACCCTCTTCCTATTCCTAACTTCATTTCTGCTCAAAATAAACAGTATTGTAATTCACATTGTAATTAATATACAAGTAAAAAGAGAAACGATAAACAACAACGGTCAGAAATCATGAGAGTCTTCTTTATGTTCCTCTTCATCTGTTCCCCAGGTGGGCGGGAGGCAGGAGGAAAGAGGCTCAATGAAGACCTCACACTCGAGAGCCTCCAGGTGTGGCCTAACCCTTCATCACGCCGCGAAGGACAACAAACCCTTGCTTCAGGTACAACAGGAAGAAACAACTTAACCACCTTTCCATTGCTTGCATACTCAACTTGTCCAAACTTGAGTCCCGGGTTGTTTGCTCTTACCCAGCACACGCGCACCACACCCACTACTCAAGAATCCCCTGCTCCCATTGGCCGCCTCAGGAAACACCGGTTGCTGAGTGGATGCCCCTTGACAAAGCTCCTCGGTGATTGGTTCCTGGCAGGGTATTTCGATCTCGTCTGGCTCTCTTGGCACGCGAGTGAGATGAAGAGATAAAGGAGGTATTGTCTCGCGGCGACTAAGGTGCCACTACTACTAACACTACTAGGTACACATCGGCCTCTGTGCATTGACGCCTTTGTATAGGGCACGGAGGGAGGTGCTGATGGGTATTTATAGGCGTGGACTCGAAAAGCAGGCAGAGAAGCAGAGAATATTGTTTCTTGGGAGGGACATTTAGTTTTAGTGTATCTGTTTGAATTGATGTTTAAGATGTTTCTCTTTCTTTAGCCAGTGAGTTTTCAATTGGCTCGTGCATGGTTTAAAGAGCTTCACGTTGACAGATGATATTTAGAGTTTTGTTTATTCTTCACTCAATTATTTCGTTGGCTTATTCTCCTTTTATCTTTCCACTAGCTAACACTGTATATTCGTATTTCTGCTTTGCTTCTGCTCTCTCTCTCTCTCTCTCTCTCTCTCTCTCTCTCTCTCTCTCTCTCTCTCTCTCTCTCTCTCTCTTTTCCACCCCCATCTTCATCCCTGTCTGCACGAGAGCCTGGTCTCCTCGCTTCTCCAGACCAATAGCCAATAACTGTAAACAACTCGCTCTAATGTGGAGGATAACGAAGGCAATAATTAACCACTTAGGATTCCTACGGCCTTCGGGGTTACGAGAATGAGGCGGGGAAATATGCTTACAGAAATTTATGTCACTGATGGGGATACTTTCTCTAATGTGGTTTTCCTAGTTGATTTTTTTTTTTTAATGTTTTTTTATTTATATTTTTCTTATTTAAAAGACTACAGTAATTATTGTTTTTTTTATTGTTAGTGTTCATTTGTGTTTCTATTACGCTTTTCTTGATTCTTTTCTCGAGTAGTTTTGTATCCTTTCTCTCTCTCTCTCTCTCTCTCTTTCTCTCTCTCTGGGTGGTACAGTAATTCTCGTTCCATTTTTCTATTTTTTTTTTTTTTTCCTTTTCCGAAAGAGAAATACATCATTGTTTATTTTTTTCCTTCTCTTTTTTTCAATCTCAGTTTTGCAGTTTTTTCTCAGGTATTTTTGTGTTTTCTTGCATTTTCTCCGCCTGGTGGTGTAGTGATTGTTCCATTCTTTCCCTGCTCTTCTTTTCCTCTTCCCTGCGTGGGAGGAATAGATCGGAGTTCCTTCGTCTTTTTTCCCCTCTGTCCACACCACATCCTGTCAGCCTTTATCTCTTTCCCAGCACTTTCTCCATTCTTTTCTCTCTCCGCCCTCTCCCTGCCTTTCTCTCTCTCTCTCTCTCTCTCTCTCTCTCTCTCTCTCTCTTCCGGAACATCTCCACACAGCTCCGTCCTGCCAATCCTCTTATCGTCCCACATCTAATCCAATTGGGTCGGGTGTGGCGGGATTCGAGTGGCAATTGGGTCCAGTTAGGGGATGATTGACAGCTGATTGACGGCCTGGTGTGTGGCCCCTCCCCTCGCCGACCCGACTGGCGAATCCCGAAGTGACGGACGACTCGCCTGGGACTCATTGGGCGGGAGAATGTCTGATCTGCACTAAAGGTTCGCTGAGGCGTGCATGACCGGCGCTCAGGGTGGTGGTGGTGGTGATGGTCATGAGAACCTCAGTGATTGGCGATAAATCATAAGGAAATGATAGTGGTGCAGGTCATGAGAGATCGATGACTGATGATGAGTAATGACATAAAAAAAAGGGGGAAAGAATGTATAGCGTTTATGATGGAGGTCATGATAATTTCCCTGACAATGTTTTTTTTTTTTCCTTTTTTATATGTGAGAGGAAAAGACTGACCAGGGCAACAACAACAAAAAAAGAAAAAGATCCATTCAGTCGCCAGTCCTCATACTTATAGTGGAAAAATCATCTAAACGTTGATAAATCTGAGCAAACGTTTGTGTTAGTGTACCATTTATTAAGATTTCGGTGACTCATGATGTGAAATAATAAAAAAAGGGTTGATATATCTTTTTACAATATATATACTTTTATTTACACATTGAATATCTTACAATTTAAATGAAGGTGCCGATTATGAAACATCCAATGACTGAGAATAAATGAATACAAATATATGAAAAAATAACCAAACTAAAGGAAGAATGTAGTCAAATATTTATACGTATATATTTTACTAGAAATGGTGTGCAAATAACGAAAGGTTTAATAGCTAACGATGAATGGAGATGACAAATACCTAATCATTGTTGAATTTGAGCTAATGTTAGTGTTTTATTTATGTGTACCTATAATTTCATACATTACAAATTAATTAAATGTAGCAGAATTTTGTCATTAAAGTATAATGTCATATTTCAATTATGTAATACAATTGTGTTTGTATTAATAGCCAGTAGGTAGGTCATTAGGGGAAGGTGTTTACTGAATATTGAATGTCATTGTATAGCATATTATCTGAAAGAGAGAAAAGAGAGACAATATGAAGTCTCTCCCTCTCCCTCTCTCTCTCTCTCTCTCTCTCTCTCTCTCTCTCTCTCTCTCTCTCTCTCTCTCTCTCTCTCATTTCATCCTCCCTATCATCATCTCATCCTCTTCTTTCAATAATGTCACTATCTCCTTCAATATTTCCCTATTCTACTTTCTTCCTTCCTTTCTCTTGCATCTCAGTCTTTCGCCGTCCTCCGTTCCCTCCTCATTATTCTCTCTCTACTCTTGGCTTGCATTTCATCGCCCGATTTCACTTCGCGCCCCATTTGAGACGTGAAATAAAAAAAAAGAGAAAATAAAAGAGATGAAGGAAAAAGAAGAGGATCATCTCATCAACAAGTCAGCCTTCGTTTGGCCAACACCTGCATTTTCTCAGCCCTGACTCTAAATATTTGCTTTTCGTGAATTAAAAAAGGAGGAAAAGTCTTGAGCGTTCGCGAAATGTGATTTATGATTTTCGCGGTCTTATTTTTGCCTGATTTTAGCTGGGAACGTATTTAGCATAGCGCAATAAAAGGTGAACAGGAGGAGGAGGAGGAGGAGGAGGAGGAGGAGGAGGAGGAGGAGGAGGAGGAGGAAGGAGGGGGAGAAGGAGGAGGAGGAGGAGGAGAGGAGAAGGAGAAGGAGAAGGAGAAGGAGAAGGAGAAGAGAAGAGAGAGAGGAGGAGGAGGAGGAGGAGGAGGAGGAGGAGGAGGAGGAGGAGGAGGAGGAGGAGGAGGAGGAGGAGGAGGAGGAGGAGGAGGAGGAGGAGGAGGAGGAGGAGGAGGAGGAGAAGGAGAAGGAGAAGGAGAAGGAGAAGGAGGAGGAGGAGGAGGAGGAGCAGAGGAAAAGGAGGAGGAGAAGGAAGACAATGACAACAATATAATACACTTTTCTAAAACAGCACCTCTTCTAAAACATAACGAAAAAACAAAACTTTCTCCTTACCTGAAAAAAAAACTCTAACTAATCATAAGTACATTTCTAAAACCAAAATTCCAATTAACTATGACTCTCTAGGAAAAAAAAAGTCTTCTTATTTACAATTTTTCCAATCAAACATTCCAACATTCCTGAGATTGCACCGAGAGAGAGAGAGAGAGAGAGAGAGAGAGAGACAGGTAAAAGCCATATTCAGAAATGCTTCCCTCTCTCACCGCGACTATTTAGAATGATTATAGAAACCATTAGCCGAGTTCTAAAGAGTATTTGTCCTGTTAATAATGCTGAAAACTTGTTAAAATGTCACTAAATTTAAAGAAGCATCCTTAAAATCACGTGACACTTCAACTAGAGTCCTTTGAAAGCAGTGAATGTACGGTGAGGTTCGGGAGTGTTTCAGAACATGGACCTATAAAGTATCACCTCTTTCTTTTTTTTATGTAAGAGGGGATAACTGGCCAAGGGTAACATAAAATGGAAAAAAAGGCCCACTTACTTGCCAATCCCCTTGCAGGTCGGAAAAAAATCAACCGAAATGTAGAGATAAATGTCTTGGCTGGCACATTTAACATCAATCGTTCCATTCGTGCGGAACTTTCCCCGTGCAAACACTCCATCACCAGCGATAATCATAATACTAAAAAACAATGACGCAATCCACTAACTCGCACGCGATAAAATAACACTAAATCTAACACCATATAGCAGAGGTAATGACACAAATAAACAACAAATATCCTTTTTAGCGTATCCACATGTACTTTATCCACGTCGTTACACATTTTATTCACTGGTTTTGTTCCATAGACAGCGTGTATAATTCCTCCGGTGCGTGAATAATGTGCTAAATAATGCATTGATTATCTGCTTCCGGACAATTACGTGATTAAAATATAGAGTAAATTTGTGTTATGCTTCCTCTCACTGACTCAAGGGAATATAGTAACTGTTGATTTTTTTTTTTTTCCTTTTTCCGGGGTTGGTAATTATAATTCGATCTTTGTTTAGTTTCTTCTTATTTTTCTATCTTTGTTTTTGTTCTTGTTGATTTTGTTACCTGTCCGTTTATCTGACTAATTCTGCTCTATTCATTTTTTTTTTTTCTGTGTTCCTTTCTCTTTGTTTATTGTAATTTTTTTTGTGTGTGTGTTTGTAATATTAGTTGTTTGTGTGTTTCCCTCTGTTAGTTTACATGCAACACACACACACACACACACACACTCTCTCTCTCTCTCTCTCTCTCTCTTAATTGTCTCGTTCTCCCTTTTTTTTCTCTGTCGCCTTTAATTACACTTCGTTTTACGCTTCTTTGTTCCCTTTCCTTGTTGTATTAATTTTTCATTCTCTTCTTGCGCTTTCCCTTTTCATCACGTTCCTTGAAATTCTCTTGTTTCATTACTCTTCATCAGTAAGTTACGTTTTCATCACTCGTTATTTCTAAAGTGCTTCGTGTTTCACTACATCTCGTGCAGTCATCTTTTTTTTGCACGCTTTTTTTTTCTTCCTCTGTATCCTCCATCTCTTCCCACTCCTTCTCCACCTCCTCTTCTTCCTCCTCCGTCTTTCCTTTTCTCCAGTGAGATAAGCACATTGCCATTTCACACAAGCTAGGAAACCAAAGTCTGTAATTAGATTCTACTTGGTTTTTGGGAGACTGACACGCTGCCACCTCAGGGCCGCTCTATTCTGGCTGCTGTGGAAGGAGTGATAAGGCTCTTCTTTCACCGGCGTCAGGTTTTATGGCAGGCACATAGACCCGTGTAGCCCTGAAGGAAAGCTAAACAAGGGGTAGTGATTAATGAATGGACAACACGCAGGCTCTCTCTCTCTCTCTCTCTCTCTCTCTCTCTCTCTCTCTCTCTGATCTCACATTATGCGTATTAGTTTTCTTTCTTTCAAACTTGAGTGATTGTTTTTCATTTGTATTTTATTCATTTTTTTTTCTTTCATGCACGTGCATTATTTAATTTTGTTTCCGAAATAGTATTATTAATAAAGTCGCTTATATAATTGCGACTAAAATCTGCGTTACAAAACGTCATATAACTTTCCACTCTCTACCTCCCTAGTTCTCAAAAAACGTTCTCTCTCTCTCTCTCTCTCTCTCTCTCTCTCTCTCTCTCTCTCTCTCTCTCTCTCTCTCTCTCTCTCTCTCTCTCTCTCTCTCTCTCTCTCTCTCTCAAATCAAGCGTCTGTTTCACTCTTCTTCACACTTTGCCTTTTCTTCTTTATTTGTTTTTCTTCCTCATTTTTTCCTCCTCTCCTCGTTACCTCCGTCACCCTACTTTACCTCGCCCGTCGCTCTCCTCCTCCTTAGTGCTCCCTTTCTTCTTCTTCGTAAATATCGCAATAAAGGTGGTAACAGATCCCTCCTGAGTTTACCCACCGGCGCTCCCTTCGCTATCAACGTTCCCCTTTACGCTATGATGTTAACCCCACGTCTTCTCAAGCTTATGAAAATTATGTAAGATTTTTTATTTTTTTCATATGATTAAGAGAGACAAGTAATAGGAGAGTGACTGAGTGGCTCAAAATTTTCTACTAAGTCTTAGGAAAATTGTGTATTAAAGTTTTTACTGCGATTTAAAAAGTAAAAAGGAAAGAGTGATTAAATAATTGAATATCTTTACTCGTCTCTTTCAAATCATAATAAATAAGTGAATTATATAAAAAGGTAAAATTAAAATGATAAATACATGTATATAATTTCATCTACGTAAACTTAGGTAGGCACAGCAGGCGTGTCCTTTACAAGGCTCTTTAATTCCAATAATGTTATTACCGTCCGCTTCGATGTAGGTAATCAACATAATTCACTTTTGTAATTAATTCCTTGATAGATATGACCAAGACAACTAACCAGGTGTTCCCAAGCCTTGAATTTAGAACCTCTATTTAGAATCCAATCTTTCTCCAAAATAATACAGCACAAGATCAATTTTACACATGGGATCTGAAACTATAAACCTTAATATATTCTTTGTCATGCGGGACCACTTACATGCACATGGTTTCAGATCCTTTTTAGCAGCCACATAAAGGATTCAAGAACACAATTATGGCACACGACTGATGACTGATATGTATGCCATCAAAAACAAGAAAGATTAAAAAACTTTATTTGTGGATTTAAGTGGGTAAAGGGATAGAGAGAGATAGATAGATAGATAGATAGATAGAGAGAGAGAGAGAGAGAGAGAGAGAGAGAGAGAGAGAGAGAGAGAGAGAGAGAGAGAGAGAGAGAGAGAGAGAGAGAGAGAGAGAGAGAGAGAGAGAGAGAGAGAGAGAGAGAGAGAGAGAGAGAGAGAGAGAGAGAGAGAGACGCATAAACCATCACTAGAGTTACTAAATTTCATACAAAGGGTTAATTAAGACAGAAAAGAAGAAAAGTTGAAACATGATTGAATAAAAAAAGAAAAAAAATCACAGCAGCGAATATCACTTCTGGGTGACAGTTTGAGGTAAAACACAAAGAAAAAGAGAGAAAAGGAAATCGTTATGCAAATTCTACTACTACTACTACTACTACTACTACTACTACTATTACTACTACTATTACCACTACTACTGCAGCTACTACTTTTACTACTACTACTTCTACTGCCTTAACCACTACTACTACCGAGACGACTACGAAATTAAAGTTATCTAGGGTACACATTTATACACAGACGTGACTCCAAAAACGCCCGTCAGTATGGACCCGTGCTCGGTTTGGGCGTGCACGTGGGCGGGGGCGGCGGCACCATTACTCAGGGGTGTCACAGAAGGTGGGTTCCCTAAGGTGGCGCGAGAAGGGACGGGATATGCAGAGGTAATGATGTTCCTTAAGCCTCGACGTGGTAATGTTGTGAGGTGCTCTTGTTCCTCATTCCCGACCACCATTACTTCCTTTTCTTAGTATTTTGTCTTTTGTGTTTCTCTCTCTCTCTCTCTCTCTCTCTCTCTCTCTCTCTCTCTCTCTCTCTCTCTCTCTCTCTCTCTTATCTACCTGTCATTCATCCTCTTCCTCTCCCTTTCCGCTCTTCCCTTCTCCCTCCACCACTTCCTACCCATGCTCCCTCACCTTCCTCTCCTTCCCCTCTTCCTCCTCCTCCTCCTCTCTGCCGTAAGTGGATGCGTAACGAAGTAAACACCACCTCAAGTGTCTCATGGCCCATGGCTTTAAACTATCCAGAGCAAAATATACCGTCAAGTAACGCAAATATACCTCCAGAACTTAAGACTCTCTGAACCCTAAACTTCCTGCCTTCATAACCGCCGTAAAGTTGTAATGGCCAGAGCAACACTTCTGCAGGTAGCGAGCATACAGAGTGTCTCCTCCCTCGCTATGGCTCCCTGCAAGTAAGAGGTCATTCGCGTCTTCTTAAAAGGCTATCAAAGTCGCCAGGACACCGCAAGATCAAAGGTGTTGGTGCTTAAATCTCTCTCTCCCGCTGGATCGAAACACCCTCGCCCTTTACAGTAGGGTATTTCCACCTATGAAGCAGCATTATGACGGTCCCCTAAATTCCCACCCTTCTGGTAATTAAAAGCTCCACAATGGCCACCTCCCCCGCGCCACTAGTTACAGGACCGCTCAATGGGATCATCTACTGAAAGGGGGAATACACTCTTTCCCTACAGAGGTGTTAGAACCTTTTCCCTTCCTTTCCTTTGATGACACTCCTATTTCCCTCCCCTTTTCGCACGCACCAGAAGACTAAAGGTCACTGATGAAATTTACCAGCTTCCTATACCGGCTCGCACTGCCACTTCTTGCTGTCCAAACACTTCCCCTGCGATAGCCGAGGTGCCTGGCAGTGGATGACAGAGAAAGGGGGACGTGAGGAGGGTGAGAGGTGTGTGCATGTAGAGGCGAGGTGGTGCTGGGGTATAGGAGGAGGCAGAGGTGTGTGTGTGTGTGTGTGTGTGTGTGTGTGTGTGTGTGTGTGTGTGTGTGTGTGTGTGTGTGTGTGTGTGTGTGTGTGTGTGTGTGTGTGTGTGTGTGTGTGTGTGTGTGAGAGTGAGAGAGAGAACGCCGCGCCATACGGCTAGTAGATGCTGCAATACCACCTCACCCAGAGCCTGAGCGTCCCTTGATTCACTGGAACACCGCAGAGATGTGGCGGCAATCGTAGTGTTCCATAAGGCACAGGTGCAAAGAGTGCCACATCTGGCAGGGCTGCGTCATCCTCTGAGAGTCACCGCACGGAGCACGAGAACGGTGCTCAATGGTGGTGACGCCGTAGAGGTGCCGCGATCCCACGGGTGTCAGCATCAACGCACCTTCGCAGGACGCGTCTCCAGGATGTGGAACTTGTTCACGGCCGCGGTGCCTCACGTCCAGGAGATGAACACACACAGTGTCAAACTGATGGCACATAAGTGGAGACAGACACTGCCAACTCCTCTGACACTCTTTGTGACGTGACACTCAGTGTAGTGCAGTGCGTGAATAGTGCTAGTGAAGTGAAAAGAACAGTGCTCCATTTACATGCTGACCATCTTGTATATTTTCTATTTTTAAGTCTTGTAAATATTGTAGAGAAATAGATTGTAGTACCCTTAGAATAGGTAGCACACGACAGTGCGCCTTTGGGTACATGTTCTTCTGTATAAATTATGTTTAAATAAAAAAAAAAAAAAAAAAAAAAGAGAGAGAGAGAGAGAGAGAGAGAGAGAGAGAGAGAGAGAGAGAGAGAGAGAGAGAGAGAGAGAGAGAGAGAGAGAGAGAGAGAGAGAGAGAGAGAGAGAGAGAAGAGAGAGAGAGAGAGAGAGAGAGAGAGAGAGAGAGAGAGAGAGAGAGAGAGAGAGAGAGAGAGAGAGAGAGAGTATTACAGCTTTATTCTCCACGGCTATTTGTAAAAGGGTGGGACAAAACTAGTATCGTGTTGAAAAAAAAAAAAATGTATTGTCTTCGAAGTGAAAATTAATATTGAAGTGGTTATGTAATGACCAATTGAGTAAAAAATCCGTAATTCTAGATTATTTTTCGTATTCTCTCTCTCTCTCTCTCTCTCTCTCTCTCTCTCTCTCTCTCTCTCTCTCTCTCTCTCTCTCACACACACACACACACACACACACACACACACACACACACACACACACACACACACACACACACACACACACACACACACACATTTTATACAAGCCTGTCAGTCTTCTCCAAAAAATAATAATGGGCTTCAAAAAAGGGGCCTTATTTCACTATAGAGTCAACACAAACACAGACACGCACACACACACACACACACACACACACACACACACACACACACACACACACACACCATCCACCCCTCCATCCCTATCCCTCCTTCCCTCCCTCACTCGGATACAGTCAGTCATTATATTAATTATCCACAGTCATTTGTCACCATCACGGGGACCACTCATTACACCTGCCTGTAGACAGAGATCACCTGGCCCAGAGGAACCAGGTACTCACTATTATGGTAATTTCCCTACCTGTCTCACTGTGGGTCGCCATAGGAACAAAGGCAATGCTGGGGAAACAATGCAGCGCGGTGAAGGAGGAGGAACAGGTGGCGAGGAGGACAGAGGAGGACAGACAGGTAATGTAGAAGAAAGTGAAGAGTGACTTGCCGTTAATTGTAGGAAAATTGGACACGGGAAAGAAACTGAAGGAGAATGAAAATGCTAATTATGAAAGGGTTAGACGTCTTGAGTGAATGATGGGAAGATTGTGTTTGCTTTGTCTCCATGTGTGTGTGTGTGTGTGTGTGTGTGTGTGTGTGTGTGTGTGTGTGTGTGTGTGTGTGTGTGTGTGTGTGTGTGTGTGTGTGTGTGATTATGTGGGTGGCCATTGATCGAGGCTAGCTAAATGTGTTGACATCTCAAGCGTCTGTGTTTTGTCATCATTAATGTAATTGCTCAGCTACCGATTACAGCCATAGCTTATCAAAATTACACCAGGTTCAGACTACGCACCTGCTAATTTAAGGCGACGCGCAGGGTAGACTGATACCCACTCATAAAATGACTAAAAGTAACAAAATGCATAATTCAAATTTCACCAAAAAAAGCATTGAGTACTATACACTAGAAAAATTGAAACTTAAGAGTGCTTGTAACCATTAGTGCAAATAAAAACAGGTATGAATTATATACAGAACATAAAAATATCTTTTTGGGTGCTTTTAACCATGTGTATTTTAAGTAAAGATGAGTTTTGGCACAGGAAGGCAGGTGGTGATTCTCCGGCAGGTAAACATTGTGAGAGAATCCTTTATTCTACACGAGGACAGGGGCACAGTGGCGCGGCGATGAGAGTTATGATGAAGTGAACCAACTCTGCGAAGGGCTGGCAGGAGATTGAACCCAGTTAGCGCGGTGCAAAGTTTAAATTAGTTATATCAGTCGTCACAGTGTGGGCGGACACATGTGGTGGCAGGGCAGGCTGTGTGTGTGTGTGTGTGTGTGTGTGTGTGTGTGTGTGTGTGTGTGTGTGTGTGTGTGTGTGTGTGTGTGTGTGTGTGTGTGTGTGTGTGTGTGTGTGCAGAATTGTCTTGCGAGGTGAGGTGTTGCAATGAAGGAGAAAATGGAATAAATGATTTCAGACCAGTGCATTATTTTATATTAGGAAGTGTTTAAATGAGAGGAAGTAGTGATAAAAGAGAAATGTAATAAGCTATAAGCTACTTTTTTTTCAAACTGAGAGGAAGAAAAAGCGATTGAGAGATAACTGACATGACTTCTTTTCTAATGTAGTAAGTTAGCGGGAAAAAGGCAAGAGAAAATAGAAAAAACACAGAAAGAAGGGTAAAATAATATCAAACATTCTGAAAGGGAAAAGCCCATCAAGCCACATGCCAACAAACTGAAAGACTCACTGCGGCAACCCGGGGAAATAATGTGCCTTTTATTAAGAAAACTGCTAAGGTAACTTTGATCCTCGCTGAAAGTAAAGGCAAATAAGACTGCAAGGAAATGAAAGGCTAGGCAGTAACTTTCCCTGCGCCATGAAACTGTTTCCCTTACTTACTGCAGCCCAATACACTGCAGAGGCGAGCAAGAACACTTAACCTTCCTACCTAACCTAACATAACCAGACAGAGACCGTGCAGAGGCGCCAGTACATCTACTTAGCCTTCTTCAAGAGTATTCACTGGGGACCCTCGCTACCTTGGAAACGAGAGGAACATGAGAGCTGTGGAGTGTGGGATGCTGCGTCTCTATACTGAAGGAAGGTACGGAAGATGATAATGAAAATAGGGATACATTTCAGTGATAAGAGATGGGTAGGGACATCTGGCAAGGAAAACATTATCATTTTTTTTATCACAACAGATTACGATTAAAATTAGGTCTTTGTGTCTCCCGGTGTACATAATATATCCTTTGTCTCTTGATTCCCCAAAACAGAAGGCTCAGTGGTATATTTGGACGTGAAGTAGTCTGGGTCCTAACAAGGTTGTCATGAGAAGGGAAGACATTTTGACGAGGGAAACTACAGTAGGTGTCACGTGACGTTGCCTCCTCCGGCCCGTCCCTCCTCTCCCGGGTGTCACCTTCTTGTTTTTGTTCAGATCCATTTTTTACGGGTCTGTCAGTTTTTGTGACCGAGATACTAGGCCTACCATGTCGCTCAGCCGTTGGCTCTTGGGAGATCCCAGCCTAAATCGGTCGACCGCTGAGTTCGGCTTACTAAGAGAGAAGAGTGAGCCTGAGGGAGAGAAGATAGTGGCCGTCTTCGCTAGTAAAGTCCTGCCTTACTTAACTGTCATATACAACTAATCACATTTCATCCTTGGCAGTGTTTTAAATGGTTCTTGTGACATGGGAAAACTTTAACCACAAGACAAAAATGGCATGGTATTATGAACGAAAAGCAGATATCAAAATACCTATTTGTCTCTAACTATGATAACTACTCAACTACTTACTAAAAATAATGTATTGGGTATGGTAAAGAAGATGAACTGAGCAAGACTCCTCCGTATCATGAAACTTATTTGACAACTATGTTTGTATTTTCAAATCCTTAGAAGCACTTATTTTTCACTCTCTTTTTCTCATCTTAACTTCTAATGTCCCTGATATATTACAGAGAGGAGAAGACAGCATCTAACAACGAAGAATTTGGTTTTGGCACTGTATCTGACACTTTCGAAAGATAAATAGAACAAAATTGTATAAAGTAATGCAGCATGAGCCCACTTAATTGACAACGTAGGGAAATTTGACTTTTTCCTTATCTAAGTTAACTAAGAAGTGCAAAGACGTATTGACTGAGGAAAGAGGAACAGAAGGGTAATGAAGCACCATTCGGGTGTAATGATACAACACTCATCACGCTAATGAGATCCCAGACACGCTGCAAGTTTTCTGAGTGTGTGTCAATCCCTGAGGCAAACTCCAGTGTAGGAGATGCAAGAAAAGAGGGAAAGAAAGAAATAAAGAAACGAAGGAGGAAAGGAAAGAAGGGAGGAAAGAGAGTAAAAAGAGAAATAGATACCAACGCGGGAGAAAAGATAAATCTTAGACAAAAAAAATATATATATAGGAAAAGATGAATATGAAAGGGTGAAAGAAGAGAAGAGATGAAGTTAAAAAGAAAATGTAACAAAAATAATAACATAAGCAAAAAACAGATGCAAATACATACAAATACATATAAAGAAAGCGAATGGTATAAAAAATGGTATAAAGCTAAACAAAGGAAAAAAATACACAAAAATTAAAAAAATTAAAATAAATAAAAAAAAGCAACTCTGAGAAGACAAGGAAAACAAGCACAAGGTTACTACTAAAAACAAAATGAAACCAGAATATGAACCGAAACTGCACGTAACAACCTGCCCACTTCAGCTTCAGCCTAGGAAACCACTGAACGAAAAGATTGTTCTAGTAATCAGTAGGTGTGTGATTATTCAGCTTTTAACTAAAACACAAAATTTCACTGAAGACAAGCCACATCTAGCCGGCTTCTCCCACGTCTGTGAGCCTCCATGTTTGTAGGGAGGAAGGAGGAAAAAATAGGAATAGGTCTTCCTGAGCGTCCGACTGTGGGAGGAGCCAAGATTAGACACGTCAGCCAGACAAAGTGTCGCAGAAAAGTGAAAACCTCACACTCACTTCGGCAAGATGATTTACAGCAAATCGAACAGAAAACGTGAAAATAAATGCATTTCTGGATAGGATCAGTGTGGACCCTTTCCTCAGATTGAATTATTACCCCGGTGATTCATTATAAAGTGGTGGAAAGTGAGGAGAGGTGAGGTGGACGGGATGTGAGTACTGGAGACACAAGACACACCGGAGACAGAGAGTGCCGCCCGGTGCCGCCCTCCCCATCCATCATGTGCCCCTCGCTATCCGTCCAATCTCGGGCATTTTTGCCTCGGGGTGTGATCTCAATGGCTGCTGGCATCGCGACTCTGGGCACCGTTTTTCTAGAGGTGTAGGATGATTTCTGCTTATGTTTAACATTTCCAGGCAGAGTATTTGATCATCTGTGTCACCTGAGACGTGGTGGCGAATGACATATCAGATGAAGCCCTGTACAGTGCACAGAACTTGTTGATCCAGACCTGCGGGTGGCGGGGCAAGGGTGGACGTTGTTGTTCCTCTGGCAGCGTGAGGGTCGGGCACAGGTTGAGCGCGGGTGCCAGGCCGTCACCCAACCCCGCGGCGGGATCGTGCCCGAGCCAACACCCGCAACCACCACCATCACCACCGCCAAGGGGGACCCGTCATGACCCCCTGACACCAGCTTGGGGGACGAGTGCCACTCCCGTCTCTCACACTCCATCATAACGTCTACAGTGCCTGCCCCGCGGAACACACCTCCACAAACTCGCACTAAGTGGCCGCCGCGGTGCCCTGGATTCTTTTTTTGAAAAAGGCACTGGAGGCCAAGGTTCGTGGCACTCCAACGACCTGTCAAGATACTCTCTGCGATCCTTCATACCCGTGGCACTGAGAACGTCCCACACAGGCCCCACAGCCGCCCAGAGTGCCAAGCGGTGCCTCCCGCCTCCTACAAGATTTATTGCTCAACCAGTCCTGAGGGGGAGCCCAGTAAGATTTATGTTTGGACGCCGGCACTGGTTGAAAGGGTGAGTAATTTATCAAGTGCTATTTGCCTTGTTGATAGCTCTATATACTCCTCTATATTCGGTGTTACTCCGTCTGTCCGGCCGCCATTACTGACTGTCACTGCTGGAGGAGCCGCCGCAGGTAATGGATGGGCCGCGGGGGCCGCTCATCCGCGTCCTTCACAACTATTGCTATTAATCTCCCGACGATTCTCTCCTTGAGAGCCGCGGACGGAGGCGCGAGGAGGTGCGGGAGCGTTTTGTGGGTTATTGAATGGCGGGTGTCGGGCGGCCCAGGTGCGGCGGCCCGGAAGTGAGGAGGGGACTTGGCCCAAGTTGAGATAATTATTTTCTCAAGGATGAGGCAGCACCGCTGAAACTTTGCGAATAATTTAAAGTTTATAACTTATTGTATATGTTTCCTTATTAATGACGAAAAATTTTATACACTAAGAATTTTTTATGAGATAAGAGGGAAAGGGAGACGGTGTCAGAATCACAGATAAAAACTGCAAATATACAGCAGTAGTAAACGCGACTCATAACACTATTATCACTTTCATATTTACATGTGATAATGAAACAGTTGCTGCTATTGTTTCTATATTGATAGTGACAATAATGCTAGCAATAATAATAATGAAAATAATAATGATGTAGATAATGGTAATAATAGTAATAATAATAATGATAATAATAATAATAATAATAATAATAATAATAATAATAATAATAATAATAAATAATAATAATAATAATAATAATAATAATAATAATAATAATAATAATAATAATAATAATAATAATAATAACAATGATAATAATAGTAATAATAATAATAATAATAATAATAATAATAATAATAATAATAATAATAATAATAATAATAATAATAATAATAATAATAATAATAATAATTATAGTAATGATAATAATAATAATAATAATAATAACAATAACAATTATAATAATAATAATAATAGTAATGATAATAATGATAATAATAATGATAATAATAATAATAACAACATTAACAATTATAATAAAAGTAATAACAATGATAGTAATAATAATAACATAAATAACACTATTATGTTATTATTATTATTATTATTATTATTATTATTATTATTATTATTATTATTATTATCATTATTATTATTATTATTATTATTATTATTATTATTATTATTATTATTATTACCATTATCATTATCATTATTACCTTTATACCTGCCATTATTATTCATTATCATTCATGATCCTTTGGTTCCCCACTGATATAAAAATGCCAACTATTATCGTTTTCTTCATTAACATTACGAGCGTTCTTTTCTTATAAATTTAACTTACATATATTGTTGCTTATCTTATCAAATATTTTAAATCATCCTCGAAGGAAAGAGACAACACCTGACTCTTGCCTCCCGCCACGGCACGGCAGCAGGAGGCGGTCAACAGGTTCCCTCCACAGTGGTTAGTGCCGCGGCAAGAGGGAAGGGCCGCGTGTGATTTACTGTATAGGGCAAGTTTGCGGCGATCTGTATGTGCCTTCACGCGTGTGTTGGGGAAGGTGTGGGTAGGGGAGGAGGAAGGGGAGTGGGGATGTATTTCCACACACACACACACACACACACACACACACACACACACACACACACACACACACACACACACACACCTGCCACCGCCGTGCTGCCCGTTGCTCGTGGCTGTGCAGTCTTCGCTCTCTGGTTCGGGAAATTAATCAATCGTGCGGCTGACTGGCGAGGGTAAATTTTAATTAATTAATGGATCCCATCATCCTGGAAATTAATGAGCGAGGTGGCAACCCCGTCATCCTGGAAGGCCGGGCTGGCTCACAATGGCCCCGTGTTGCGGCCTGAGTATGCAATATTGGTATTCATTATACTACCTGATAATGGAAACACACGCAGAGTTGAAACTGAGGCATAATAATAATATTGATCCTATTGTAAGCCGCCCCAGTGCGTTACCTCAGCGATAAGGCCGCGCCGGAATGTTAATCGCAGCATATTTTTGTTAAAAAAAACTAGTTAATATGAATTTTTTTCCTTTCTTAGGGCATGGATTTTTTTTTCCATGTCGATGTGTTGTTAGGTAAGATGTGTTGTGGTGTTCATGATGCCATCACTAAGGAAGAATAATTATAGTACTGAGGTTGATAGAAAGATTAACAACACAGATAGTAATAATAATAAAATAATATAAAATAATTGTAAAATAAAAAGACTATAAATAATAATAATAATAATGATAATAATAATAATAATGATAACAATAATAATAATAATAATAATAATAATAATAATAATAATAATAATAATAATAATAATAATAATAATAATAATGATAATAACAACAATAATGACAACAATGATAATAATAACATTAGTAATAATAATAATAATAACAATGAAAATATAAACAATAACGATAGTAATGATAATAAAAAAAAATAACAACAATATTACCTACAATAATATCAATATTCATTTTCTCATACTCTTCTATTGACCAGTATAATTTTCACATAAGTACAATCTACAACAATACCTGCATGTAGTGTATTTTGATCTACATTATGTCACAGATGTACTACGTGTGTGTGTGTGTGTGTGTGTGTGTGTGTGTGTGTGTGTGTGTGTGTGTGTGTGTGTGTGTGTGTGTGTGTGTGTGTGTAAGGATAGTCTGCTCCACCTGTACCTGCAATAGCATTACTGAAACTCACATGCGCACGTAAATATACCCTTGCCCCACTCACATCCCATGACAAGAGGGAGGGGGATAAGGAGAGGAGGGGAGAGAGTGAGCCAAGGAGAGGGAGAGTGAGAGGGAGGGTGGGGAGTTACAAGGGTGAAGAAAACCTGAGATTAGCAACAGCAGCATTACGCTTTTCCAGGTCCTCCTCCGCGCTCCGTTCCGCCTCATCGTGCACCTCTCCTCACAGCAGCCCGGCGTGGCAAGGGGCGCAACCCTCTCATGAAGACACTTCTTTGTAAACTTCCCCCATTCACGTTCACTGCTCGCTATTCTTCTTTGTTCCCGTGCCACGAATACATCGCTCCCTCGTGGATTTCTTTACCAGGTTACTCCGATTCCTCTCCAACTTATCCCGTAACTTGCCTTCATCTTATCCCAGCGCTGACTTGTTCTTTTTTCTTTCTCTTCTCTTCTTTCGTCATTCCCACGATTACTTTCAGTCGCAGGTTAAACAATCGCAACTTTCTAATTGGTATGTTCAGAATCTTACGTCTCTCTCTCTCTCTCTCTCTCTCTCTCTCTCTCTCTCTCTCTCTCTCTCTCTCTCTCTCTCTAAGATATAATATTATGAAAAAAATCATTACACCAGCTACTCGTCAGTTTACATTGCGATATATGTATAAGGAAATCACAGGCAAATATATTCCTTCTCAAATAAAGAAAATAAAATATAAATACCAAAATAATGAAGATATCCCAAATTAAACAAAATAGAAAAAAAAAGTACCAAAACTCTCTCTCTCTCTCTCTCTCTCTCTCTCTCTCTCTCTCTCTCTCTCTCTCTCTCTCTCTCTCTCTCTCTCTCTCTCTCTCTCTCTCTCTCATTTCCGGAGCGGGATTAGTAGCAAAATGGCGGTTCCTTTATCAGTTACCTTGCTTCAAGGAATAAGATTTTGCTAGCATCAGAGAGAGAGAGAGAGAGAGAGAGAGAGAGAGAGAGAGAGAGAGAGAGAGAGAGAGAGAGAGAGAGAGAGAGAGAGAAACAGGTAGAAACACAAAAAATTAAAAAGAAAAAAAGCAAGAAATAAACAAGCAAAGAAACAAACAAAGGGAGAAAACAATACCTACAATAAATAAATATAGAAGAAGAAGGAAAAAAAAAAAAAGGATAACAATTAAATGTATACTCGTTGTGTGTGTGTGTGTGTGTGTGTGTGTGTGTGTGTGTGTGTGTGTGTGTGTGTGTGAGTCTATCTGTCTGTCTGTCTGTCTGTGTATGTGTCTGTCTGTCCGTGTGTGCGCGTGTGTGTGTGGATGACAAATGTGTACGAGTTAGGTGCAAACTTCATTAAATGACCCTATGTCCATCAAAACAAGCGGATGAGTGGAGACGGATGGCACGCAGCTGCTGAGTTATCACTGTGCGGGTGTGAGGGATAGACTGTAGTGACGAGGCGCTAAATAGGGAGGGAATATAGGGCGGCAGCTTGCGTGAGGAATAGCAGCGGTGCGTGTGATAGAAATTAGCACTAGGGTCAATGTACAAGAGGTGACTGGGTAGAGAGAAAAAGAGTGAAAATAGTAATGATACCGAGGAACAGTGAGGACGAAGGAAGAATTAGAGGAAAATTATGACTATGAATGTATTAGGAAAGGTGTGAAAATACAAGAAAATTAATAATATATACATTAACACTTACTGATACGCAACGCATGTATATTTTGATCTATTTACAAAACAAAGATAATGAATCAGAGGATGTTTAGGTGAAGAGGAAGAGTGATAATGGTGGTGAGAGGAAGTGAGTGTAAGGGAAGAGTAGGAGGAGTAGGGGGAGGATTATGAGTGAAAATTGTATACTGTGTGAGGGGAGAGCTATGACCATGAGTGTGTTTGGGTGTTTTGGGTGTTAAGGTGCAAGGAAAAGAATAATAATGGTGGTGATTGAGAGAATTAGTGAGTGTAAATGGAGAGTACATGGGAGAAGGAGTATGAGGAGAATGAGAGAACTGTAAAAGCATCTTAGAGAGGATAAGTTGAGAATATTAGTAAAGTCATTATCTGACAGAAAATGAGTTTATGAGGAAAGGAAGTGAGAGAGCCAGGAAGGAGTGTAAAAAAAAAAAAAAAAACTATAACAATATTTTGAATGGATATAAGAGAAAAGTTACAAATATTAGTAAAATGAAAAATTGTGAGGAAAGTAGTTTGTGAGGGAAGGAAGTGAGGAAAGAGTGAGAGAAGGGAAGTTGTATTGATAAGTAAGGCACTGTGAGTTTATGAGGAAAAAAAAGTGAAGGAAGAGTGAGAGAAGGGAAGATGTACTGATAAAGTAAGGAGCTGTGAGGAAGTGAGTTTATGAGGAAAGGAAGTGAAGGAAAAGTGAGAGAAGGGAAGATGTATTGATAAAGTAAGGAACTGTGAGGAAGTGAGTTTATTGTATTGAAAAAGTAAGAAACTGTGAGTGAATGTATGAGGAAAGGAAGTGAAGGAAGAGTGAGAGAGGGGAAACTGTATTAATAAAGTAAGAACTGTGAGGAAGTGAGTTTATGAGGGAAGGAAGTGCGGCAGTGCGGGGATGGTGTGAGGTGAGGGCGTGTCGTGACCACCTCATCAGATAGCCCGAGGACCCCCAACCTCCCCACTCACCACTCCTCTATTGTCTCATCACCCCAAGTCGATACCTCAGTAAATGAATTCCTCCTTATCTCGGCCACCCATCACTTCACATGTTTCGTAGTACAGTACATACACTCATACGGACATACACACATGGTCATTTATCCAAACATACAAAAAAAAAGGCATACATTCTCGTCCATTCAGGCTTTCATACATTTTTTTTTCATATTCACACGTAAAAATAAAGAAAAAAAATGAATACATACGTCATACATATTACACATACACGAAATAACGGAAAGGCCTAATAAAAGTAATAAATACAACTTTATATCTCCGATCCGAAGCTCCAACCGTGCGGAATGTTATGGTTCGAACATAAAAAAATTCTAAGTCTTCCAGTCACGAATTCGTCGGAGATACTCCCCCTACCTACCTTCCTACCTCCCCCATCATCCCCCTAAGTCACCCCCTCCCACCGCTTCCCTTCCTCTCCTCCTCTCTGCCCCCTTCAGGCATCTCCGGAACTCTTGGAATAGAAAAAGGAATTGATCTGAATTCCTAAAAGTTTCATCACTCAGTCCATCTTGGAAGCCTCGACCTTTGAACCGGTTCCAATAGAGACATTGTTATTTACATTAATATCATTGTTTATGCTGGGGACAGGTCAGCCTTCAGTAGGAGTTATGTGTAGGCCTGTGTGTGTGTCTGTGTGTGTGTGTGTGTGTGTGTGTGTGTGTGTGTGTGTGTGTGTGTGTGTGTGTGTGTGTGTGTGTGTGTGTGTTAATTAACAGTTTTCAGTCCACAAATAAACAAATTCATTTTGCTTTTTCGCATTCAGCAGAATTAATTTCGCTTCGAACTTAGTTTTCAGCGATGAATTGACATACCAGAGAGAGAGAGAGAGAGAGAGAGAGAGAGAGAGAGAGAGAGACGAAACGAGACGAAACTGAACCTGCACAAACAGACAGACAAACAGGAACATTAAAACAGGCAAGCAGACAAACAGACACAAACTAAGACAAACACACAAAGTACACATTCATGTATACATGAAGCCATGCAACATTACAGACACGAATGCCTTCCACGTCACTCCCTTACATAGACATAGACATCCCTTCGTACTTAATCTATTTGAGCATCACCAGTCGAGAATCATGACGTTTGCAACGACGAGTGGCAGGTAACGGGCGGGCGGTGATGGTGTTCCTTGCCCCCTCCCTCCCCAAACACCACCAGCCCTGCCCCCTCCTCACCTCCCGTGCTTGTCCGGTGCTGCGACACCAAACAATTGCTCCTCACCTGACGCGCCGGCCGGCTTGTGGCTGCGTTTTAAAGGGTATAGAATGTATGATATATGGCGAGAGAGAGAGAGAGAGAGAGAAAGTAATAATAAAGCACTGAGGGAGAGAAATAGAGAAAGAGGGATGTGAAATACCCTTTATAGCCATAATCGAAGCACTGTTCTCTCTCTCTCTCTCTCTCTCTCTCTCTCTCTCTAGCAGGGTCATGGCAATGGAAAAATGAGGAGTAACTATTGTAAATGCACTGATATCCATTAGGGTTCCACCTTTCTTTATAAATACCAACTCTGGCCCCTATTAATGCACACGGCTCGCCAGCACCCTTCAATGACTATGTATATTTCCACACCTTCAATTAATGTGCCCCCATATAGTGTTGGTTTTATGTGATGCTCTGCTGAAAAGTTTTGGGGTGAAAAAGAATGTGGTAATTGAATCGTTTATGAGTTATTGAGTTTGGTGTAATGTATTAGTTATATTGGAGTTCATTTTCTGTAATATGTAAGATTGTGGGGTTTGAGTAATCAGATTTGGATGTATTTTTTTTTTTTTTTTTTTTTTTTTATGTTTCTTTAGATTAGTTTGATTTTAGTGTTGCTTTGTTGGTGTGGCGCTTTAGTTACTTTTAGCCCCTTCAGTACCAGGACACGTTTTCATATTCATTCTGGTGACTATTTGGTAATTTTATACAGCTTCAGAATCTCACATGAGGATTGAAATAGTGAGGATTCAGGCCATCAGTTTTCTGATCTCCATAAATCCCTCCGAATGTCAATAAAATCGTCTAATCACACTCAAAACTTAAGGTAAAAATGAGCCCCATTACTGAAAAGGTTAAATTTATCATCTTAACTTCAGAAGGTTATGGCATATGAGTAATCAAATCCCTAGGTACTCTTTTATATATTTTTCAGCAATACTATTCTAAAAAAAAATAAATAAATAGAATGAAAAATAAATGTGTAAATTAACCGTTTGTCTTTAATTACTGAGTTAACATGATATACAATTACTGCTCTAATTTACCTTTCAATACACTAAAACCTGTAATAATAACAATCAAATCTCCAGAAATATTATAACATTTTCTCTGCTCCGTCCTTGTGCTCTGGAAAAGTTTCGCCCCCCGCTCTAGTCTCCATTTTCTTCCGACTCACCGCGTACTGCAGAAACTGGGAAACAGAGGGGAGGTTTGTTTACACTGGCGCGCTACACATTGTTGGATTAATCACAGCGGTGGCATTAAGGGGGCTTAGGATGCAGCATAGGCCGTAATGCCGGGAACAGAGAAAACCCATTTATTCAAGGAACTGACAGAGGTGATAGCCAAACCTGCCAACCCGCGTGATGGGATGAATCAGCTCTCGCTCCATCACTGAAAATGTAAGTGTCCGCCCTGTCTGTCTGCGGGGGAAATAATAATTGCTCCGTTGCGTGCTTGTTTAGGTTTTCTTCTGTGTGCTGGAGCTGCGTCACGACACGAGGCATTGGGTTGGTGAAAGACGTGGGTGATCATCGGGTTTGTGTAGAGAAGTAAGCAGGCAGGCAGGCGGTCTCAACAAGTTATGATACCAACTATGCTATATCATATTTCTATATTTTTTTCCTTCGTTCCTTCTTATTTAGGTTTTGTTCTGTGCTGGACCTGTGTCACAACACGAAGAACTAGGTTGGTGATAGACGTGGGTGATCATCGGGTCTGTGTGAAGAGATAGGCAGGCAGGCAGTCTCTACAAGTACTGATACTACTATGCTATATAATTTTTCTTTCCTTCATTCTTTCTTAGTTCTCAATCAGGTTTTGTTCTGTACTGGAGCTGCATCACGACACGAGGTATTCATAGGGTTGGTGAAAGACGTGGGTTGATCATCGGGTCTGTGTTAAGAGGCAGGCAGGCATGCAAGCAGGCAGCCTCCACAAGTACTGGTACCTACTATGATGTATTTTTTTCCCCTTTTTTTCCTTCGTTTTCTTTCACTTCACACATAACACAGCTTGAATTACATTTTATAGAAGATTTTGTGAGGATTGATATCTATGCATAGAAATTTTATACTACTCCTACTACTACTACTACTACTGTTACTACTACTACTACTACTACTACTGCTAGAGAATAACAATAATCTTCAACCAACCAAATAAAAATATTCTAGATCTATAAATTTTTCGAGGCAGCAAAATACACCAACAACAACACACAAAAAAAAGAAAAATACAAAAAACATCCCGCAAACGTTAATATCGCGAGAGAGAGAGAGAGAGAGAGAGAGAGAGAGAGAGAGATTCCGGGAGGGGGAGGGAAAGAGGATGGCGCGCTGGATCAATATGGTGATGACAGAGGAGGGGCAGAGGAAGCCAGTACCTCCTCTCTTCCACCATTCCCCTCGTCACTGCTCTCTCTCTCTCTCTCTCTCTCTCTCTCTCTCTCTCTCTCTCTTCTAACACTACATTTCGCTTTTCGCTTTCCTTTCTTTTCACTTTCTCTTTTTTCCTCGTCTCCCTCCCCCCCATCTCTCTCTCTCTCTCTCTCTCTCTCTCTCTCTCTCTCTCTCTCTCTCTCAATATCATACGTAGCATCATCGCCTCCAACTAATGAATTCGAGACTTTTAATGAAAATCTGATGGGGTTTGCATTTCATATATTGTATAATGTGTATTTACAGCGGCCAATCAGCTTTCCTCGCCGCGATTGATGGAGAAGCCTCGCCATTATCTGAGTGGATCTTTGAAGGAAAAAGGAGAAAGTGGTCTGAGTGATTTTTATTTAT
The DNA here is from genome assembly GCF_017591435.1 of Portunus trituberculatus. Taxonomy (NCBI): domain Eukaryota; kingdom Metazoa; phylum Arthropoda; class Malacostraca; order Decapoda; family Portunidae; genus Portunus; species Portunus trituberculatus. Next base: position 9,549,979 of record NC_059303.1, on the reverse strand, counting down.
TTATTTTTTTTTTTTTTTCGTGTGTGTGTGTGTGTGTGTGTGTCGATATATATACGTAGAGTGAAGGATGTGTTGTTGCCTTAATCGTGATGATGTAAGTGTGTGTGTGTGTGTGTGTGTGTGTGTGTGTGTGTGTGTGTGTGTGTGTGTGTGTGTGTGTGAATTATACAGCGTCTTTTTTTTTTCTTTTCTTTTTCTTTTTACCGTTAATTTAATTTTCCTATAATTACTTAGTGCAATGTTTTCTTTCTTCCTTCAACATCAGAAGATCTATTAACATTACCACTCGTTTTTAGTTCAGTTTCATTTAAGGTGTTCACATTCCTCCTCGTTCATTATTGCCGGGTATTACATGAAGGCTTCCAGCGTCTCTGTATTGAAGAATGCAGGACGTATTTAATTCCTTATTTCTTTCTTAGATCACAAATTAGAGTTCTTGCCAATACTGGTTAATGGACAATGTCTCTAAATTTATATTAGTTGATAGCCGCCTTGATGAGTATCGTAGCACACAGCGTTATACCATTTATCTTCCCGAAGTGGCAAATACAAGGAAGAGTTGAAGACAAGAAACCTGAATTGACAATCAAGGAAACGTGGCATAAACTTAATAAATGATACTGTTTTGCATCATTGGTGACTCATATTTCATCTTATAAATAAATGCGCGTAATGGCTGAGAATACTTTAAATTTCAATGAACAGTATGATAATGTTAAAAGCAAGAAAGTAAAACGACAAAATATATATAGAAATGTTCTCATTATATGCTTTTACATGTATAGCCTTCTTTTAAACATATACACAAGTACACCTTTGAAGTCTCAGTGATTATTTGTTCTGTCGATATACAAGACCTCGGAACTACTAAGAGGATCCACAATGATATCAATAAAACAACACCAGTGAGGCCGCACGCTGGAAGGACGAGGAATGCAAGGCTGGAGAGTGACAGTCAGGAGAGACATGTCCGGTTGGGAAAAGCTGGGAATACATGGAAATTAAAAGCCGACGCAACAAAATCATAAGGCGTTGAGGGAAACTACCAATAAAACAAAAACAAAATTACGAGTTGAGAGGAGAAAACGGATGGGTATACTGTAGGTTAAATAAATAAAATAATATTATAAAAAGACAAAGACATAACATACAAAAATACAGGTAAAAAAAATAGAGACGCTGGATGTGACGTGACAGATATAGAGAAACAGTTACGAAGAATAGATGAACTGAAAAAGGTAACTACAGATATACACAGTGCGAGAGCTAAGGAAACAGACAGTGGACGTGACGAGACGGATGAGACAGGGAGAAACAGGAACCATCATAAAGATTTGAGGATACAGAGGTGACAGTTTAATAAAGATACACAAGAGGAAGAAGTAAATAATCTGAGTTAAGTAACAGAGAAAACGGGTGCTGGTGGATGTGACGGAGTGAGAGACAGGGAGACAGGGAGAGACAGAGAGACAGGGAAAGGCAGGGAGGCAGGGACAGTTATAAGGGTTGGCGGGGTGCGGGAACGGCGATGACTATGAGTTGTGTTCTTATTGGGGGACAGACGGCATGGCTTGGGAGAGTCCGGGGCTACAGGGGTCGATACCTCAGGCAGCCCCCCGAGTCTGAGTATTGTATTGACTTGTAGATGAGGGGCTGTTGTCATCTGGCGCTGCCACACACACACACACACACACACACACACACACACACACACACACACACGCACGCACTTTAATAAACGCATCACCCTAGTTTTACATTATAATTACGATTCGATACGCAAAAAATATTGATTGAAAAGCTTCATTATAACGTACAGGATCATTTAAGGCTGTCAGAAAAAAAGTCTGTACTATTGTTTAATTGTTCCTGACTAATGGACTGAAAAGTACACACGTTTTAACCATTACAGTTCAAAATTAAAAATCAAAACGGAAAAAAGACAATAAAGACGAAAGTAATTCCTCCATCGCTTCTCTATATCCCTCCCCTCTTTTCCTCCCTCCCTCCCCCTCCCTCTCTCTCTCTCTCTCTCTCTCTCTCTCTCTCTCTCTCTCTCTCTCTGTTCTTCCCCTCGCACGACCCCTTCGTTTGTCCCCTCGTCTCCCCTTTCCTCCCACTAACTCTGGATCCGTTCCTCTTCACCCTCTCCCATATCTCCCCCCTACCCTCCTATTCCCTCCCATTCTGTCTCAGCATACGGCAGCCCCTCTCTTACTCTCCCTTGGTTCACTCTCCATCGCCCTTCCCTCCCCTCGTGAGCTCCTCCCCCTCCCCCAGACCCCGCTACAGCCACCCATGAAGGGATCTCAGTTTCATGATTCAGCTTTTGTTAGGAATTACTGAGGAAAATACGCGCAATACTGACTTACTTTTGTTATGTATATGTATTTTTTGAGGTGGAAAGAGGAGGGAGGGAGGCAGGGAGGAAGTGATGGGCCAGCTCCCTTCACCACGTTTCTACGCTCCTTCAAAATGTTCTATGAATTCGTGTCTATATGATGTATGGATACGTGTATTTACTTGGTTACATATTCTGATATACTCAAATGTTTTATGAAATAATGATGATGATAATAATAATAAAAATAATGATAACAATAATAAATAAATAAAAATTATTCAAAAATTTTCAGACTATACAAAAATAATTGCATTATTATCATTGCATTATTACTGAAGGACAATAAACTGACTGACTGGGAAGTGAACGACAACATCAAATCATCCCATCAATCATTTTTTTCTCAAGCAAATTCAACATCAAAACACATCACGAGGTGTTACAAAAGACAGACCTCAAAAGTGGTGACGCGAATCGTCATCCGCCGCCATCCAGCCGTTCCTTCTCCCTCTCCTAGTCTCCCTCCCTTTCCCCCCTCCCTCCCTCCCTTTCCCTCCTCTCTCCCTCCCTCCTCTTTGGAAACGTCGCATCAAAACAAAGCGAAAGAGAAAATGGGAGAGTAATATTGACAAGTTCCCCCACCAAGCCATAGATGGCGTGAGTGATGCGTTTGTCAACCACGCTGAGACAAGGTCGTTGCATTATTAATTTGCCTGACACTCTCGACACTGTCTACTCGGAGCTTCTTTGTGTTTCACTGACATAATACAAATGAGAGTGAAGAGAGAGTTTTCTTCCACTTACCTTTATGCTAATACGGCAATTTAGGGCATAATTGTGAATAAGTGAATATTTGCAACTCACCTTAGGAAGCAGCAGGTTTTGAAGTTGATGGAGACAAAGCAGGTGTTCATCGTGTTTACTTTGTGTTGACTCGTCGATACGTATAAGCAATTCTTCGCAGGTGTTCGCAACTCTGCCCCGCATCCAGCAACTCATGACACCACACAATGCACTATCAATGTACTTTCACCAGCAGGCAGGTCATGTATTTGAGGAGTCCACTTAAGCACACACGTATGTAAATCAACAGTACACAAATAATCCACATATCCACTTGTACTCACTTCTTTCACCACCACCAGAAACACTCCACCCACGTCCACTTCACCCACCACACAGCGAGCACCACACCACTGTCAGGAGCAGCACATAACCACCACCACCACCACCACCGCCAGACACACTCCTCAGAACCCACACAGTGTAGAGCAGGACGAAGTGAGAGTGGTGAGAGTGGACGCTCCTCTCCCCTCCACAGCTTACCTTGCAATGGCTCCTACGTGTGCTGATACCCCCAACTTCCCTCCTATACTTCCATCATTTACACACATCAATGTCTTTTTATTGCCTATCTAATTACTCTTAAAGGCCACCTCACCTCGCTAATGGTCCCAACCCGCGGCAGGAGGGTCAGGGGATATTGACATCTTGGTGTTGACGCCGTAAGAGCCGCCAGCAAGGGGGCAGGTGGGGCCAGCTGGCGGGCATTGTGGTGCTAATGGTCGCCGCGATGAATCCTAGCTTAATCTGCAATCAATCTTTGGATGCAGCCCACGCCATATTCTCTCCGTTTCCCTCTCTCTCTCTCTCTCTCTCTCTCTCTCTCTCTCTCTCTCTCTCTCTCTGCTTATCTTTATTAATTTTCAGTAACATCGAGGTCATATTAATAGATGTTGATTTATCTGGCCATCTAGTTGCTTCTGTTTATTAATTATTCATTTATCTTTTTACCTGGAATATATTTAACCTATCTATGCTTTACTTATCACACGCACATTGATTGATAAGTTACTAATTAACTCTTTATTTACTTATCTTTTTTTTCGTCAAAGTTTCCATGTCTCTCTCTCTCTCTCTCTCTCTCTCTCTCTCTGCTCCACGTCCCTTGATGCTTTTCTTCCCTTTCATAATATTGTCACCCGGGGTTCGAATCCATCAGTCATTCATTTAGGTTATCTGACGCGCATGACAGCAACCCGCGTGTCGCCCTCCAGGAATAGACCCTTAAGTGAACCCACGATGATCCCTGGATACTGCTGACCCCGCCAACCCTTCCCCTTCCCTGCCTGAGTGCTTGCCTGCTTGACTGCCGCTCTAGGAAAGAAAGTTAATTTTCTTGGGTTGAATCCTTGAGGGTTCTTTAGTAGTTGTGGTGGTGATCAATGGGTTGTATTAACGTTGGTTTTTGATGGTGCGTTTATCGATGTGTTGGT
>NC_059303.1:9535359-9542859 GCF_017591435.1 Portunus trituberculatus | reverse complement strand
ACTACGGAGGTACTAGTGACCGAGTTCGCCTCTCCAGCTTCCAAAGTGATGACATCGTGAAATTGGCAACTTTCCCGAGGGCCAAAACCCAGCCGGTCTTTGTCCCAGCACGACTCAGACCCGAAGGACCACCGCCAGACCCGAAGCTAGTGGGATGGTCGACTCTATGGCCTCTAGTTTTCCTTCCTTGGTTCTTAACTGTCCGTCCTGGGAACCTTAGAGCTGTTGATAGCGCCAGATTTAGATGTAACACCCCTAGTCCTTCCCCCTATGGCCGTTGTGTGTGTGTGTGTGTGTGTGTGTGTGTGTGTGTGTGTGTGTGAAATTGGTAAGGGTGACTGCAGTGGTATCAGAAGTTTTTATCATGGTTACATACACTCTTGATTAGCAGTATTGCCATCAACTTCACCACCTCTGCCGTCACTACACTCACCACTCTATACCAGCAACTCCAAAAATATAACTAATAACCATAGCATTACTCACAATCCTCACCACAACCTCCACCACAAACACACACAAGCATGGTCACTCTTTACACCAACACTGTCACCACCGTCGACAGAAACTATGAAGGCGGTGCACATTCAATTTGTTCCCGCTCGCAAGTCTTTCCTATACGCCTCATATGTATACTAATCACTCCTAAATAGTGCGGTTTCTCGGGGCACGATGCATAATATTCCTCGTTAGGTATAATGGTCCGCATGAGTGGTGGCGATTAGAGCGGCGCCACTGAATGTGAATATTGGCACTGGCACGTTATGGCACTGAATCACATCTCACACAGGGAACACAAATGAAGACCAAGTAGCAGTAGACCTATTTGCCTTTACCAGACTGTAATAAACTAAACTATCTAAGAAATAAAGGATAGAATAAACATCGTAAAGTCTTAGATTCCTTTATTTCTATCAGTATTGAATAGCATAGAGATGATTTCTGTGACAAACATTTTTTTTTTTTTTTTTTAAGATACAACGCTAGCTCGCAAGTCATAGATAGAGGGACTGCATCTCTCACCCTCTGAAAGGTCACAAGCCTCAGTAGTCGTCAGAGAAAACGGTAGATTGGCTGTACTAAAGGGGCGACTACGTTAGATGTGCATGCTCGAGCACCAGCCATCTGCCGCCTCACACTCACTCACTCACAGCGGTCAAAAGGAGGTGGAAGGTGCAGAGGAAGGAAAGACGATTTAAACAGGAGGGCGAATATGGTAGAAGAAAGAAACTTAGAACACTGTAGAAGAGTGAAAAGAAAAATAGACAAAAAAAAAAAGGAATAGAAGAAGAAAGGCGTAGAAAAAAAACAGTACTCTTGAAAGAAGGAGGATAAGAAAGAAGAGGGGGTGAAAGGATGGGGTTGAAGAGGAGACGTCATCCCACACACAGAGGAGCTTCACGGGGCATCAATCCATCACGAAGCGCTTCAAAGTCGTCCTCGTGGAGTAGGCAGAGAGAGGTTCCTGCGATCACAGCGAGACAGGCGGAGTAAACAGTCTCCCACGGGGCATATTCCGCCATGAGTGACGGACTGGGGACGGGCGCTGAGGTTTTATATAAAGTCGGGTTGCCTCGAGAGTGCCGTGAGCAGGGCGAGAGGCGAGGTCCTCCCACACCCCACCACTCCTCCTTCCCTCCGTCGCCTCCTGCAGCGGCTAATTACCTGTCGCACCTATCTGTGACGCCACGCTGCCTCCATCCCATTAATATGATTACACATGATTCTCTCGAGCTCGACACGTAATGAAGATATTCCTGTTTACATTACGGTGTACCAGGGAGTGTGAAGTGTGACTCATTACATGTATCAAAAGATTTAGTGAAAAATGCGAATTATCTAACATATTCCAGCATTTTGAATCGAGCTATAGCTTCCTCCAACTAATCATTTGGTATACGACGCGCAGGGAAAGCAGCGAGACGTAACAAGAAACCAGCAAGGATGAACACGTATCACGGCACCATCGGTCAGTGTTAACAAGGCCTTTCTGTAGGTGCTGAACGACGGTCCATCTTCTGCCAAAAGCCTAAGTTCAGTTCGGCGCCGCTGACGCGCAGGATGTCAGAGGAAGTCGTGTCAGGCGCGGTGTTGTTGCCGCGTCATGGCAGGGCCGCGAGGGGCCGCCAGGGTCCCGGCCTCACCTACACTGATCAATAAAGGTGTCGGTGGGACGTGGCAGGTAACATGGTTCAGCCGAGTGTTGCCTTGCTGGGCCAGGGTGTGGACGACAGCTGACACCCACCCCCCTGCTGCTGCCCTGACCCCTCACCTTGCTCTCTCTCTCTCTCTCTCTCTCTCTCTCTCTCTCTCTCTCTCTCTCTCTCTCTCTCTCTCTCTCTCTCTCTCTTTATAATACGAACTTACTTATTTCCTTCCTTTCTGTCACACATTTCCATTATTTCTCCCCGATTCTCTCCCTCCCTGCGGTATTCTTGTCCTTTGCATGACTTCAGCAAGAGCGTCTAGCTAATCCCCACGCCCCGCTGTGAGTCGAGAAGGCAAGGAAAAGATAGACGGACGGATGACACAGGAAAAGAAAAAGAGATACGATCCAGAGAGAGAGAGAGAGAGAGAGAGAGAGAGAGAGAGAGATTTCTCCTTCGATTTTCCTCCTTCAATTTTCCTCCTTCCTTTCTCTCTATCTCTTACTTTCCTCCCTAGTCCATTAATCAAGGAGCCAGTGGTCAATCAATTAGCGCTCAACCCAAGTCGCTTAGGAGCCCAATAAAATGTAATAGTCCAATAAACGGCGCCTATAAATCAAGAGTTGGAGTATGTTGTCAGTAAGTGTACGTGCAGAGGGACCGAGTGTTGCCCGTGTCCTGGTGAATACAAAGTTAGTGTATCGAGTGAAATTTTCATGAGAGAGAGAGAGAGAGAGAGAGAGAGAGAGAGAGAGAGAGAGAGAGAGAGAGAGAGAGTATAATCTGACATTGTTGAAAAGGGTGTTTTCATTAATTTTATCTTTTTTTCACGTGCCCAGTTTTCCTTTCCTATTTTCTTAATATTCATAATTTACACCTGATATTATTGCACATAAGCACATAAAAGGATGACATACAGTGCAAATAATCCAAAAAACATACACGTGGCAGTATTTGTATATCAACACACTCACCTCCACCAGTAGAGCCATAAAGTTACCTGATCTTGTAAACCTCTTCATTTACCTGCTAACCCTTTCCCTGGCATTTCACTCATATTTCCTTAATCGCACTCTCAATCTAACCACTCTAGAACACTTTTTAGCTTGTTCTATACCACTTTTGAACATTATATTGGATAGAAATTGCAAAAAGGCGATTCACTTAATCCCTTGTTTCTTGCAGACATTTATAAACATTTCATATATTGTATTTAGTATTTGGAAACATTTTATATCGCAGTGAAAAAGTAAATAAATCTATGCCTGGAGAAAAAGTACAAGGGATACAGTATAGTTACATGGGAAAGGCACCACTCGCGTCCATGTTTAGTGAAGAGACCAAACGCTAGATAGTAATAATAAAAGAGAATAAGAGAAGTTTTACACCGGATAGGATCAGGTTTACTACTGGCCTCTAGAAGCACTGCACACACTACAAATAAGCCTGGTAGTCTTTTGGAGGAGAGACTGTAAAGCAAGTGACGGGGAAATTAGGAGGCGATCGTAGCCAAACTATATAAGCATGTGTTTATTAATTGCTTTCCTTTACTAGCCACCAGCCCTTAAGTATTCATGCTATGCCCAGACTGAGAATGCCGCAAGTGATTGGAAGTTAAGTATGTATATAAGCATGTGTATTACTAATTGCTTTCCTTTACCAACCGCCAAGCCTTCTGTATTCGTGCTGTGCTGACTAACAATGCCTTACGTGATGCTGGCCCAATGCATCGAGGGTTGAATGCCACGCTGCCCTTGTATCTCTTCTTGTTAGTGATGAGGTGCACTTCATTGTCGCAGTGTAAGTAATGAGTGTCTAATAGGAAAGTTTTTGATATTATTCTTATATTTTCTAGTGTATACTGTATATGTAACTTAGGACAAAATGTAAATTAAGTAGTAGAACCTCTCTCTCTCTCTCTCTCTCTCTCTCTCTCTCTCTCTCTCTCTCTCTCTCTCTCTCTCTCTCTCTCTCTCTCTCTCTCTAAACAAACAATAACACCTTTCCATCGCATTTCTTAAAACGTGAATCTGCCTGAAAATGTACCACAGAAACACACACTACACAGATCATAAGGAGGAAATCTAGAACCACTGACTGAGCAGTCTGCAAGCTATCGAGACAGACATGGAGCACTCACTCACACCTACTCACTCTTCATAGGCCACCAAGTCTGCGTCCCTCACGACCTTAACACTCCCAGCAAAACCTTGAGTCCGTGCTGAGAAAACCTCCCAAAACCTGAGTTCTATTGCACATTTGTGGCAGACATTCCCCCTCATCCTCTTTCCTGCGGCTGAATGCCTGGCCTGCATGGCGGCGGCTCCCACGTCCCTGTTATCACCCGCGTGAGTAAAGCCGAGTAGAACGAGGTACACAAGTTACCTGGGCGAGGATCTCCGATAATCTCAAGGAATCTCCAAGCGAACATCCCCGACTCCTGGTGAAGAAGAGGATGATATATACACTTTTTTTTCCACCTCTTCTTTTTCCTGGGCCGGAGAGAGAAGAGGAGGGAGAGGAGGGCGTCTGTAGCTTTCCATTACCAAGTATACATGTTGATGATGACTGCGGTGGCTGGCGGGATGAGACATGTTAGGAGGCAGGTATACGTGGGGATAAATATAACAGAAAAACGTACATGAGAAGGCGTGCACATGGGTGGCGATATGCACATGAGGGGCTGGAGGTACACACGGGAGGAGAGGAATGCACATGGACGCTGACTCACGCGGGCAAACACTCCTCTCTGGATACACTCGGTCGTATAAACAGTCATGAGTGTGTGTGTGTGTGTGTGTGTGTGTGTGTGTGTGTGTGTGTGTGTGTGTGTGTGCACGTGTGTACCAGGAGGGGGTGTAAAACATTTAGTGACGTGCCCTGCGTGTAAGTTCTTATTAGCACAGTGACATTTCGTTTGCACTGACTTCCTTTTTGTGTAGCACTGGCCTGTAGCGCATGGCCGTCAATACCTCACTGTACAGGCCACGAAAAGAAAGTATCCCCGAGTCATCATATTCTGTCATTATGCCCATGAATGACAAATTAGTACATATTTGTGTGCTTCATAGTGCGTCACCGTCAATTGCTACTCAGGCAAATGGGTTACAGAGTGTTAGATTATCGATACGTTGCATTCTATTCCTTTTCCTCCTCCCGTCTCTTCCTTCCACAGCACCTGAAGTCAGACGGTGTGTTTGGAGCCAAGCAGATAAAAGCCAGGCTGGGAATAAAAGGGGATCCCCATATCGCCCTTACTAAACCTTCCCACGTCACCCAGTTTTGAGTCTCGCCAAAAGATAAACCGATATTCCGGCCATGAAAACACTGGCTCAGATGAAACTTTCCCTGAGTTCTATTGGCGTGTTTCCAGATTGACTGAAGCGCTTAAAACTGTGCTGTGTTGTCAAGTTCTTTAGTTAGGTATCTGTTTCTCGTTTTAGATAAAGCTTATCACTCTTAATGAAGTCTACTTTGTTATATATGTATCTAAGTTTTAATATGTTGTTATAACTCTAATCACATTAGATTACACTTCTCTAAGAGTATGTGATATTCTGAGCATTATCATTTCACATCCCTGGTCATCTGTTATCACAGTAAATACTTCTTCATTAGGGACACGGCATCCACAGTCTGCCTCTCACGCAAAAGTGCCCACGAGTGCACTCATACACACACCACCGCCGCCACTACCTTACATAAACAACACGCCTATCTTTTTTGGTGAGCATGCAGTGAAGGAGGCCAGAGAGCTAGCAACTTATACGTGGTGCATACACACACACACACACACACACACACACACACACACACACACACACACACACACACACACACACACACACACACACACACACACACACACACACACACACACTCACTTTTATGTTCAATCTCTAAATTTCAGCATATCAACTATTTTATACATCATATCATGCACATAGTCACATAATTACCCAATACGTTACACACACACACACACACACACACACACACACACACACACACACACACACACACACACACACACACACACACACATACAGACACACAAGGGAGCGGCTGGTCTGGTCTGGTCTGGCCGCCTGGTCGAGCCACCGTCCCGCCCGAGTCTCAAATGGCCGCTGCTCGGGAAGATTTATTACACTCGCCTGTGAGTAAATGAGCTAAAACTCCAGCGCTCATCCACCCGGCCAGTGTGTAGCTAGCAGGGTGACCAGCAGGACCAGAGGGCGGCAAGGCGGCGCTCTCCTTACTCTCTTCCTCACACGTTTACCGTTGCAACATATTTTTATAGCATGACGTTAATGGGTGATTGAGAGTGACTTCCGATGTGTACTTGCGACTTTTTTTCGTCAAGCCTCAGCCGCTGGCGGTGCTTGTGTTCGGACGGGAGGCGCTGCAGACTGACCCCGCCTCTACTCGTCATGTGTCCGATTAAGTATAGTACGTTAAAACCTCAAAAACTTCAAGCAAAAGTTCACGAAACGGAGGACATCAATCTTGTATCATCGCGCGGCCATATTGTGCGAGCGGTGCGCGGCGGGGATCGGCCAGCGCTGCTCGGCCGTTCAGAAGATGGCCGGCGGTGTTGTGAGGCAGACAAGCATCCTGCAAAATAATATCAGTTCATGCAACATATTCCATGATATAGCCATGTGCGGCAGAGGTGTGATGGCAGTGCCTGGCAGCCTTGGACACCTTCAGCGGGCCTGTGGGTCTGGTTACTTGTCCTTGACTCTCACCGACTTCCTCCGTTACTGTCTTTACCGTTAATATATAAAACACTTCGTATTTTCTTTGCCAATTCGTATTTGTAGTAATGCTGAGTCAAGATTATAAGAAACTATACTAAGTGAACTTCCTAATAATCAAAGCTTTGATACGGAAAGAGAAATATAAGGTGATGAAAATAGAGAGAAAAGAGTGCGATAGAGAAAGTGTCGGGAGAGACCAGCGCCGCGGCGGCGGCCCGCCACCGCTGCCCTCGTAAACCACTCCGCCGCTCGGGACCAAGCTCGTAAACCTCTCGTGATTATTTCGATTTTTCTAGAAGCGTTCACTGTTGTTTGTTTATTTACCAGTCCTGTGTGAGCGTAGGGAGCATCAGCGTGTGCGTGTGTCAGTGCCTGCCGTGGCGGCCGTAGGCGAGGAACAGTACTACTGCCTCCAGATTGGTTTATGGCGGTGTTTTATTGCGTGGTGTGCTGCCAGTGCATACAGCGGCCCGCTCACCGCTCCTCGCCGCGAGATAAATCGCAGCGTTGGCTGGACAAGATTAATACCACCTCTTTTAAATTACGATACTGGTTACATTACAGATTTGGCTAATGAACAAATTACTGCCAGG
>NC_059303.1:9470359-9530359 GCF_017591435.1 Portunus trituberculatus | reverse complement strand
AATTTGTGCCCGCCCCGCCCACCCTCTCGTTGGCCTGTGATCCACCGACACCCTGCCGCCACGGCGCCCCGCCAGGGCTCCACCAGAGACGTCCTGTAGATCCTCACTGCCGCACTCGCCAGGCTGTTTTAAGGCGATCCCACACTTAATGCACCACTTCTTCCCGGCATCCAAGAAAATTTAGATTCATTTCAGAAAATTCGCATTTACCCGAGGTAGTTTCCGTCTTGGAATCCGTCCTTCTAGAAATCCCACTCAGGTCCAATGTAACCCGAGATATCGTCTTGGTACACACAGTATAAGTCTGCTGGGATATGACGCCGACCACGACGACGATGATGATGATTATCATTATTATTATAATTACCATTATTACTATTATTATCATTATTATTATTATTATTATTATTATTATTATTATTATTATTATCATTGTTATTATTATTATTACTATTATTATTATTATTACTACTGTTGTTGTTGTTGTTGTTGTTGTTGTTGTTGTTGTTGTTATTATTATTATTATTATCATTATTATCATTACTATTGATATCATCATTTTTATTATCATTATCATTGCTATAATAATGATAATATTTATTATTATCATTATCATTGTTGTTATTATTATTATTATTATTATTATTATTATTATTATTATTATTATTATTATTATTATTATTATTATTATTATTATTATTATTATTATTATTATTATTGTTATTACTATTATTGCTATTACTATTATTACTATTATTACTATTATTACTATTATTATTATTATTATCATTATTATTATTATTATTATTATTATTATTTTCATTATTTCTATAACTAATGATATAGTATTATTAACATTATTGTTGTTGTTATTGTTGTCATCATCACGATCAACTTTGCTTTTCAATGGTATCGGTGTAACAGAAGCATTGGCAATAACTGATAACAGCATTCATTGTCTTGTCAGTACCTGTTTATCGGATGTGAAATAGCAAATAGCGAGCAGACCTGTCAAAGTGTGGCACTGCACTGTGGTAAGAGTAGACCAGCAGTCCTGCGCGCCATCCTGCTGGTCGGGGTTGATGGAGGGAGGTTAGATGAAGGAAACACTTGTCAGCCTGCAGTCATTCAACTTTCATGTCTTTATGTGCCATGTGTCCAGCATAAAGCCTGAACGTACGCACTCCGTGGCCTTAGTTCTTTAGTTTGTACCCCGCCAGGTAACGCGAGGCAGGTGGCTAATGACCTTGATTCCACCGAGGTCCTCGCCAGGTGAGGGGTCAGACAGCTTCCTTATCAGACGTCTTGATATCGGTAGATGGATGGCAGATAGTGGAGTGGAGTTTTCAGAAGCACTCATCATCCAAAACCACAAAATGCATCGATAACACAAATGAATAGTTTGTTCTTTGCTTCAATATTAGAGTTGCTAATGAGTATAAATATAAAAGATATCACCCACGGAGAAAGAGAGAAAAGAGGCACACATAACCAAGCTGAAAGACATCAAACTATCGATCCTACGGTAGGGGAAGGCCGACCCCCGCCGCCGCTCACCTGGGGGCGGCGGCAGGTGTCCCCTAAGCCAGCATCGATTGTGTGAGTGACGGGTGTCGCCTTGCCTGCCAGCGGGCCGACGGGCGACGCGTCTCTCCTCTGCCTCCCTCCTTCCTCTGTCTTCTCTTTCTTTCATCTTTTCCCTAATGTATGCTGGTTGAACCCCCGCCTCCCAGGATTTCCAGAGTACTCATCGATTTTTGCTTCTTTGACTCTTTACTTCTTTGGACCTACTTATTCACAGCACTTAAGCGTGTCTAACGTGAAGAAATTTCATCAAGAAAGAAAATAAAGGAGAAAGGTTTAACGACAATAGTTTACTCTACTATACATACGTCGAAAACATAATTCTTAAAACGAAAAAGAAAACCCACAGTAAATGATAAGGAGACCTGAACATCACAAAAGATTTAAAGGGTGCAATACTCATGAACCATATCTAAACACTTTACTGCACGCAATAAAAAGAAAGATGTGGCTGGTTAGGTGAGCACTAGGCCTTCTAGAATACCTAGAAAAATGGTGCAGTCAAACCCCTTAAATGGCACGGGAGGAGGGAAGCATCAACCACACGTCTCAGCAGTCCCTTCCTTGCTGGGCCAACATGTCACCGCCGAGCTATAGCCGCCCCGTCCGCCAGGCCTATGACTTCTGCCTTCTGTTGCTCTAAATCTACCCGCCTCCCTCACCACTAGGCTCCTAATAGTTCCCTGACACGCCACCTTCGCTGCCTCCGTCCCACCACGAGTACAGGTAGTGCCGCGTCCTGGGTTGTGGGGAGCCAAGGTCGCTTCATTGAAAGGATCGTAGCGGAGACTTGAGGCGAACTTGAGGCCTTGAGAGAAATTTCAATTGAACGTGAAGGTCTGAGTGGGATTTGAGTGGGAGTGATAGTTCAAATAAGTGTTGTGGACTTGAGAGTAGGTGGAGGGCTTGTGTAGGAAGGAGATGGTAGGGGTGGGGTTTTGAGTAGGAGTGGTAAATCATTTGAAACATCTGAGGAAGGGAAGGAGGTGTGTGTGTTTGCATGGTAGCGTTTAATCGGACAAGACTGTGCGCGATATAGGAAATTAGCATAGTGAAGTTTCAAGCTCCGACTCTGAAACAACCAACAACACAATATGACAAACAAACATATAACATCTTTCTTGTACGTTTACTTGGTGAAAGATACTACACACACACACACACACACACACACACACACACACACACACACACACACACACACACACACACATACACACAAACACACACTTCATATGTATGTCTACTTTTATTCACAGTAGAAACAATAAGAGGAAAAAAAATACCAAAACACGTACTGGAATAGCATGAAGAAAAAAAAAAAAAAAAAATAATAACATGGGAGAAGCAAGATATAAGCAGAGGAGAGAAACGGATGAAGGGAGAGGAATACAGAGGAAGGAGGAATGTGGAATGTAGCAGTACACCTCACGTGGGCTGGCGTCACTCACAAAACGGACTAATATAACATAGAGCAGCAGGAGGCCGTGATGGAGAGGCGCGATACAGGCCGCCGTAACTCTGCCTCAACACAACGGTAACAATGCCGCCGAGAATCACGACGAAGAAACGCCCGCGTCTCACCGCCCGCCCCCCGCAGGTTAAAATGGTCGTCCGTCCCAGGAAAGACTTTTGGAGGCGGTCGCGGCTCCAGCCAGCACTGGGGCGGGATGTGTTGGCCGAGGGAATGAATGAGAATAAATGTTTAACTCCAGCAACCACCAGCATGCAACACCAGTGCCGCCTATCCCCTCCCCCTATCCGCCTTTCCACACAACATGATGTAGAATGATAAAATGTTCATACATGTTTGGAGACAAGACTGATAGTGAATGTATAGTTTTGATGCTTATACATGTGGACATACTTCATTCGCAATGACTTGTGATGCTAATAATACGTGCATATCCTGGAAGACACCGTAGATAACTGCTTAACTTTTTTTTTTTTTTTTTTAAGAGTACGTTTTGCCTCTGCTAATTCTTATGAGACAAAGAATTCAAGTTTCGATCACGTACTAACATATGCAGCTCAGGTCATTCTACCAGCAATACGTACTCAGTGACCTAACCATAAACTGACCCTTGAGTTCTATCTTAACAATCTACTGAAACAAATCAAGAGACAGTTCCTTGGATCCCTAACCTAACCATTAACTAAACTCTGAACCTAAACACCTTAAAACAAAGCAATCTGGAAACAACTCTTTGTGTCCCTAACCTAACCATTAACTAACCCCTTAACACTAAACACTTAAAACAAATAAGTCTAGATAAAATTCTCTGTGTGCTTTATACCTAACCATTAACCCTGAACACACATACAAAAAATAAACACTTTAAACAAATAAGTCTAGAAACAACTCTCTGTGTGTCTAACTTAACCATTAACTAACCCCTGAACACAAAACACTTAAAACAAATGTCTGGATAAAAGTTTGTGTCCCTTACTTAACCATTAACCCTAAACACAAAACACTTTAAACAAATAAGTCTAGAAACATCTCTGTATCTATAACTTAACCATTAACTAACCCCTGAACACTAAACACTTAAAACAAATAAGTGTAGATACAATTCTCTGTGTCCCTAACTTAAGCATTAACTAAACCCTAACCTCTAAACACTCTACTGAAATAAGACTTAAAAAAAAAATCCTTGGCCCTGGGTGAGCTTCGGGGTCCTCCTGGCTGACTTAGTTTTATTGACCTCATTTGGTGGCACCACCGCGACGGCCCCCCAGCGCCAGGCCAGTGTCGCGGGACCCATCACCCGTACCAGTCAATCTTTCCCGTCCTTCTCCCTCCCTCCCTGCTTGCCGCCTTCCCTCCTTAGCCCCTTTGCATCCTTATTTTCCCTCCTCCCTTACTTCTTACTCCCTATTCACTTTCTTTCCCTTAGTTTCCCTCAGTTTCGCTTTGCATTCTTATTTTCCCTCCTGTTTCTTCTTTTTTTCTTGCTCTCTATTTACCTTTATCTTATTTTTTTCCCTTTGGTTTTCTTCCTTAGTTTTCTTATGCATCTTTATTTTTTCTCTTGTTTCTTCCTTACTTCTTGCTCCCTATCAAACTTTATCTCATTTTTTTTCTCCTTGCTTTTCCTCCCTAATCTCATTTTTATCTTTATTTTCCTTCTTTATTTTTCCCTATTCCCTGATTCGTGTTTCTTTATCCTCACTTTCTCTTCCTTATAACTTTCCTCCTTCGTTATTTTCTCAATTATTCTTTATTTTTCACTCCTTGCTACCTTCTTCTCCTCTCCTCTTTTTGCCTTACTCTCTTTTCCTTATCCATTTTTGTTTCTCCCCCTCTTTAATTTCTTTCTTACCTTCCTCTCCATTTCCGTCTCCTCCTTTTCTCTTCTTGTTTATCTCCCATCTATCTTATTCGTATCCTTCTTTATCTATATATTTTTTTCTGGCATCTACGTTTCCCTCATTTCTCCTTTTCTCTAATGTTATTTTTTTTTACCTAATCTATCCCTTTCCTCCTTTTCCTTCCCACCTCTCATTTCATCTCTATCTCTTCCCACTCTACCTGTTTACTTCCCTAACTTTATCCCTTAATTTGCCTATCTACCTGTCTGCCTCATTGCCCTCTTCCTCCCTCCTTCCTTGCATGCTTCATCTTTCCTCTAGTTCCTCCTTCCTCTTTCCCTCTCCTGTCGCTCTTCCTTCGGGACTTCATCTTAGACCCCAAGGCAAGATATGCATTCTATTCTTTTTGCAACGATGTATTTACTATCACGTCAAACCTTGAATTAATTGCAAACACATGAAACTCAATAAGTCTTACGTGGATTTATCTTCGTAATATCGTCACATGGGCAATATATGTAGCGATTCACAAGAACATAAGAACAAGTGAGGTTTAAAGAAGTCAATAGGTAAATATATAAAAGTCTTAATTGTGTCTAAGGATAGCAAATTTAGACTCCTACAAATTTCAAAGCAAGGAGGGATAAGTGTAAGAAAACATTTTAGTGATACAAGGATATAAATAGATACGCGCAGCTAAAAGAAGCCAATAGGTCTACAAATAAATGCGTTAGTAGTCTAAGCATAATAACAAATAAATTTACACTCCCAACAAATTTCAAAGCAAGGAAAGGATAGGTGTAAGAAAACTTTATAGCGATACAAGAACATAAATGCATCAGGGAAGCTCAAGGAGAAGCACAAAACCATTAATTGAGTCTAAGAACAATAGCAATAGATTTAGACTCCCTATAAATTTCAAAGCAAGGAAAGGAGAGGTGAAAGGAAACATATCATTGCCTTACTGTTATGCAGGTGAGAAGCAGGTGAAGTTGCTCCCTCCCATCAGGATTCACTTACCTATAACAAGAAGATCAATGCACAATAAACAGCGTATGAACTATAGTGTATCATTCATCATGTTAAGATAAAGAGTGACTGCGTATCATTTATCAACGGATCCATTTGACATACTTATTTTGCTTGTGTGTGTATTTACAGGGAAGAGAGAGAGAGAGAGAGAGAGAGAGAGAGAGAGAGAGAGAGAAATCGTCACCCCTGCCCCCATAAAGGTTCCCTCGGGCGGATGTGAGTCACTGCCAACAAAACTGAGGCGATGAATATGCAAGAGAGAGAGAGAGAGAGAGAGAGAGAGAGAGAGAGAGAGAGAGAGAGAGAGAGAGAGAGAGAGAGAGAGTGTGTGTGTGTGTGTGTGTGTGGAAATATTATTCTTGGAGGTTTCAAGATGAGTCGCTAACATCTAAGTTTACACACACACACACACACACACACACACACACACACACACACACACACACACACACACACACACACACACACACACACACACACACACACACACACACACACACACACCTTTCTTCCATTCCTCTTTTTCTTCCATATTTCACCACTTCAACTCTTCTATTACTTCTACACACCCTCACCTTTCCTTTCTGCACCTTCATACTAACACCTGCAACCACGTAATATCCTGCCTACTCTCTCTACACTCACAAATTTCCACATCCTCCTTCTGTCTCCCTGTATTGTGTCCTCGCCTGTTCAAACAATCTCTCCCCGGTGCTTCACTTGGGGAACTCCTGGTGGCCTCTCTTGCTGGCACTTCAGTATGTTGTCTCTTTGGTATCGTTTGAGTTGGGTGCGACATTGTTGTGACTAGTGTGTGTGTGTGTGTGTGTGTGTGTGTGTGTGTGTGTGAAGGGGCGTTGATGCAGATTGAGTAAGTGTTCCTAGTCATTGTCAGTCATGTAGTAATAAAATTTAGATTATTACGGCAACTGAGTGAAAGATGCAAGATAGAAGAGCAGTACTTAATGTTTCACTGGTTCGTCTGCAGGTCAGCGAAGCACTAGAGAAATGTACTGGTCCTATTTTCTTCTCTATTTTTCTGCTACACAATTTCAATACATGTTTAATTTCTTACTACTTATGAAATTGAAATAGCGTTGGCAGCATTGCTAGACTTCATATTCAACTTTATCGTAAGTTAAAGAAGCATTCATAAGGCAAATTTGGCTCCGTCTGCTTCTCTATATATGAGGAAGCAGCGAAAGAAAACTCTCCTTTGATCACAGCACAACGCAAACACTATCTGAACATTTACCACCCAGTCGATGTATCTTGAGTGAGATCAAAGCATTCTTACTGACTCAGTGCTTCAGAGGGACATAAACAGTTGACTGCTTAGAATAGAAAAAATATATATCCATCCATCCACCTAAATAATAACGTTACAAGATATATTTTTCACTGTACCAAACAATATGTAAGCCAGAAGGGAGCACCATGACTCCGCTTCGTCCTTTACACACCGCCAAAAAGTAAATCCGCACTAACATTTTCGCTTCGTGTGTAAGAAAAGCCACGCGAGACACAGTTGGCGAGGCAGGGAGACAGTGACGCGGGGGAAAAACAGACCCAGAAACAGCAAAGGAAAGGGAGCCGCCGGGAGGTGCAGCGAGGAGAGCTGTTTGGTTTTAAGATGGCCGGGGAAGAGGCAGCATGAGAAAGAGAAAGAGAGAGAAAGAGAGGGAGAGAGGAAAAAAAAGAAGAAGAAGGAAAAAAGAGATAGGAGAAGGAGAAAAATAAGAGAGAAAGGGAAAGAGGAAGAAAGTCTGGCGCTCCATGTTGTTGGCAAGATTCACACACCTGTCAAACACACACACACACACACACACACACACACACACTGGTAGCCATCTTATCCTTTCTTGGAGTCTCGTCTACGCAGGAACGTGGAGAAGATAAGGAAGGGAAAGAAGAAACCCAAGAAAGGGAAGAGTTCACGTCAGGAGGTTTAGGAAGAGAGGAAGGAGAGAACTTGGGCCAGAGGGGAAGGAAGGGGAAGCGAAGGGGAGGCGGAGGGGACCTGAAAAACACCTTGACGCTCCCCCACGACACCTGTCAAAGGGCCTCACTTGGCGGACAGGTTTTTCGGGCTCGTGTCAGAAATGATTTCCACGTGGCGGGTTGCGCAGGATTCCTCGCTCTACGGAAGGCTTGTTACACTTCTTTTTTTTTTTTTTTTTTCTTCTGACAACTGTTTTTTTTTTTCTTGTTTGAGTCACCACGAGTCTCTGTTTCCCTCTATTTCTCTCTATTTCGTCTCTGTTCTCCTTTGTTTCATTTGTTATTTATGTATTGTTGTTTTTCTATACACGTAAAATATGCTGCAATTTTTTTTTTTTTTTTTTGACATTTTTTCCCCCCGTGTTTGAGTCATCGTGGGTCTTTGTTTCCCTGTGTTTCCCTCTGTTTCATTTGTTATTTATGTGTTGTCTTCTTCTATACAGGTAAAATATGCCGCTTTTTTTTTACGTTTTTTTCCCCCGTATTTGAGTCCCCATGAGTCTCTGTTTCCCTGTGTTTCCCTCTGTTTCATTTCTTGTTTAAGTGTTGTCTTCTATACACGTTAAATATGCTGCACTTTTTTTGCTGACTTTCTTTTTTCCCGTGTTTGATGCACGGTAAATCTCTTTCCTTCTATTTTCTCTCTTACTTGTGTGCAGTCTTCCTTTTTATACGAAGGATCTCCTACTTTTTTTTTCTGTACCTTATATTTTCCCGTGTCTGAGTCATTGGTAGATCTGTTTCCCTGTTTCCTTTCCTACTTACGTGCAGTCTTCTATATTCAAAAGATTTACTGCCCTTTCTTTCCTATATCTTTCTTTTTCGTATTTTTCCCTTCCTCTGTTTCCTCTTCTTTGCTTTCACCTTAACTCATTCACGTTTCTTACCTGAGAGAATGCACAGTTACTGACAAACAGTTTCAAAAGAGTCATCCTGTCCAATGCTTCCTTTTTTTTTTTTGTGTTCCCTTGCGTTCGTCAAGACGTGGCAATTGTTTACAGTACTAAGTGGTCAAGTACACTCTGGTAATCTTTAATCTGATACACACTTGTTTCGTCTTCTATGTATTATTTTTCTTTCCAATATTCACTGTTTTGTAATTTGCCATTTTCTTTGAGGATTTCATTAATTTGCTTCTCTTCTTATTCATTCATTTATCTATTCATTTATTAATTTTCACCGTTTTTTTTAACCATTGCACTGAATGAAAATGAAAATTGTGCCCAAAATTATGAAATGATTATAAAACTTGTGGGAAGTAATGTAAGGCAAGTGACAAATGACGAGGAGAAAACAATAAAGAAGAGAGAAAATAAAAGAAACAAAACAAGAAGAGACAGGAGAGGAGAAGAAAGAGAATAAACCAGAAGAGAAGAGAAAAATAGAAGAGAAAAAGATAAGAGGAAAGGAAAGACATAACAAGTTCAAACAAGAAAAAAAAGAAAATGGAGAGGAGAGTAAGATATCAGGCATGAGTGATGAGAAAACAAAAGACGTGAAGAGAAGAGAGGAAAAGAGGAAAAGGAGAGAGGAAAAGAGGCGCTGTTATTTCATCTCCCTTTGATGCTTTATGCTTCAACTTTACCCACGACAAACGATCATCGGTTTTCTTTATCATAGCATTTCTCTCTCTCTCTCTCTCTCTCTCTCTCTCTCTCTCTCTCTCTCTCTCTCTCTCTCTCTCTCTCTCTCTGAAAAAAAAACCTATCACTTTTCGTTTCTATCCTTCAATTTCCTTCTTTCTTTACTGTTCTTTACTGTTTATCATTCGTTTTCTTTTTCATCGTCTCTTTAAATCCATCACTTTTATGCCTATTATTATTATTCCTCACATGAATAGTCCCCATTTTCTACCTTTTTTTTTCTCACTCTTCTCCCTGGTACTCTTCTACCTCCTCTTTGCCTTTCTCCTGGTCTCTCTTCTTTCTTCTTCCTTCCCTTTCACCCTCCCTGCCTGTCTCTTCTCTCCCTCTCACCATCTCTTCCCCATTCTCCCTCTCTCTCTCCTTTGCTCCCTCTCTTCGCCCCTACAGTGATCCATTACTCGGCAAGACACCAGTTGTTCATGGCTGTCGGTAGGGAATGTCCACACCAAACTCTCCCTTCTCCTTCTCCCTCTCTCTCTCCCTCCCTTCCGATGCATCCCCCAGCCCGCCACAGACTTACACTGAGCACAGATTCACGTACTCCGCAGACAGGTCGCGTGAGACCTAAGAGATCTTTATGTTTGGTTAAATTTATCAAGGTGAATTGTCGTGTTTAACCCCTTCAGTATCATGACTCGTTTTTATATATATTATGCTTATTATTTGGCGATTTTATATAGCTTCAGAAACTCATATGGGATTAAAATAGCAAAGAATCTGGCCATTAATTTTCTGACTTCCATAGGCCCTTCCTAATGTAAGTAAAATAGTCTAATTATACCCTAAACTCAAGGTAAAAATGCGTCCCAGTAATGAAGGGGTTAATATGATGAAATTTGCTATACTTAAGATAAATAGAAAAGGAAGTGAAGGAGGTTACAGATTTAGTCAGACCAGAGACACTTTCTATCAACACCTTGCGCCTGTGAAACTTTCTACACAGGTGACTTTCTTCTTAGCTGTCACTGTCTTTGCGTAATTCAGTAAACATATGCATAAGGTTGAAGCCTGGACCAGAACTTTTGGTATTAATAAATATATACATAAGGAAATTTTCTGCTTTACCTTGTTTCTTCCTATCACCACAATCCACTTAATGGTAAAGTTTCGATCCAAGTTTATGTTACATCTACAAATCACGGAACGGCAGGAACAGTGGAAGTAAACAGATGAAAAGACCGGAAATGTAAAGAGATACATGAGAGAGAGAGAGAGAGAGAGAGAGAGAGAGAGAGAGAGAGAGAGAGAGAGAGAGAGAGAGAGAGAGAGAGAGAGACAGAGAGAGAGAGAGAGAGAGAGAGAGAGAGAGAGAGAGAGAGAGAGAGAGAGAGAGAGAGAGAGAGAGAGAGAGAGAGAGAGAGAGAGAGAGA
The DNA here is from genome assembly GCF_017591435.1 of Portunus trituberculatus. Classification (NCBI taxonomy): domain Eukaryota; kingdom Metazoa; phylum Arthropoda; class Malacostraca; order Decapoda; family Portunidae; genus Portunus; species Portunus trituberculatus. Next base: position 9,519,411 of record NC_059303.1, on the reverse strand, counting down.
GAGAGAGAGAGAGAGAGAGAGAGAGAGAGAGAGAGAGAGAGAGAGAGAGAGAGAAAGAAAAACAGACCAAGGAGAGTAAAAGAGAGTGAAGGGAAGAGAGAGAGAGAGATGAGAGGAGAGAGAGAGAGAGTGAAGGAGGAAAGACGGGGTGGGGGTGGGAAGGAGGAGGATGGAGGCAAGGAGGCAGGGAGTGAGGAGGGCCACGATGGCACTCCCGATATGACTGTGCGACACCGAGAAGCTTTGTTTATCCTGATCGCTCGTCACAAGACCACCAAATTGAGGAAGATGAATGAGCCTACCGCTGAGAGCTGCCCGTGTCCCAATCCCTGACTCTAACCACGGCCACGACTTCCACTTCAGATGAACACCTTAATAGAACCTTATTAGAGAGAAGCGAGCGAGAGAGTCAATGTTACGATCCACTGGTAACTGACCTAGAGCGTGGACAGAGGGAGTGATGGTAAAATCAGTGTTGTACTGGTGTAGTTAGTGATGTGGTGTTAGGAATGAGGTACAGGACTGAGACGTGATCTTCTTCAGTTAGGGAAAACGGGGCTGTACAGTTTATGGATATGCTAACATTAATTATCAACCCACTTGAGTCACACCTCACAGGGAAACCCACCTCCTCCTCCTTCTTCTCCTCCTTCTCCTCCTCTTCAGCGTCTATCCCTTCTTCCTCCCTCCTCTCTCTCTTCTCTCTCTCTCTCTCTCTCTCTCTCTCTCTCTCTCTCTCTCTCTCTCTCTCTCCCTGTGGCTGTCGGTGAAGTCCGTAATTGATATTATGATTACCTGCTTGTGTTCGTGGCGGCCTTATTGATGAAGAGAGAGAGAGAGAGAGAGAGAGAGAGAGAGAGAGAGAGAGAGAGAGAGAGAGATTGTTACTTATATACAGTCCCCACAAGAGTGACCAATATTATCACCAGTACCAACCACCACAACCACCATTTTCATTACCAGCAATAACACTATACCATTACCATCACTACCACTATCAACATCATTACCTCCACCACCAACATCGCTACCACCACCACCAACATCGCTACCACCACCACCATCATCACCACCACCACCAGCAACATCAGCAACACACTCAAGAGACCCATTTATCTCGGAGTAATATAATGATGTTCACCCTATGTTCTCTCTCTCTCTCTCTCTCTCTCTCTCTCTCTCTCTCTCTCTCTCTCTCTCTCTCTCTTTCTAATTAAAAGTGGTGATTACTGGATTCTCGGCCTCGTAAATCGCCCCAGGAGAGAGGGAGAGGCAGGAGAGGTCAAGAATTGGGATTTATTGGGTCATCTTAGTGGTACAGGTGAGTGTCTTGCCTTGATTGCCCGCTAATTGGAGTAACACCTGAAGAGCGGAGTGGTGTCAGAGTATGCAGGTGTTTTAATATACCCTAACACTACAATGGTCTTTCCTGCATGTGTCTTAGCTGAAAGGAGAGTAGAGAGAGTGATGGAAAGATAATATGTGCTTTTCTATGACGCGGTTACATGGGATGCTATTATTTGTACTCCATGGACGAATGATCATATTTGGATTTATTTATCTATCTATTCTTTTTTTATAAGATAGTTCGTAGTTGTAACGTCAGGGAGTATAAAGTATTCGTGTTTCAGGTTTTGTTTTAAGTTATTGTTGTTGTTGCTATCATCATTATTATTATTGTTATTATTATTATTATTATTATTATTATTATTGTTGTTTTTGTTATCATTATTATTATCAATAGTAGTAGCATTATTATCATCAACATCATCATCATCATTATCACCATCACAATCATCATCATAATCAGTCATTTCAAAATTACAGAACTCTTAAAACTATTTGTAGAAGAATTTATTTCCACGAACCCAGAACTGAAGCAAACTTACGACGCTCAGTGATAGAGAAAATGATCTCTCCACTTCCCCTGAAAAAATAATGAAATAAAGAGAATCAATAGTCACTACCTGCACACTGATCTGCAAAATATTCAGAAAAGGTTAAGAAAATACAGCAAGAATGTATTGAAAAGGTAATAGCGCAAAAGAAAAACAGAGAAACAAACAAAAAGAAAAGAAAAAAAAATGTAACTATAAAAGCAAATATTACAAAAGAGAAGAAGGAAAAGGGAAAGAATAAAGCGAAAAGATAAAAACACACGCAAAAAAAAAAAATAAAAAACTAGGAAAGTGAAAAATAGAAAGGAAAGGAATAGACGAAATATAAACTAAGGAAAGGAAAGGAAAAAAGAAAAAATGCTGCAGAATAAAAGAATAAGGGCAGCATCCCGGCATCCGTGGAGCGAGGAGAGAAAACCGTAGGACGCCGTAGCGGAGAAATTGCAACTATATCATTACAATGGCTAACTGCCTGTGCATTACCAGAATTATGCTTGTTCCACCCACTTTTCCAAATGAACAATAAATCCCGGGGATGGGTGACAGCCGATGGGGGTTTCATGGCAGAGGAGGCCGTTTCCACGCAGGTCTGGGGCGGGTGACGGGTCGGGGTGACGGGGCCGCGTGACGCTTACTGTCTTCACTATTTTTTGTCGAATGGATGTTACGGGAGCCGCCTAAAGGATGGGATGGAACAATGCAGCCGCTGGACGGGAAGCTTCCAGTTTCTCCCGACGGTGATGAGGATGATGGAGAGGCGAGTTGGAGCAAGGAATTGTGCTCTCTCTCTCTCTCTTTCTCTTTCTCCCTCGTTCCTTCTCTCCCTTACCATCCTTTTCTCCTGTTTCTCTTCCTCCCCCTATACTCCTCCTCCTCCTGCTCCGTCCTCCCTCCACCACTCCAGCTCTCTGATTAACAAGACTGACTACCTAACGAAGCTTGTTTGGGAATTTCACTTTTTATTGCTAACCATTTGTAAAAAAGGAAAGTGCTTGCTTTGTTTTTTTTCCTATAAATGTGGGTTTTCATTTTTTTGGTGTGTGTTTGTAATGGAAGGTTTTATTGCTTTGATTATTACCTGTAATTTTTTTATAGGTTAATTTATTTTATCTTTGATCTTTATTTGATTTATCTGTGAGTTCGTCTCTTTACTGTACTCATTATGTAAGAAATCGTGTATTTACTAACTTTATCAAGGAAAAAAAAAATACATATTGACTGATTACATTCATATTTAATCGATAAAAACACAACCTGCTTTAATTTTCTATACCTCTTATTCATGCATCAATTTGTGATCGTACCCTGAGTCACTTGCCATACATCACCCTCCCTCACATCTCACTCATCTCGAGACTCACCCCAAAACAGCCTCATTCACATATAGGCGTAGACTCATATTTCTCCATTATTCTCAACCCCATTTCTTTTCTTCAGCCAAACCGTACATGTAATTTAATTTTTGGATTTGAATTATCTCTATAGCTTTTGGAGGGAAATGATGGAAGAAAGAGAGTGAGAGTAAGTGGGAGGGAGAGAGGAGGGAGAGAGGAGGGAAAACAAAGAAGCTAGACTGGAAGAATAATGGCGGAGACACACACACACACACACACACACACACACACACACACACACACACACACACACACACAGAGAGAGAGAGAGAGAGAGAGAGAGAGAGAGAGAGAGAGAGAGAGAGAGAGAGAGAGAGAGAGAGAGAGAGAGAGAGAGAGAGAGAGAGAGAGAGAGAGAGAGAGAGAGAGAGAGAGAGAGAGAGAAGAATTAACAGAAGAAAAGAATTAAACAAATCAAGAAAAAAAAATAACAAACCCAAAAAATAAAGACAGGAATAAAAGCAGAAGCAGCGACGAAATAAAAAAATAACAATAAAAAAACAAACAGACAGACAGACAGACAGACGGACAGACAAGAAGAGGAAGGGAGGGAGTCTACAGTGAGATGTGAGAGACGGCTGTAATTATGCGAAGTGGCCGGATTGCAATATTTCATTAGAGTAGCGCGTGCTGGGACGGAGGAGGAGGAGGAGGAGGAGGAGGAGGAGGAGGAGGAGGAGGAGGAGGAGGAGGAGGAAAGGAAGGAGGAGGAGGAGTGGGAAAGAGGATAGAGGGAGGGAGGGAGGTAGGGAGGGAGGGAGGGATGGAGAAAGAGAGAGAGAGAGAGAGGGAAGTATTAGTATGGGTTGGAGGCAAAGCTGAGAGGGTGATGGTAAATGAGGGGAGGAAAAGCAATAATGGAAGGAAGTGTTCGGAAGGCTGGAGTGGAATGGAGGATGGAAGAAAGGAAACCCATATGACTACTACTGCTACTACTACTGCTACTACTACTACTACTACTACTACTACTACTACTACTACTACTACTACTACTACTACTACTACTACTACTACTACTACTACTACTACCATTACTACTACTGCTCAAGTTGTTACTAATACCTGATACTACAAATGTTGAGTAAGATAACGGCAATCGTAACAGTACTAACCACACCATCACCACCACCACCACAATACGACAATCCAAGCTCGTATTCTCAAACACTTTTGTGCTTCACCTCCATTAAAAAAGGCTTTATTTAAATTTACATGAGATTTTTTAAGGTGTTTTACGGTTCTAGAGGCAGAGTGACAATATTTCTGCATTATTAACTGGAGAAACACTCTTGATAATCCTGCTAATCATCTCTGTAGGCATTGAAAACATTCGTGGCGAAAGAGCAAAGCGTTTCTGAATATGAACCAGACAGACACACCCAGCCAGGCTATACAATGTGGGTCTCACTATTCATCAGCAACGCGTACAAACACACGTGCATTTTAAACCCTCCCTTTCAGCGTAAATAGAGGAAGGAACGAAACTCATACAAAAAACAAATGAAATAAAGGTTATTAATGAGGAAAAAGTAAATGGGAAAGCTTTTTTTTCCTCACCACCGGACAAAGACAAAGACAACGCTCAAGAAGAACAAAAGATGGAAAAAAAAAAAAAGAGAGAGAAGAAAGTCCTCTAGGGTGATGATGGTGATAGAGGGGAGGGGGAGGTAGAGGAAGGAAGAGGAGGAGGAAGAGGAGGAAGAGGTAAGAAAAGGGGTTAGAGGAGGAGCGAGGACGAGGAGGAGGAGGAGAAAAAGGTCACGGGGAAGGGAGAAAGGGACGAAGGGAGTGTAAGGAATATAACAGATGGCCATTTATTTTTATTCTACGCCTTTGCATAAGTTTCTGGGACGAGGTGAACGAGGCGAGGGCACGAGGGAGGCTGGAGGCGGCGGCAGAAATCTAAAAATAATTATGTAGATTTGTAGCTTATGCATGCATAGTCTGGCGTGGGTATGTTACGTTATGCTTACTTTATGTTTATTCTCTGGGGGACTTCTTTCCTTTTACTATTTTTTTTCTTTTTCGATCCTCTTTACGCATGCCCTCCTCATCCCTCCCCCATCTCTCTCTCTCTCTCTCCTCTCCCTGTAGCCATCAAAACCTCTCATTCTCTCATCTCCTGGTGTAGCAAATGGAGGGAAGGGAAGGGGGAAAAAAGTTCACGAGGCAAATTAATAGTTCTATTAAGATATTGTTCCCGGGAGCGGCACCCCAGGGAGGGACGCGCGGCCTCCTCCGTCTCGACTCAATCCTTTCAGTGCGGCCCATAATGAAGGAATATGGGAAAAATGCAACTCTTGGAGGGAAAAAAAGAAATTCCCGCTTTGTATTTTAATTTTCTTAAAACCTTCCGTCGACGACTCTCACTCATTCAGTGGTGAGGAGAGAGAGAGAGAGAGAGAGAGAGAGAGAGAGAGAGAGAGAGAGAGAGTGTGTGTGTGTGTGTTGGGGGAGAGGAGCGGTGTTGTGGAGGTCAGGGATACCAGATTCTCCTACCTGCCTCCCCCCATCCCCCGCATGAATACCTCCATCCTAATCCCCTCCTCTACACACACGTGCGCACGTACACACACACACACACACACGCACACACACACGCTCGGTAGCTCAGTGGTTAGAGCGCTGACTTCACAAGCCAGAAGACCGGGGTTCGATTCCCCGGCCGGGTGGAGATATTTGGGTGTGTCTCCTTTCGCGTGTAGCCCCTGTTCACCTAGCAGTGAGTAGGTACGGGATGTAAATCGAGGAGTTGTGACCTTGTTGTCCCGGTGTGTGGTGTGTGCCTGGTCTCAGGCCTATCCGAAGATCGGAAATAATGAGCTCTGAGCTCGTTCCGTAGGGTAACGTCTGGCTGTCTCGTCAGAGACTGTAGCAGATCAAGCAGTGAAACACACACACACACACACACACACACACAATTTCAGAACTTTTTTTTCTGTATGAATAAATAAATCCATGAGAAGAAAAAAAAAATGCATTACCAAAATGAATAAAAAAGTAACATTGAGAGTCAGATGTAGTTAAAAGCACAAGCTTCACACCTTCGCTGCGACAGGTGTGAAGGAAGCATATGAAGGAATACAAAATAACGCTCCCTCTCCCCCCACCATCCCAACCAAACACGCATGGTTCAGAACACTCTTCCTGTTTGCCCAATAAAAGAAATAATAATAACAATAAACCTTAACCATGACGCGTTTCCACATTCATTCTGCTTACTATTTGGTGTCTCATTCAGCTTCAAAACTTATGAGGTACTAAAACAGCAAAGACTCTGGACATTAACCTTCTGACCTCCATACAACTTTCCCAATGTAAATAAAATCGACTAATCACACCAAAAATTCATGATAAAAACGCATTCTAGTACTGAAGGGTTAAGGAATCTAACTATACGGGTGTCAATAAGTTCACCAAAGAATGAAATAATCAGCAAAATCTTAAGGAAGTCACGTGAAGGAAGACACAAGCCACGCATGTAGAGGAGAGGGCGGGAGAGGCAGCAGGGGACGGAGGGACAGGCAACGTTCTTCTCAAGTTTTGTTAATGCGTCGCGAACACTTTTTTACAATCGACGCTGCAGACTCTGGGGACAAGAGGGAGGAGAGTGGGGAAGGAGGGGTGGGGAATGGGTTAGAAGGAGGGAAAGGAAGGACAGGGAAGGGGTGAAGAGAAAGAGGAGGCGGAGGAGAAGGATGAGGAAAAGAAGAAGAAGAAGAAGAAGAAGAAGAAGAAGAAGAAAATAAATAGAAAATACGGATTAATGCAGAATGAACGTTGTGTGTGTGTGTGTGTGTGTGTGTGTGTGTGTGTGTGTGTGTGTGTGTGTGTGTGTGTGTGTGTGTGTGTGTGTGTGTGTGTGTGTGTGTGTGTGTGTGTGTGTGTGTGCGAGAGCTCGTGCGTATTTACTCGCATAAATACTGTTTGCATACCCACCTACACGTCTATCTAACTATCTACCTCTAGCACAGAATCAGAAATACAACCATACAAAATAAATAAATAGAAAATTCAGACATTACGTATCATCCAGAGAAGCAGATGCTAGAAGCGTTTGACAAGTGAAGCGGTGGCCGGAACATGCTATACACAGAGCCCGCAGCAACATTACCAGATGCAAGGAGGTAAATGTCTCGGGTCAGCGGTGGTATTGGAGGCAAAACCCACTGGAGCGTCTTGCCATTAACAGAGCAAATGCGCGTCCATCCGGCCCCTTGTATTCTCCTCCGTTGCCAAATGCACCTCAGTCAGCCAAGCACGCCGCCATGCCTCTCTTTATCAGTACTAATGAAACAAAACAAGCTGTTGATGCCGCACAACACTAGACGTTTCAATGCGCATTTTTCCTTTAGAGTTAAGTAAGAAATAGCCTTTAGTTTTGTCAGTGTTTTGTTGATGTAAGTTTTGCATCTTTTTTGGGTGGTGTGTCTTGCTGGCGTGTATTTGTGTGGCAACAGTGCCTCCGTCAGGAAGTGCTCCGTCAGAAGCTGTCACTCCCGCAGCCAAGCATATGGAGAAGACGGAGAAGGAGGAGGGAAAGTCAGAAGTGCGGAAGGAGGAGGAGGAGGAGGAGCAATGAGAGAGAGGAGGGAAGGAGAGAGGACAAAAAAAATTGCTTATATATGAAAAAAGACATATCGTTCGACTAAACATGAGTTACGATGTAAGAATTACACCTAAACACCACGAATAACACCTAAACTAAACAATGACAACAGCAAGCACATAAAAATCAAGGGAAGTCGAAACAATACATAACACTGAAAAGAACAACGAAATCGTTCTTAAAACAACAATAATTTTAAAGCATCGTCCAAGTAGGTATTGGATGAGGAAAGAAGACGATACATAGAAGCAAGGAAGCAGGGAAGCAGGGAAGCAGGGAAGCAGGGAACCAAGCAGGGGTAACCATCGTACTCACAAAGGCGGCAAAGGTGAAGGAGGTGCAGGAGGTGAGGGAGGTGAGGGAGGTGAGGAGCCCCGTCTAGCACACACAAAAGGAGCCCCGTCACAAACACCGTCCAAACACAGTCAATCTAGGCTGCGACGACGACGTAAAGGCGACGTAACGACACCGTCACCCTTGCGTCGGCGACACATAAACTCTGCATAAACACACACCGACAATGACACCTCCTCCTCCTCCATATCCTCTTCCTCGTATCCCACCTCCACCTCCTCCTCTTCCTCTTTCTCAGGCCCGACACCTCTCCTCTCGTCCCCTCCACACCCTTTACTATAGTTTAAGTCCTCCACGATCACATCTTTATGCGCCGCTACTTATCCCTCGTGCCGCGGACCCGCAGAGAGTGAGAATAACCTAAACAGACATAAAGAAGGGATCGCGACACAGTTCCTCCTCCGCGAAGTACCCGCCGCCTATAAAGAAAATCGTATGTGTCTCGTAGGAAAGCGCGAGAAAATCCGGATTCCCAAGATGGCCCGTGGAGGGGATTCTGGGACCCTCCCTCTACATGCAGGTTTTCCGCAGGTTAGGGCACTGTCACCACCGCCACCATCACAACCACTACAACCACTTCCACCCCTGCCACCGCCGTCACGAGTGTGGATGGTAAAGGCAGTTGCTATTCTTGGTTAATGTATTAGTACGTATTCTGGAGTTTCCTTGTGGATATACTTAAAGATTATGAAAAAAAAAAATTAAAGGTTTTGCTGGGGTGGCATAAAAAAAAAGTAAATAAACAAGAAACATGAGCCAGAAAAGAGTAAATTAGGGATGAATCTGGATGTTCTTGATGATGATAATGATGATGATGATGATGATGATGATGATGATGATGATGATATGGGAGAGAATATCAGTGTCGCTATTCGAGATAAAAACAGGCTGGTTATTACATACATTCAATACATTTTTTTTCCCTCGTGAACTAGTGTGCATGTTACTTGACGCGGTAAGCCAAATTGAGCCTCTATAAACGTTACTCCAGTTTACATGAAGTCTTCCAGGTAGAGTTGAGAGAAACAAGGGAACGAGAAGCGCAGAAACAATCACAGCAAACGCTCAAGTGACAAAAAAAAAAAAAAAAAAAAAAAATAGAAAGAAAAGAGGAAAAAACAGACAGAGAAGAAAACTCATCCCAACTCATCCAGTGTTTGAGGAAAAAAATGGAAGAAAAAGAAACAATATGGAAGTCACTACGTCACTATTTCTTTACTCCCTGTCTGTCTGTCTGTCTGTCTGTCTGTCTAACTCTCTCTCTCTCTCTCTCTCTCTCTCTCTCTCTCTCTCTCTCTCTCTCTCTAGGAAAACAGTAATGCATACAATGGATTAATCACCAAGTCATAATTAGATCAAATCATTTAAGTGGTTATATATTCTATTGGTGATTTCTATAAACATATCTTTACACTTTTCATTCATTCATTTTCTTTAAAAACAAACAAGTTATGAAACCTTTTATTTTTTATTTAGTTTATTTCCTCTCCGTTTTTTTTATCTCCTTTTCTTACAAGCTCTTTCTATCCCTCGTCTTCCTTTTATTCCTGTGTCTTTATCTCCAATTTCCTTCGTTTCTTTTCTTCTTACACCTTGCTCTCCTTTCTCCATTTCCTCTTCTCCAGTAAGCTTTTCTCTCCTCCTCCTCTCTTCCTGTGTTTTCTCTTTCATTTCCTTTGTCTCCTATTCTTACATTTATCTTTGTTCTCTCCTCTTCCTCCTAGTTATTCTGTTTGTCCTTTTTTTTATTTTCCTCCTGCTCCCCCTGTTCCTCCTCCTCCTTCCCCTTCTCTTCCTCGTCATCTTCCCTCTTCCCCTTCACTTTTTTTTACTTTCTTTTCAACTTTTTGTTACTTTTCTACCCTTTTTGCCATCAGTCACTTCTTTCTCCCCTCCTCCTCCTCCTCCCTTCCCCTGCCACTATCTCCCCGGGGCGGCGCGAGGGTGGAGCAGACAATGAACGAAACATTTAGAGAGTTATCTTGTTTGTTGTGACGGGAAGTAATGGATGGACCCGCGAGCAAGCTGCTGTGTCGCGGCGGCGGTGGTGGTGGTGGTGGTGGTGGTGTTGGTGAGGGTGGTGACAAGCTGGTGTGGTAGTGAAAGTGACGGTAGTGATAGTAGTGATAGTGATAAGGGTGCTGATAGACTCGTGTGGTTGTGGTGGTTGTGATATGTAGGGGTTGTAGTGGTGGTGGTGGTGGTGGTGGTGGTGATGGGTGGAAGGAACTGTGGTGATGATGAGTCGGTGTAGTTTTGATGGTGATGATGGGACAGCTTCACTAGTCGCATTCATTTATCTATTCATTCATTCAACAATTTATTAACTAGTACTTCTATGCAGGAAACTTTCTGGCCACAAGCAACAACACAGGATAGAAACAAAAAAAAACAAAAAAAACTAGCCCCAATGCAGGTACAGTACCAGTCTATTTAAACGAAGACAATTAGAAAATAAACAGAAAAATGCATTACTAAGTATGTAGTTTAGTCACGTGGTTACAGTAAAGGTGATAACGTTGCTGTAATCGTGGTTATTCTAGTAGTGGTCATGATGATGGTAAATGTGACGATACAGCGGCTATGATGCAGGTGAGAATATAAGTAAAAAAAAAAAGTAGATTATGAAGTATGTAGTTTAGTCACATGGTTATATTAAAGGTGATAATTGCGTGGTCATTCTAGTAGTGGTCGTGGTGATGGTGACTGTGATGATATAGTGGTTATGATGCAAGTGGTGATGGTTATATCCCTGGTGTTGATGTCAGGCTATTGTGAAGGTGTTGATAATGCCTGAGTTGCTATTGCTGTCGTGGTGGTGGCGGTGGTGATGGTGACAAGCGGGTGTGATTATAATGGTGTAGTAGTGATGGAGCTGGTGGAAACAGTGAGGGGTGCTGGTTTTCCGATGTCCTAATTAACTGTTTCCCTTATTGTACCTGTTTGTCCCTACTATGCATTCTGAAACACAGGAAGGGCAAGAAAAATAACAAAAATTTCACCTTTTACATTTTCCTGTTAATTCTGCAAAAGAGAAACGAAATCAGAGTAAAAGTGAGAAATTCCATTAAGAAAAAAAATCCGATAAGAATAAAAAAAAAAAATGTGATGGAAGGAATGAAGTCAATAATAAAGAATTAGGAGGAACGAATGAAGCGGAAAGGAGAGGAACAGATGAGAGGAGACTGGATGATGTGAATGTAAGGAGATGCGGAAATAAGGAAAAGGACAAATTGGTGAAAAAAAAAGACATGGACCTTAAGAGAGAAGAAAGAGGAGGAGAAAAAGAAGGAAAGCGAAGAACGGAAGGAAAGAAAAGGAAGATGGGTGAAGGAAAGAAAAAAATCAAGAAAAGTTGAGCGATGAAGACAAAACATAAATAAAAAGTAGAAAAAATAGAAAAAAATGAAATCAGGCAATACAACAAATAAACAGGAAAAAAACAAATAAACAACCAACAATCGAAAAATAAATGAAAGATGGAGGCAGAAACTAAGACAGACAGAATGACGTGAACAAGAGGATAAAAGAGGGAATGGGGGAAGAGGGCGGGGAGGGAGAGAGGGAGGTGGTTGGAGGAACGGATGGAAAGGGAAACAGACAGTTGCTACCGAATCCACTTACGATCCATTTAGGCAGAACTGGGTTTGTCAACGGCAATGAGACTAATCTAATGAACACCAGGCGGGAAGATGAACGAGGCGGGATGGAGAGCGGGCGAGAGGAGGAGGAGGAGGAGGAGGAGGAGGAGGAGGAGGAGGAGGAGGAGGAGGAGGAGGAGGAGGAGGAGGAGGAAGTCAAGACGGGAGAGTGGGTGAGTGAATGAAGAAGTGAACCCAAATGAGGGAATGGAAAGGAGAAGTGAAGGACGTGAGAGAAATATGAATGACGGGAGAGGAAGAGAAGTGGAGGATGAATGTTCGATTAGAAGTGGATGGACGGATGGATGGAGGTGGAAGGTGGAATGAAAGTGTGTATAAATATAAGAGAAAATACAGAAAAAAAGATAAAGGACAACTCGATGCATTCAATAAAACACGTGAATACTGTTGCAAGATCAAAGGCAATAAGGAAGTCGAACAAAAATAATAAACAAGTAAAATCAATATCAACATTTTTGTTCTTATTTCACACAAGAAGAACGCAAAAGAAAAAAAAAACGTAATAAAAAGATGGAAAACCAACAGAGAAAGTTAGTAAGACATATATGTATTAGTAGAATTCATGCATTTCTCCTCGTATGTGAAGGAAACTCCATTAAAAAATAACCAAACAGGAAATGGAAAGAAAAAACTCAACATAACATCCCAACCAAACAACAAATTATACAAAACCTTGGAAGACAAAGCGGAAAGTCTTTTAAAAGTTTCCTGTACATTTACTATACATCCAACACCACCACCACCACCACCACCACCACCACCACAAACAAACGAGCTAAATAAAACAAAACCTTAAAATATAAAGCAGTTTTTCAAAAGTTACCTATACCACTGCCGTTTCCAATACGACCACCACCATCACCACCACAATACCAACACTACCACCACCGCCACCGCCACCGCCGTCGAGAGGAGACAGATGGCCCGCTGGGAGCTATCGTCGTCGCTACACACACATATACATTCATGAGGACCTTTGGTATGTGCGGCAACGTGGTGATCGGGCACAGCTTATTGCAGGATTCACCCAAGTGTCTCCTCGTGTGTGTCAGGAAGGTGCAGCTTGTGTCACTGACGGATCTCGAGATGTGTTGGAAGGTGCTGCTGCTACTGACGGGGTGATGGTGGGTGCTGGAAGGTGCTGAGTGTTGCTGAAGGTGTCTTACGCCCGTATATAGAAACATTCAGCTCTCTCACGACGTCGATTTTCCAAGGGCCCAAAGACAACTAGCCTTATTTTCAAGAGTTTCTCGTTTTAATTAATCAGAAATTTTGCTAATCCATCACCAGAACCATGAAAATATCCTGTAAAACACGAGTATCTTCAACTAGAGCCTTCGGAAAGCAGTGATGGTGAGAGAGCAAAGCAATTGAGAATACAGGCCTTAGGAAGATGGTGGGTGTGGTGATGGTGGTGGATATGTTATGTTAACAGGAAACTAACAAGAGAAAAAGAAAGCAATGAACAGTAGGAACATAAGTGGGATAAAAAGGAGGCTGTTCTCGTGTAGTGAAATTGTGACAAGAATTTACATATACTCATGAGAATTATGTAGATTCTTCCTTTGAGATTCTTAGTTTTCTATTTTATTTTATTTTTTTTTCCAGAGACAATCAACAAACCCTTTTTTCTTCCTCTCATTGGTTTGTCTTTATTCTGTCTCTCCTGTGCATGACATATTAAAGGTGACACACACACACACACACACACACACACACACACACACACACACACACACACGCACCACCACCACCACCACCACCACAACCACCATCAATTAACCACCACCATCACCACCACTACCTACACCACAACCACCACCACTACCACCAGGAAATCGAAAACAAAGCAGGAGAAATAATAACCAGAGTGGCGTAATCTGTGGGTCAGCTATATTTGCATGTCCGTCTGGCAATTAGGAAAAGAGTGTGGCAATTTGGAACACTTAGGGAGCCGCGACGTCCGCATGGAGAGACTGCTTCCTTGAGGGGGACGAAAAATTACCCTGAAGCAAGAACACCTGTGCGTGGACCATGTAAATGAGGAGAATGGGAGACGGACTGGCGGAGAGAGAGTGAATTGGAGGTGGGAGTGAATATGAGATGGACTGGTGAAGCGATGAATATGTGAAGCTTGTTAGTTATGAGGTGGAGTGGCGGGAAGTGGATATGATGAGGTGGGAGGTAAGAAGTGGACTGGTGGAGAAGGGATGGATATGTGAAGCTTGATATTTAAGAGCTGAAATGTCGGAGAGAGAGAGAGAGAGAGAGAGAGAGAGAGAGAGAGAGAGAGAGAGAGAGAGAGAGAGAGTAAAAAACAGTGAAACCAGCGTAAATTGCTACCATCTACAAGTCACGTCGCCACTATCCTTGCGCTTCAAGACGAAAAGGTTTAGTCTACCAGTCTGTGATAAGGAACAGTGAGCAGGGAGGGAGGAAGGCACCTTAGCAGGCGGCAGGGCTTTTGTTGACCAGCGGGTATCGAGTTCCAGAGAGAGAGAGAGAGAGAGAGAGAGAGAGAGAGAGAGAGAGAAGGAGAGATGGACGGTAGGAGGAGCTATAAACTACGCCATCAGTCCCACCTATGTATGAAAATTACAATGAAATAAAAAAAAGAACCGAATAAAGATGACAATAACAACAAAACATATTCAATACATACACATATTCTTAACTTCGAACGATGTAAGACGAGAGAAAAAAGCAAATAATGAGACGAATGAAGAAGCGTGAGAGAAAATGGAAGAAGAGAGGGAAGAGTAATCAAGTGAGAGGATGAGGGGACGAGGAAGGAGGGGAAGAGGAGGGAGGAGGAAAAGGGAATGAAGGGGAGACTAAAGTCCAGGAAACAGGGTGAGTGAGCAGGGAGGAGGAGGGATGAGCGGTGGCGGGGTACAAAGAGGGGAGAGATGAGGAGGGAGGAAACTTACAGGAGGAAAACAGGGAGGGAAAAGGAAAACAGGGAGGGAAGATGAAAATAGAGAAGAAAAACTAGTACTGTTTTCATTTACTTGATATAAACATTCACAAAACATTATTACTCAATATATGGAGAAAAATGAGGAATAGAATAACGAAATCATGACTTTTAATACGTAAAAATAACAAAATAAACTCAAACCACTAATACTACTGCTACTACTCCATCTACTACTACTACTACTACTATGACAATTACCATTACTATTCCTAATACTCCTACTACTACTGCTACTACTACTACTACTACTACAACTACTACAACTACAACAACAACAACTAATAATAATAAAACCACTACTACTCCTATTACTACTACTACTACCACTACTATATCATCCTCACCATCCCTACCACCACCATCATCATCACAATCACCATCATTATTATTACAACACGATTCTCTGTCTCTCTCTCGCGGTTGGTAACGATCAATTGGCAATCTTTCTGGAGATCCATTGGCGAAAGTGGCGCTCTGTCTAAAGGGTTAAACGGCTCAATGTAGTGTGAAGAATAGGGGGAAAGGGGGAGAGTGAAGGAGGATGAGAGACGGGACGAAGGGAGGAGGAGGAGGAGGAGGAGGAGGAGGGGAAGGGGACATGCAGGATGGGAAATGGGAGGGTGAAGGGTACTAAGGGAGCTGGAATGGGAGAGTGAAAGAGAACATAAAGAGATAGTAAGAGAGGGAAAACAGGCGAGGGTACTGACAGAGAGAGAGAGAGAGAGAGAGAGAGAGAGAGAGAGAGAGAGAGAGAGAGAGAGAGAGAGAGAGAGAGAGAGAGAGAGAGAGAGAGAGAGAGAGAGAGAGAGAGAGAGATGTCATGTGATCTTGTAGTTATATGGAGGTAAGATACTAAAATGGAGGAGGAGGAGGAGGAGGAGAAGGAGGAGGAGGTGGTGGTAGTAGAGGAAGAAGAAGAGGAAGACGAAGAGGAAGAGGAAGAGGAGGAGAAGGAGGTGGAAGAAGAGGAGGAGGAAGAAGCGTGATTTTGTACATAATTCTAACTCTGAACTCCTCAAACAGTCCATCAAAATTAGGGACAATTGTAAAAGTTTATCGCATTTGTTTTGTTTATATTGACTGGAGTAGAGGAAGCGTTCTATTCATGATGTTGCAGTTATTCTCCGATTTTATTTATTTTTTGCGTTTGTTGTTTGGTAGGTTACAGTATTTCTTTTAATATATTTGTGTCAACGTTGGTGCTGTCATTTTTCCTGCAGATTTCTCGAAAAAAATATATTTAACACTGATTTATTTATTACTACGTTATTCTGTTTTTTTTTTTTTTGTAGGATAAGGACAGTTATTCTTTTTAACCTATGATTTTTTTTTTTTTTTCAACCGTACTGTACCATCAATCATTATTTCCAACCGTAACATTCAAATAATCTTAACTCAATACATGATGGTACTTTACAAATCATACCAATATTCTGCACTTATTTCTCATGTGTTTACGCTCACTGTTACCCACCCCTATACTTAATCATCACACACGAATGGCGAGGCACAGATCAGTCAGCTCCTCACCATCGCCGACCAATAGCTGATCGTCTTCCCTTCCGACCATCACGTGACCACCAATCAATAATCTGAGATGTATTGGTGCCCCTAAATAACTTATAGCTTCCCTACTGCTTATTCCGTGGCCAGGGAGGCGGCGGGGGCTGTTCTTAGCACCAACAAAGGAGACTGGGGTAGTGGATGCCGTGGTGACTGGCGACAAGGAAGGATATGTGTAGAGACAGCATGGATTGGAAAATGGCCTGTGATGAGAGTATAGCTGTTGATAGGGAATGCTGGGGATATACAGAGTCGGAGCAACATTGGCATTAAGATAAGGTGTAGTCATTGATCAGCAAACACTGTATCGCTGGTAAAAATACGTAAATTGTATGCAAACGTATGGACACGTCATGCGACAAACACAACTTGATATAAAAAAAATTCTCAGATCGACGCTTACGGTCAACAATGAATAAAATAAGGAGGAGGAGGAGGAGGAGGAGGAGGAGGAGGAGGAGGAGGAGGAGGAGGAGGAGGAGGAGGAGAAGAAGAAGAAGAGGGGGAGAGAAGGAGGAAAAAAAAAAGTAACGTGGAAAGAAACGTCAGGCTTTCCATCCGGTCCAGATTCTTCAAGATCACTGACTGCCTCCCCTGGTGCACGCGAC
The DNA here is from genome assembly GCF_017591435.1 of Portunus trituberculatus. Taxonomy (NCBI): domain Eukaryota; kingdom Metazoa; phylum Arthropoda; class Malacostraca; order Decapoda; family Portunidae; genus Portunus; species Portunus trituberculatus. Next base: position 9,502,343 of record NC_059303.1, on the reverse strand, counting down.
GGCCGGGCCACGCCGCCACACACACAACACCCTCAGTGGCCCTCACTCAGCCACCTCCCTCATCTACCTCCCCGCTACTCAACTACACGTCACTAAGTCCACATGCACCACACTGATTCACTGAGCGTCACCTTCACTTAATTACTGCAAGACTTTCAATAGTGTTCACCACCACCTGAGCCTTGCCCGGATGACCGCTCTCTCCACAACACAGGTAAGTCGAGCTACTGACGCCCTCCTGCCTGCTGCCGCCTCTCGCCCAGCTCCTGTTCCTCCCGCGGCTCTCTATTGTATTTGCTAATGAGTTTCTAATGATAAACATGATGTCTGGAAGATGGCTAATGACTCCCCTGTATGACGGGGTGCCTGTGCTCACCGTGGCCTTGCCTGAGGATGCGTGTGTGGTGTGGTGATGTGCCTGGGTGTGGGTGTGTGTCAAGCGTGGGTGGCGAGGCGAGGGTGATGTGCACTGCCTGGGTGAAAGTATTGGTAACAAGAATAATGTTTATAGAAAAGTTTATGTGGTATGTAATGTTAAAGGAAACGATAAGTAAATTCTACAATTATATCTTTAAACAGAAATACTTTATCCTTAGTTTCAACATTTCAACATTTACAAGAGCGAGTATCCGTTAAACATTATAGCATGAAGAAAAAGAATGTTTTTCAATACTGACATACTGACAAATAAATTCGTGTTACATATGATGCCAACATGGACAACATCAGTACTAGCCATAGACACAACGGTCATAAAGAAGTTCAGAAAGTAATTAATATGAACATTATTACCTGTGTGCTTTAGGTAAGAGCAGCCGACGATGCGCGTTAAATACTGAAAAGAAACTTGATGGAGTAGAGAACAGAAAGCGCGAGTATCGAGGAAGACAAAGAGCTTCGGGTAACTTTACGGCGGCGAAGGCAGGTGCAGTAAAGCGTCGCTGCTACAGGTGCGCCTCATACTATTACTATTTTTCTTCCGGCGCTGGCCACGAGATGATTAATAATAATTAGTGCGCTGCTGAGGTAATTGTGCAAAAAAAGAATTTCTGAGCTGCGTCTCATTTGTCTTAATGACCATTAACTCTTCATTCCGGAGCGAGCAGCCTCTTTTCCAGCCCGTGACTTCCACCGCGGAGTGACGGTTTTGGGGAGCGGGGGTTAGGGGCGCGGTTGAAGGACAGTCTTGAGGTGGAGAGGGAAGGAGGAAAGAATAACATAAGCAAAATGGATGAGAGATTTATACTTAGCATTGATACCTCTGATTAACTCTTTCACTGCAATGTGCAATAATTAACACTAGTAAAAATCATGCATGTGTGAAATTTTCTTATGCGTCTACGAGGAGAAAAAATATTGGACACGAAATTTTTTTAGCCATTATAATGTGTGGGTGTACAACAAGAAATTATGTCTCAGGGTGGTTAGTGATTAAGGAGAGATTACTGAAATAAGAATAATGAGATGAAATAAAAAAAATAGTGTCTAGATGTAAGGTAGTGATCTTATATTACAACAATAAATCACTTAGTCTCTCCTTTCGCTTTTTTTATGTCTTCGTCAAAATAATCTAACACTCTAATGTTCAGTTCATATTTCTTCATCCACATCCTCACACACACACTTACCCGCCAACCTCCCGCTACTCACCACATCCACCACAACGATGACTTTCCGCTTTCCTTTCCACAAATCTCATCTCTGTGGAATACTTTTCTATTTCCGCCATTCCAGCAAAAATTCTTATCTCACCATCTGATTCACTGTATTCCCTACTTTTATCTATTAATTAGTTTTATCTTAACTGTTTATCTTAGTATACTCAAGATGCCATTGTTACATTAATTATCCATCTACCCAATTGTTCAGTACTTCATTCCTTATTGACTCACTGATTAATACACTTTACACCATCACTCTCTATTGTTATTTGCTTTTTTTCTCTTCGTTATCATTGTCACACATCATTCAGGGTAAGAGGATGGCTTCTTCTTCTTCTTCTTCTTCTTCTTGTGACCTCATCCGCGTTATATAGCTTGATAGGTCATCGTTCCCTTCAGTAATGTGTTCTAGTCCTTCCACTATCTACAGAAGGAAAGTGACGACGCAGGGAACATATCTATACACCTAAGACCTGTCATGATAGGACCCGCTCTGAACTCACCTGCTCGCTGGCCCACCCCTCTGTTGTATGGACCCTTGTTTCTCCCACTGCTGCTCCTCATTCCCCGTCATCCTCCTCTTCTTGTAGATTGACTTATTCTCTCCGTGATGTTTTTTACTTATTACTTTTTTTTCCCTGAAGGTAATTTATCTAATCTCAATATCTAAGTTTGATTCATCACTTGTCATTTCTCTCTCTCTCTCTCTCTCTCTCTCTCTCTCTCTCTCTCTCTCTCTCTCTCTCTCTCTCTCTCTCTCTCTCTCCCCCCCGCGCACCTCATCTCTCCCTCCCTCCTTATTCACTCACTCCTATATGCATATCTCTGCCTCACTTCCTTCGCCCCGCATTCCTCATCAATCAAAGGCACCGCATACACTTGACTCGTTTCCCCACGTGAATATTTGCCAATGATTAAGAACACCGCCACGGACAGCTGCATCTTCGGACCCACCTACAGGAGGGTGTTGGGTGACCTCTGAGGCCAATTGACAACTAGGTGCTAATGACTACCCGGTGATCCTTTGACCCGAGCCGCTCCTAAGGGGATGACCTGACCGGGCCCACCTGCCCTCGTGTCTACCCGGCATGAAGCTTTTGTTTATATATAGGATTAGTAAGTATGGGGGAGGAGAGAAGTCAGGGTTGATGAAGCCGCTTATTGGCTTCACACCTCTGTGCTAAGAGAGGGCACGTGTGTCTCGGTGCTTCGTCAAGAGGAATACAGATCTAGGCTCGTCATGAGGTTAGTGCTACAGATAAACTCCCGAATATCAAGTATGGCTATAAATGATTGGTTTATTGTTTGTTTGTATTTCCATTTCCCCGAGGCGTGCTGTCTCAAACACCTCCCGTCGCAGAAACTATTAACTCTTTTATCGTGTGGGGAGCGTTCCTTGCGGCGGTTTTTATACTGCCTTGTAATTCGTATTGACATATATATATATATATATATATATATATATATATATATATATATATATATATATATATATATATATATATATATATATATATATCACACACACACACACACACACACACACACACACACACACACACACACACACGTATATCTATAAATATTGTATAAAATAAGCCGCATTGGAAGACTGGGAGGTCAGAAGAATATGACAGTGGAAAAAAGCACTTTCCAGGAAAGGCAAACTCCGTACCAAGCAAATATTCCACAAACGAAACGGAAATACCCGGGAAGACCGCAGGCCTGGGGACGGCAAGCGTTAATACTCAAGCATTTCTCTCCCTTTAACATCCAGCAAGTTGCCGAAGATTGTATTAGACGTTGAAATCTGTTGAATGCAATTACGCCCACCTGTTGCTGCAGTCAATGAATACTCAGGTGAGAGAAGCGAGAAAATGAGGCAACACAATAAGAGACCCTACAGCCAGCACCACAGGGGACTCCTGCAGTAAAGCTTTGAAACCTGCCTTGGCCGGCTCGTGTACGTGTTCGGATATCGAGCATCGGCAGAGATAACATCAGCTAATGTTTAAATCTAGCGATGAGTTGAGTGGAACAAGGGATGAGAGGTTGTATATTCAAATATTATGCTAATGGGTGTTTGTTAGACTACCCCTCTACAGTCCGGCTTGCCCCAGGTCATAGCAGTGCGGCCTGTGCCAAGACGCGAGTGTACAGCGCTGATAGGAAACACGGGCAGAGGTATACGGCGTGATGGGAAAACGTGCAATGGTATATTAATGGACAACACGCCGATATTGACAATGAATAATAGGTGAGCTAGTGTATGGCAGATGCAGAACACACGTGCACAGGTATATAGCGTTATGAGAAACACGTGCGCAGAGTAATGGAGAACACGTGCATATTAATAAATAGGGAAGTTATGCAGGTGTATGGCAAGTATGGGAAACACGTACGCGAATGTATAGCTGTCATGGGGATCACGTGCACAATTTCGGTGATGGAGGATGCAGTTACAGATATAATAACGGTGATAAATATTACCTTCACAGATGTACGGATTTAATAGAAAACACGTGTCATGATACGCTGGTGATTGGTGATGCACTTCGGACACTTATACGATAAAGCTTAAGATCACACTCCGCTTAGAATGTTTAGAGAAAAATCTTCCCGACTTAAATAAATAAACCTAACTGAAACAAACGTGTACATCTTGATCTATCTTTTCTAAAACCATCATCTGATCTTTTTGTTCCAGTGAGTCAATGATCAATATTCAGGTGCATTATTTCGTTATGCCACACTGCCTCGCACAACCTTCCCTCACATTCAGAAACACTCCGCCATGAATGTAAATGATCCATAGTCAATAATATACAAATCTAACACTCTAAAATGTAATGCCTAGATTCCGAACCTTTGGAATACTCACTAAACACCATTCATTCATCTTCCTCGCCAAAAGACTTATTTATCCTTTAAGGTATTGGATTACAACATTCACACGCCTTCAACACACATATAATCACACCGTGTACCTCACAGTCACAGTTTAGTAAAGTGTCTGAGGTAAACTAAGGAAAATGATGAACAAGAGATAATTCAACATCCTCCCTTATAAAATGAAAATGAAATGCTTCGTTTTATATTTCTTTTCCTTTTCTTTCTTCCCCCACAGCCATATTGATTTATTTTCCACATCAACATTCATCTTTTTCTTCAGTTACAATCAACATTCAACTTACTTCCCTCACCTAACACCTACAAAACGCAATGAAATGTGTGACTTGGCAAGGTTGTGTTTGATATGGTGTGGTGGCGAAGAGAGAGAGAGAGAGAGAGACGCCCATATTCTGTAATGCTTTGCTCTCTCACCATTACTATTTTCAAAGGCTGTAGTTGAAGATACTCGTGTCTTTAAGAGTATTTTTGTCGTTCTGGTGATGGATTGGCAAGATTACTATTTTATCATAAGGAAGAACTGTCTTGAAAACCGGGTAGTTGTCTCTGTGGCCTTGGAAAACTGTCGTAGTGAGAGAAGGCTTTTCTGAATACAGGCTAGAGAGAGAGAGAGAGAGAGAGAGAGAGAGAGAGAGAGAGAGAGAGAGAGAGAGGGGGAGTGAGGTAGGCAGGGAGGAGAGAGAGAGAGAGAGAGAGAGAGGCGGGTGTGGGTGTTGAGTGCGTGGGTGGCAGAGATGGTCTTACATGCACCATCCATGACTATCTCTCCTTCCAATCTCCGTCACTGCGTTTATCAAGAGACACCGTAAGGGCAGTGAAGGTCAGTCACTTCCTGCACACACACACACACACACACACACACACACACTCTCTCTCTCTCTCTCTCTCTCTCTCTCTCTCTCTCTCTCTCTCTCTCTCTCTCTCTCTCTCTCTCAATCAATCAATCAATCAGTAAGAGAAACATGATTGTACAATATTTTTTTTCACAACGTCACTACCTCTTCAGTAGTAGTAGTAGTAGTAGTAGTAGTAGTAGTAGTAGTAGAAATAGTAGTAGTAGTAGTAGTAGTAGTAGTAGTAGTAGTAGTAGTAGTAGTAGTAGTAGTAGTAGTAGTAGTAGTAGTAGTAGTAGTAGTAGTAGTAGTGGTTTATTTTAACATTTCAGCCTACATTTCCCTCCAAGTAACATCTGCCTTCTTATATTAAAAAAAGTGAATAAATACTTGGATAAATAAATAAATTAAAACCACTATAGAATTTAAGATACTATACAACTTTCATCTAAATATTTCCTCTTATATAAACCCCAAACATCTTCACCAAAACCTACATTCACTTCAATATTTACTACATCCAACTCTCACCGAAAGTTTACTTGTAACCATAAACTACACGTCCTTTCCTTTAACAAGTAACAGACGTGTAAGGTATAAGCCGTATGGTAGTTTTACATGCATATATCTTCAATGTAAACAAGCGATTTCCCTTCACTACTTCCCTTTTAAGTAACACGGCGGTCCCTTCAGCAGCGTAGATCATCCCCGCTTTCCCTCATGAGTGTACTTCATCCACGTAACCCACTAACATGAGCAATTAAGTGTGTACAGCCCAGCCTCCCCTCAACCCTATACACGGTGTTATGTATCGCAATCTCCTGGTAACTTCATTGGTATCTCCATTATCATGACTCTCTCTCTCTCTCTCTCTCTCTCTCTCTCTCTCTCTCTCTCTCTCTCTCTCTCTCTCTCATCACCATCACCACAGCCCCCATCACTGCTGTCTGCCATCATCTCTGCTGGCTCTGTCACTGCCCCAAGCCTCCCAAACCCTTCTCCCCCCAATTTCCCGGGCGATTTGCCCCTCATACTTCAATTCTAATTGCTCGTGATGGACCATAAAAATCGGGGCGAACCAGGTCAGTGAACCACAAGGAAAGAGGTGAACAGTGACCCCCAGGTGTTGTGGTGCTATTCTCCCTTCCCCTTCCTCTCTCTTACCCTCCATGGCCTCGTCTACACTTGGGAGGTCGAAGGTCATTTATTATCGAGGCGTGAGAGGCCTTTTCTAATACACACAGGGGAGAAGGGGACGGGACGAGGGCCGGCAAAGAGTGAGGTGAAGTTGGTGAGAACAGGAAAAGGAAAGGAATGAAAGGCAAGGGGGAACTTCCTCGATCTCCTGTGTTCTGCTTCCAATATATGCCTTATTATTTAAATTTCTTGTACTTCCTTTTATTTATCTATTTTTTTTATCTTTATATCAATACGTCTTTCACTTTCTCCTACACTATTCTTCTTCTTTCTTTCCCTTCTTTCTTTCTCTACCTCCTACTTCGAAAATATGCCTTGTTATCATATTTATATTCTGCTCTTACATTTATCTTCCCTCTTTTGTTATCCTTATACATCCTCCACCTTCTACTACACCTCTTCTTTCCTTCTCATTCTCCTCCGTTGCCTCTTTACCTATCTACTAACACAATGATGCTATTTTTCCAATCTTCGGGTCCTGTATCCTTTCCATTCATTAATCACTGCAAGAACTTACACTCTTAAGCGTTGAGGGAGAGAGACACTAGGGAGGAGGAGGACTGAGGCAGGAGGAGGGAGGCACGGGAGAGAGAGGCGGGTAGGAGGGCGGAAGGAGGGAAGGGCAGGGGGCGGAGGCAGGATATATTAACAGGTCTCTTGGGTGCTACAAAACCTAAATGCCTCTGAACGTCCACATCACCTCGTTGTAATTGGTCATTTTGAGAGAGTGCCGGAGTGGGGAGAGGCACAGGGAGGGAAGGTTAGGAAAGGAAAATATATAAAAAAAAAGAGCGGAAAATGAACGTGGCGAATGTGGAAAGGTTAAGGATAGAGGAAAAGAGTGGAGATTTGATGCAAAGGATGTCTGGTTTGAGGAGAGGAGAGGAGAGGAAAGGAAGAAATGGGATGGTAGCATGTTAAAATAATGTAAATGAAGTAAAGTTTGATAACGAACGAGAAAGAAAGGATAATGGGATGAGAGAGAGAGAGAGAGAGAGAGAGAGAGAGAGAGAGAGAGAGAGAGAGAGAGAGAGAGAGAGAGAGAGAGAGAGAGAAACACCACAACCGAGTTTCAGTATTAAAAAGAACAGTACAAAAAAATATCCTGTTATAAAGAAGAAAAGGAAAAAAACACTCATGAAAAGAGCAAGTTTACGTTTCACCTTTCCCTACACACTTGATACTCTTACGTCAAATGGGAAGGTTTTAATGGAATTATAAAGGCTATTAGGTAACTTTTCTCATTCATGGCTCCTGAAAGTGCCAAGTGAACTCCCTCCAGCTCCTCCTCTTCCCCTTCTTCTCATTTTACTTTTCTCTTCCTCATTTCATAATTTTTACCCTTATTATTTTTTCTACATTCTGATGCTAAAACAACATCATTAACAACAGCAATAACAACAACTTCTTTTACTATTACTTTCTACTTTCATCTCTTCTTTTTTCTCTAATTCCGTCTCCTCTCATTTATTTTTCTCTTCACCATCTCATCCTTCTCATATATGCAGTTTTTTTCTTTCCTTTCATCTATTCTTTTGTTTTCCTTAGTTCCCTTTTAACCTTCCTTCCCTCTTCTCTTCTTATCTAACTTTTTGCTTTCCTCTCCTCTTAAACACACTCCTCACCTCTTCCCTTTTATCCTCATCTCTCCTCTACCTCTCCTCTTCGTCCTCTTAGCCTTCCTCTTTCCTCTCCTCTTCTTTTCTCCCTTCCTTTCCTCACTTCCGACCCCGTCATTGTTTCTCTCCCAGGTTCGACTCCCGGAGGTGTGCTCAGACAGTCCCACAACAAGGTCGAGTGTTGACCTGCCTGTAGCCACCACCGACAGCCTCATAATTTATGCTTCGCCACCCACTACTAATGTCCGCCTGGGTGAGGTCGCGGGGTATGTCCTGTGTCCGCTTCTTGGATTCCACGGCTGTTCATTTTCTGAGGTTAATTTGTAAATGACTTCATTCTCAGGTATTTGTTTTATTCATTTAACTTCTTTTGGCTTCTCTTAACCTCTTTCACTGCTTTCTGACATATATTTCCTTCATCATAAACTACTCTAATACACTTTATTTCTATTTCTTTCTATCTATATATTTCTATCAATGAGAAAATCAATCTTTATCTCGTTTTTTTTTTTTTTTTTTTTAGGCTCTTGTTGAAACATTCCGCAATGGTTTTATCGCTGCGAGTTGTTACGCGTGCCAGTGAAACAGTTGATAAATTGGTCTGGAAAGCGATCAAACAAGTCAAAAGTGTCACTTTGAAAAGAACCACCAACTAATTTTTGTTCAGTAAAGTCAAGGATTACACAAATGAAGAAGAAAGTGTCATACTGTCATTACCCAGCAGTCAACGGGTTAAGGAATGGAGTGAGTAGGTGGGGATAAGTATGGGGGTGTGTGGGGAGGGTGAGGAGGGATGCTGGCGGTGGAGGAAGGGCGATAAAGGGCTGGTGGTCACGGTGGATCAGTCTGGATCTGACACGCAGGCCCTGGACAGTTTTATGGTGATGCATGGGCCGCGTCGCACCTCTCGGATTAACAACTTACCACTGAATTGTTTTGCCTGTGAGTCTTCTCCTTATCGGTCTGCGCATCCCCGCCACGTTCGGAAGTAGTTCGATCTATTTTCTTTCCGGTATGTCTTAGTGTAGTGACTTAGTAGTGATGGTTAGTTAAAGCAGCTAGTTAATCTACTACTTTTATCTCATATTTTTATTGTGCATATTTAACTTAGAACATCCGACCAATCAATGAGTTTTTTCCTACATATCTTTATCTACAAATTATTTCTTTTTAGTTTTGTTTCTTTTCTACATATTTCAATGAAGAGAATGAACAACTAACACACCGATCCACACTTACACTTTCTAGGCATATTCTCTTTTCTACATACTCCCGTGAAGCGAATTACACACCATCAATCCCATATTTGTTTTTACTCCGGGCATTACTAGCATTAACATATTCATTGGCTTCAGTAAGGAGTGGAAAAAAAAGAGCAGACACATGATGACGAGAATGAGAAACGGAAGTAGGTAATGGAAATGTGGAATACTGGCATCGTTTTTATTATTATTTAAGGTTCGTGGGGAGGGGACGAGAGGGGAGGGGTGAATATTAAGGAAGGGGGAGAAGAAAAGGATAAAGAGGGAATACTAACACGATTGACAAAAGTAAAAAAAAATATTTGAAGGAAAGGACAAGAATAACAAAATAAGGAGAATGAAGATAGGGGAGAGAGGGGAGTAAGGGGAGAGAGGAGACTACTGAACACATTCGTCGATTAGTATTGGAGGACTGTGGAAACCTAGACAAAGTTCCCACGTGTCATGTTTCGCCTTAACGAGCAGCAATTACGAAAATGGAGACAGAATTTGCATATGAGGCAGCGAGAGAGGGAGCGAGAACCCCACCCTTTCTCCTCCCCTTCCCCCTCCCTTCTTCCTCTTCCCTTCCTCTCCCGGCCACTAGCGAGAGGCGGATGCAGGAAGCGATAGAATGGATGCCAGGTGGTCACTACGTAGGTGGAGAGAGAGAGAGAGAGAGAGAGAGAGAGAGAGAGAGAGAGAGAGAGAGAGAGAGAGAGACTAACGTACTTTTTTTTGGTTGGAGGAAATAAGAAGGAAAGAAGGAGGGATAAATGAGAAGAGTGAGTGGGGGGGGGGAGTAACGTAGCCCTTATTTCGCGGGAGACTAGAGTGAGTGAGCAGGAGGAGGAGGAGGAGGAGGAGGAGGAGGAGGAGGAAGAAGAGGGAAAGGAGCTGACGTCATCATTAGCGGGAGGAAGCGAGGCGAACACTTACGGAATGCTAATGAGTGGTGGTTGTGGTCGTGACTGTGGCGGGGGTCGGTGCTCCCCTTGGGCCGCCTCCCTCTACGCTTTCTTTATTACGGGGAAGATTCACGCTTTACGAGTCTGTACTTCGAGATGCAGAAAAAAGAGGACGCTAACCTACAGAATGTCATAAATCACTGAACAATTAATAAAAGGGAATATGATTAAGTTGAATATATAAAATAAATGAAACACGTGAAAAAAAAATATATTGTTCATCTCGATAAGTTTCGCAAAGTATGATTTCTTAAAATTCTCCAAGATTCATAAGAACAATTCTTCCTTCTATTCATTTCCTCAAAACATTAGTCATTCGCTTCAATCCTTAGATATTAAAAAAATGACCACTAACTAACCAGACACATGTAAAAGAAAATGTCGCTCGTAAAGTAACGCATTGTCAAATAACTGTTAGTTCTTAAATAATCCGCTATAAAAATAATTTGTTTAACCCTATAGAATCCAAGGAAGATCCCCTAAAATGGCGGCACTGCATGGAATCGTGTTCACATCGTCTTAAAACAATATGTAGACCTCTTCTAAAAATTGTATATTGAAATGTAACAAGGAAGCCCAGAAAAAAATAAAGATATTTTTTTATTTTTTTCTGATATTGATGGGAGCGAGAGGTCAATGAGGGGTCGAGGTGCGGTAATCAAGGATGGGTGAATGGAAGGTAACGGTTAATGAGTTACAGGATGCTAATGTGCTGCGTGATATCCCTCGTTAGTTGGCCGTGCGGTCACCTGACAGGTGTGGCATCTCAAGGCGGAGCACTCAGTGGTTATTGAGGCATGCCATGACTGGATTTAAAAGTACATTAGCGCAGTCTTGTTTTAAGTAGACTTCCCTGTAGGTGACTTTGTCTACCCTTCTAGATGACGGGAGAGCGAGGAGTGGAACTGAGCATTAGTACATCACTTAAGCCTTATTCTACTTTACAAAATAGTTTAGTAGACATGGCACTTTTGGTATACGTGTTTCACCTTTCCTATTATGCAAGTGATCAAAGAATTTACTGAGTTATGAACTTGTGTCATCATAAACTACTTATCAAGAACATTCTTTTATGTGCAGGAAAGAAACAAGTATATATATATATATATATATATATATATATATATATATATATATATATATATATATATATATATATATATATATATATATATATATATATATATATATATATATATATATATATATATATATATATATATATATATATATATATATATATATATATATATATATATATATATATATATATATATATATATATATATATATATATATATATATATATATATATATATATATATATATATATATATATATATATATTTTTTTTTTTTTTTTTTTTATTATTATTTTTTTTTCTAGAGTCTATGAGTCAGGTTTTAATGAGTCATGAAGGTAATGAGGTACAACACCAGACTTGATACCTAATAATTCCTATCCTTATTTCACGTGGGAACTAAGGATATCACCACGCATACTCAGTTATTGTACTTCCCTTCCTCTCACCTTCCAGACACCGTGAATGGCTTTACTGAGTCGTTCCCGAGGACAACTCAACACACCTGGCAATAATTATGTTGTTAGTCCATCTAATGAGTCCTGGGCGAGTTGACCTTTTGTTGACGAGGAACACTGATGATCCTATACCTGTACTGATGACTCGAGGGAGTGAAGGTGATATGAGAAGGTACACGCCGGGGAACCGAGAGGGAGGGAAGGAGACAGCTGACCTCGTGGCAGTGTCCTGTGCCCTTGTGGTGACAAAATAGAGGATATGTAGAAGTAATGAAGAAGTAAAGATGGAAATCTGCAGCATGAAAAGATGAGGAAATATCTTATAAGCACATTTGGGCTGAAAAAGAAGAAAATAAAAAATGAAGACGGATATGGCGTGGACAGCAAGGATATACTGAGTACTAGTGATGAGAGGATGAGAGAAAAATCATGAAAAAACCTAACCAAATCTGCATGAGTGTTGAAAAAAGAGGTCAAGAGAAATTTTACAATAATGGAGCTGAGTCAAATTTGTACACAATCTAAATCAGGGAAAACAAATCCAAAGACCCAAAGCAAGCATTCAGTAATTAGCGAAATAAATCACAGTATGAAAAGAAAGAAACATATAACTACAAAAACAAACAAAATAAATATAAAAAAACAGTGACAATACTAATAAATCATTACAATATAACAAATTTTGCAGAATATTATAGGACTAAGTGAATAATGAATAGAAGAGAGAGAGAAAGAGAGGGAGAGGAACAGAAGTGAGCGAAGACATCGAAGTAGAGAGGGAGAGAGAATCGCCTCGAGACAGGATGTAACTCAGATAACCAGCGTGGCCTGAGGATGAGTAACCCTCCCCACCTCTCCCTCCATTTGTGTTTACTTATTGAGCCTCGTCACAGATGATGAGCACCGCCTCTCGTCATTTTCACCGGCTTGCCTTGTGTTTCAGGGCCACCACTGCACCGGCACGGGAATTAAAAGAGTGTGGGGACTGTAGTGCGCTATAAAAGCCTGAACAGCAATTAAGAGTTTGTTAACGCTTAATATCGCAAAAATCGAAATTCTAATTTTACCACCGCTCCCTGAAAGCCCTCTCTCTCTCTCTCTCTCTCTCTCTCTCTCTCTTGGCAAATAACCACACCCACAATCTCGCTAGTTTGGCGTGATGGATCAGGACATCGCAGTGGCTCTGGGCTCAGGCTGCAGGTGTGTGTACGTGTTTGTTTTGGCCGAGTGCGTGTTGTCACTAGGCGGGACGGAGGCAGGCGCTCACAGGGCAGGTGTCGCTACGACCATGCTCGCCTCTTATGGCCTCACTACACATTACAGGAGTCCATGCTAGTATCAAAAGGATAGGTAAGCGTCCGAAGACAATCGTTGCTGTCGTTTTAATTGAGAAGCAAGTACGAGTAATAATTTTGTAACATTACTTATTTATCCAATGTTAGACACTTTCTATTTCATTTAAAAAATAATGATAAAGCTACACAAATTATTAATTCAGTAAACTTTCATTGCAGGTAAAAAGAATATATACAGTCACCTGATTGGCTACACTGATTGGGAGGGGCGAACACGCCGTGACCTGAGGTCGAGATGGGCGAGCCCGGGCAAGGGTCAGTCCACCTGGTGACTTGTGAGGGTCAGGACGTGAGCACGAGCACGCCCGCTCACCTACCCGCCATGCAGAAGACCTTCTACGAGACATATCCGGCCCAGCCATCTTCCTACACCTCCTATTACGACAACGCCTTCAACAATGGCTACTCCTACGACGCAGGATCGTGTGGACAGTACTATGACGAGTACGTGGACTACCGTGCCGCGTGTGGCTTGGCGTCCAACATGATGCCGCAACACCTCATGATAGGCCAGGGCCCGCAGTCAGACTACTCCTACATGAGCTCGCCGCAGATGGGTTACTACGAGTCCAGCTTTACCAGAGACTATCCCGCCTGGGCGAGGGAAACGTCCCGCGGCCAGGGTAAGAAGAGCCCGGCACCTCTATCCGCTGCATCCAATCTGACTCCCACTTCAGCTCAGGGCACCACGCTGCCCACCACTCAGCATTCCCTTCAGCCACCAACGCAGCCGTCAACGCAGACTAGCGTCCAGCAGGCCAGCGTGCAGCAGCCCCCGCTGCCTCAGGGACAGCCTCCCACCGTGGTCACGCCACCCAACCAGCTCACGCCCATCTCTCTCCCGTCCGGTGCAGGTGAGTCACTATTGTTACAGTGTTGTGTGTGGGAGGGGGAGGGGATGATTCCTACGGAGAGAATGTGAGTGGTGGTTTAAAAAAAAAAAAATTTCCTTCAGATCCATATTCCTTATAGCACAGAAAATACGAATCATCTCATACTGCTCCCTCAGAGATCCTCCTTCAGTACTCTCCCACAATTCTCACCAGTGTCCTTCAGGCGTGTGCAGCTCTCCCTCATCCCTCTTCCAGTCCACATTATTCTGTCCTTCCTTGAGTAAGTTTTAAGGAAATTTTACGCGACATGTAGTTCTGCTCGTCAGGGCTAAATCTATTTCCATTCCGATGTAATGCGAATTTGTCGACTTCTCCAGAGTTATACCTAGCGAGTCAATTTTTTTTTTTCATTTCTTATTTTCCATAAAGACAAAAAATAGTGTCTTCCATTTCTAATTCCATGTGAATTTTAAGTTTACGAAACATTTTAATGTCCAAAGTTCATAGGCAGAGTGGATTATTCCTCTGCTGTATACACTTCAAAGAATAGTTAAGTCCTCCGGATACAGAGCAAACATGATGCATAAAAACAATAAAAAATGCTGAGACATTTCACAGAATGTTAACTGAAAGAAATATCTTTCAATCTCTATATCACAAACGATAATTAAATAAATGAAACTTAGAGGCTGTCGAAGAGTCAACACTTGCCTCTAACTGTTGAAAATTTATTTATCTTAAATGTGTATCAGGTTTTCAATTACAGTGTCACGAAGTTGCCCGATTAACTCATTCCAAAACATGTTCACACGTCACTGCCTCGCTCCAGGCAAGGCGTAATTATTTGATTGCGTCCATATTTTAAGTTCACGGCCTGACCACGTAATATTAACCATCATGTCTTTGAGGAACGAACTATTACATCTCTCTCTCTCTCTCTCTCTCTCTCTCTCTCTCTCTCTCTCTCTCTCGCTTTCGCACACGTCAGACAGGCAGAAAACGCATCACATCCCAATTACTTCTATTCAGTCTCCGTGCGTCTCGATAACTCTCCTTTACCTCCGACGTCGTCCCTTCCCTCTCGTTTTCCTCGCTTCCTTTTTCTCCTCCTCTTCTTCCTGGTCCCCAAAGGCCCTTCCAACACCTGTTCAAGTGGGTGCCGGGTGATCCAGTGGGCCGCGGAGGATCATCACTCAGCCCTGCCGCCGTGCCATTCTTCGGGACAGCGGACCCGACTCTCTGGCACTCCATCACCCGCCCAGTCATCATCTGACACTCCCGCTACCAGTGCCATATTTTACGCTAGCTTGGGAGGGAGGGGTGGGGAGAGGAGGGAGAGGATGGAAGAAGGATAAGGGGAACTGGAGAAGGGGAGTAGACACCGTTTGCGGATTCCCTAACATCGATTTTTCTTCTTTTGGGAACTGTGACACGGCGAGGAAACAATTTGATTACGTGGGAGGTTTTATCGGCGGCTTCTTTATGGGTTGTGGTGGGGTTTGTGAGGGAAGGTTAGAGGCGAAGGTTGATTATTTATTGTGCGTCTCCTGGACCGGGGAATGGGATGGAGGGAAAGGGGCACGAGGAAGGATGCGGTGAAGGGAGAAAGCTTGATGTTGGAGTGAATGAAGGGAAGCGTTGATGGTGTTTTCTGTTGACGTGTGGATAGAGGAGTGAAGGTGTGTGCGCTGAAGAGACGGACGAAAGGAAGGGAGCAATTTCTCCAAGATTAGTTAAATCAAACAGTGGGATTTAAAGAGGAGAGAAAGAAGTAAAAGATTAAAAAAGACACGAAGTAAATTATTCACGTTTACTTAGACATACTATCTATATTTGTAACTATTCACCATCACATTTATCTTCAACCAAACATTAACAAGAAAACTGGAAAAAGAAGAATGCCTTTCACTACAGATATAAACTACGCAAATGATTTTTCCTCTTGATATATATTCACAATTTAACTCCACTTCATTTACTACCAATTCCAGACCATCTCGTATACTTAAACAAGGGAACTAGGAAAAAAATAATCACCAGCTGTCAGTTATCTAACCCTTCCACTTCCTAAATCTATCAACGCAATACTACCAAATATGCACAAACAGACAAACAAGAAGTACTTTTATCACCAAATACTTTGAACAAAACAAATACTGTTCAACTCTTTCTCTTTCTCAACACACTATCATCACAACACCACCAAGTATAAACAAATAGACAAACAAGGAGTACTTTCACCACCAAATCCAACCTGTTCAACCCTTTCTCTTCCCCAACACACTATCATCACAACACTACCAAGTATACAGAGACCAATAAGGACTACTTTCACACACCAAATCAAACCTGTTCAACCCTTCCACTTCCCCAACACACTATCAACGCAACACTACAGAATATACACAAACAGACAAACAAAAAGTACTATCATCACTAAATACAACCAGTCAAACCCTTCCACTCCCCCAACACCACCAAGTATAGAGAAACAAAAAGTACTTTCATCACCAAATACAAACTGTCCAACCCTTTCGCTTCCCAATCCGTCTCCTTCCCCCAAACCAAAACAATAAACCCACCCTGAATCTTGGAAGGGCGGAGAGAGGGGAGTGGAGATGGGAGAAAGAGAGAGAGAGAGGGAGAGAGAGAAAGGGAAGAGAGAGGGGCCATGGCGGGGCTGGACATCTGACCCCTCCACAGAACCGCGGGGGACACGGACAAAATTAATTCCTGCTTCGATTTTGTCAATGGGCTGTGATGGATCGGACCGCGGCTCCCCACCACCCACAGACGGACCTATTTCTCTTCCACGCCGCCCTTGTTTACACCACTGTTGTCCCGGCGCGTTTCTTTACCTCCTTTCTCGTCGCCTAGTGGGTTTCCTTAATACCTGATAATTTGGTGGTTTTCCTTTTAATATCTGATAATCTTTAGTTTTCTTTAGTTTTTTATTCCTTTCCGTGTTTTATAATTGTTCATCCACTTGCTTTCTTATCGGGTCATGTGTTTCTTTCAATATCTGATCATTTTAGCTTTTTTCCTTGTTTTTTTTGTAATCTATCTGTATTTCTTTTAGAAGTAACCATCTATATACTTTTCTTATCGAATTTCTTGTTTCGTTCAATATGTTCTTTCTCTTGTCTATACATTTTTCTTCAGAATTTTTTATAACTGACAATCAATTTATTTTTACTTTTTTACATTTTTCTTGCTTCCTTAAATAGCAAATGAGTTATTCTTTTATTTGTTACCTCAGTGTTCTTTAATACTTACTGATTTAGTATTGTGTTTATCTCATCACCTCTTGTGGTTTTCTTAACGTACTAACGGATGAAAATAACTGAATTCTGCTTGTGTTATTGGTTAGTAATATGATAGTGAAGCCATGAATCTCTCTCTCTCTCTCTCTCTCTCTCTCTCTCTCTCTCTCTCTCTCTCTCTCTCTCTCTCAAACAAACAAAATAAACATAAATAGTCTCTAACATTTTCAGAGGTCACAAATATCCTTTAATCACTTTCATCAATAAACCCCCAAGTCGTGTACAAAAAGAACATTTCCTTACAACACCACAACAATACGGAGGGTTTGTGTAGAATGAAAGTTTTACGGTAATGCAGATTCGTGATTCATGGGATTGATTTTCTGCCTGATTTAAAGATTTCTATTTCTGGAGGCACGGTGAATAGAGGAGTATGCGTCACAACACGAAGGCCGCGGCTGGAACAATTGAGTGATCGTGGAAGCGAGGGACAGAAAGAGAGAGGAGGCTGAACACAGAGAAAGAGGAATGTCTGGCGAGGCATAAACTGGAGCTGGGAGAGACGCGACTGAAACATGATTCATTGACAACAGCTGTCTGCCTCCCTTCCTTCCTTTCCTTCCTTCCTTCTCTCTGTCTCTCTCTCTTTACCTTTCTTACCTTCATCTCTTTCCTCCTCTCTTGGTTTCCATATTTTTTAGCTTATTTTCTATTTTCAGTTATTTATTTACCTATTCATTTATATATTGTGTTGTAAGGTTTTTGTTTTCTTTGATCTGTTATCGTTGTTCTGTTTCTAATCTTTTCTTCCTCCTTCTCTTTTTTTCTGTTCTCCTTCTTTTATTAGTCAAGAATCCGCGTCTTCAGTACTTGCTTTCTTCTTTTTATTCCTTTTTATCTTCGTCATTATCCACCTCTCTTGTTTGCTCTTCTCCTCTCACTCTCCACACATTCGCGGTCAATATTTGCTCTCTCTCTCTCTCTCTCTCTCTCTCTCTCTCTCTCTCTCTCTCTCTCTCTCCATTTCATAATTTTCTTTTTATGAACGCAAAACTCAATGAATTTTACGTCTTATATTTATTTTTCCAAGTTAACACAAAACCTACGTAATTATTGTAGAAAAGAATTGCTCAAGTACACAAAATCTATACATGTCCCCTGGATCAAAGTACAAGTTGCCTTAGTTGTGCATTGCAGCTTTCGTCGTTAAACAGCTGCTCTTACAACGTCTCGTGAATCTTGAAGTCAGTGAATACAAGGTGTGATGAGTTAATGTTTTCGACTAAAGTTTCTAGTGCAAATAATGTTTCGCCGGATTACGTGATTTGATATCTTTTGATGGCTCCGGTATTTTTTCTCGCTGTTGATTCATTTACTTGTTTATATAGTGCAATCTCACCAGAATACTAAATTTGTTCACTATAAAGTAGATATTTTACACACTTATAGTTAAAGAATAAATATGTAAGCGGAATACGAGATCAAACGTAACTTTCTTTTTCTTTAACCCTTTCAGTACCATGACGCGTTTCCATATTCATTCTCCTTACTATTGGGTGATTTAATACAGCTTTATAAACTTGATTTGGGGGATTAAAATAGTGAAGATTCTGGCCATTAATCTTCTCACCTCTATAGACCCTTGCTAGTGTCAATGAAATGGTCTAATCGTACACAAATCTCAAGGTAAACATATTTCCCAGTATTGAAGGGGTTAATAACTGCCATCTTTCCACATTTTTTGTTTATCTATCTTTATTCTTTTCTTTTCTTTTTTTTTGGCTAAATCTGATCTGATTTTTTTCAAGTGAAAGCCCGTTTTTTCACCGTTGTTTTTTTTTCACAACAATTCGCGGTCCAATAACCGTCAACGTCGCAGTTAAAAGTAAGGAAAGGAAAACCACACCTGTTCCTGAAAACCTTCCCAGCTTTACCTTGTTTCGGTCCCTCGTGCGTCCCTCGCCGCCGACACGCAAACACCGATGAGGAAGCACAAAGGCGCCATGTTGACCGCCAGCACCAGCGAGGGACGCCCCTACAACTCCCTTAATAAGTAAACCTTCGAAAAAATACTCTCCTCTACCCCTTGTGTCAATACTGGCGGTGACAAACCCTCGCCGCTGCCTATGATGAATGTGCGCCGCCGAGGCATCCGTGAAAACTACGGGAAAAAATACTAATAAAAAAATAAATCCAGAAAAAATGTAAAATGGCGTAAAAACGTAAAAAGCTCAGGAATTTGAGGTGAGGGGACAAAAATATATAACGTATAAAATTGGAACTTTGAATGGTGTACTTTTTTGAGATATATGGAAAAAGAGACATGAATAAGACACCGTATTTGAATTCTAACAACTGTACATATGAAGTATTTCCAGTAGTAATTATTGAGCCTATAAATATGAGTCGAGATAAAATAAAATAAACTTACGAATAAAAACAATAACTAATCGACAAAGAATATCGATAAAGAAAAAAAAAATTACATAAACAATCATTAATGGAACCTTTCACTTAATGTTAACCTTTACTGAAGCTACATACAAGTGAAAACAAAATACAACAAAATCATCGCATAAAACAAACAAGATCAACAGTGAATATGAATACAGAATCAGAATAAAACCCAAATTCATTTAAAAAAGAGGTTTCAAGACATTCATCCTTATTTTGGTTAACTCTCTCGGACCTGCACGGGGACAGGCAACTAAATGGGCCTTTTTATTAATTTAATGTTGCCCTTGTCCAGCCTTCCCTTCTAACATAAAACAATAACCCAGCATTTAAAAATAGGTTAGGTAGAAGCAATGAATGCATGCAGTCACTTATGTCGATACTAGTGAATGATACAAAAAGAAGAAGAATGAAGAATAAAAGGAAAAATGCAGTAGGAGTGATAGAAGACGAAGGTGGGACAAGGATGTGGTGGAGATAGGAGAAAGAGGAGGAAGAGAAGGAAGAGAGATTAAGAGGAGGAAAGGTAGTATGAGTAGTAGTAGAAGAGGAAGGAGGAGGTGGGGGTGGTGAGGCAGGGATGGTAGGCGGGAGGCTGCGTAGGAGAAGGGAGATGGGAGAAGGAGGACTGGGGAGATGGTGGGAGACAGGGAGAGGGAGTGGGAGCGTGATATGGAGGGCTGGAGAGAGAGAGAGAGCGAGAGGGAGAGGGAGGGAGAGAGGGAGGCGCAGGATCCAGACGGCCACCAGGTGACGTGGTTTGGTCAGGTTGTGTCAACAGTGTGTGTTTAAAGTGAACCGACACACTGCTCACTAACACAACCTCCTCATACCCACTGTTTAACGCTATATTTACCGGCGTGGACCAAAAATATCATCCATTTAGCGATCATATGCCTCGTCCTACACCTGACAAACGCCGCCTCAAGGACACTGCTTCACCTCAACGAGCGACGCGGAAAACGAAGCCTTCAACACCGTCCGACTGTTCCGAAAAGCCCAAACGAAGCCGTCGGTTGGGGTTTCGAACTGTTCATTTCACTTTTTTGCTTATCTTAGTGCCATTATTTACTCCTAATCCACCAGCACAACTTCAAAGGCTCCCCGCTAAGTAAAGACAAAGAAAAAATCCTGGAGCTGTCATGCAACCTTCCGCTATTTTGTGTGATGGGCGGATTTTGTACTGAAGAGTGACAGTGTGGCGTTGTGGAGCAGGAGGAGGAGGAGGAAGAGGAGGAGGAGGTGGAGAAGTGTAGTCTGTCTGCAGGGGAGGGGAGGCTGTATGTTGAGGGGTAAGGAAAGGGAGGGACGGAAAGAGGAGGAGGAGAGAGCTGCCGGAGGAAAGGAGAGAAAGAGGAAGTGTAAGATGAAGATGGAGAGGAATGATGAGTATTTTCAAAAGTGAGAGGCAGGCAGGGATGTAGGGAATACTAGAGATGAGTGGGAGAGTGAGGGAGAGGGGTGGCAGGGGCAGGAGGCAGGGGACAAGCGGCAGGGGGTAGGAGGCAGGGGCAAGGGGCTGGTGTCCTTGGTGGCGTGATGGCAAGCTACGGGATGAGACTCCACTTATCGATCACCTCTCACTTCTCTCACTATTCTCCCTCTCCCTGACACATCGTGCAGTGACGCCACTTTCATTCCGTGCGCTCCTCTCAAAGCCAATATGAGTCTTCCTCACTGCTACGTCTCTTTGTTTCTGTCGCTCTGTATTTGTGTGTCCTTAATAATGCTTGTGCTTGTTATGTAGAGGGTTTTTTTTTTGTCATTTTCTTTTTATTTTTTTCCCTGCATCCGTGATAAAAATGATGAGTAATGACCGCTTGCACTCCGTAACGATACTGTATTGCAATATGTGTGTATTTTATATTATCTTTAATAAATGGAGTAAATAAACACCAAAAAAATTATATAATTGTATTCTCAAATCACCAAACTAAAGGATATTATTTTTCTCCGTAGAGTGTATTGCTGTGATGTGCCGTAGCTTCAGATAGAGTTGTAGAAATATCTAGGACGTGTTGAGCTTTATTGCTGAAGTAATCATAACTACTACTCTATTCAACATGTACACAGCATTATTTACATGATTTCCTACACAGTGCAGTTCCGTCTCAGTGTCTTTAATGCCTCATGCTTGAGTTTCCTCCCACCACACATACCTTCGCCCCTGTCCACCTGACCCGCCTCTCCCAGCGCTGGGTACATATGAGAGTAACCATCCGTCCCATTGTTTAAGGGATCGAGTGCTTTCAGACACTTACTCGAGATGGATCGCGGAGGGGAGGAAGAGTGTTCCCGTGGAGAGGCAGTGAAGTGAGGGTGAGGAGACAGGAAGGGTGGGAAGTGTGTGGGACATATAGGGAGGGTTTACTGACTGAAGAGACGCGAGTAGACAGAGAGGGTAAGACAGACACAGTGGATCAGAGGGGGAGTGACTGATGCCTGGCTGTGCTATGGGGGAGGTGAGAGTACTGTTACTGCTGGAGGAGTCTTGCAGGGGGTCTCTACGTGTTATCTCTCTCTCTCTCTCTCTCTCTCTCTCTCTCTCTCTCTTCCATGAACTTTTAAGTAAATTCTCAACATTACTGTTTTGGAATATTCAATTATCATAATATACATTGTCAGCGATAACAAACAATAACAAAGATAACACTCACGTTAGGCACAGGATGCAGGTGGTGGTGGTGGTGGTGGTGGTGGTGGTGGTGGTACCGGTAATGGTGATGGCGGTGTAGTGTCTGTCCTAGTGCGCGTCTGCTTCCTGTGGAGGACTGGTGTTGGCTTCCTCTCCTGGGAACTGTAAACAATGAATAAACAGTAAACAAACAGGGAGGTTGCCTCTGTTGTGGGCAGTAAGAGCCGCCCCTCGACTCTCCCTGGGCCGTAGGCGGGATGCGGGACAAGAAGGAGAGATTGAGGGAGGATTGGGAAAAAGACAGCTATGTACTTGTGATTACGAAAAAACGACTCATCTGAGAAGTATACATCTAAAATATCTCGATTTTTTTCTGATTTGACTTATCTAGTTCTTTATATACTAATGAAAATATTGTGTTTTCAGATTATGGAGAGAGTGGTGAGGGCGGCGTCGCCGGCGGAATGGGTGGCCAGGGCGGGGTTCCAGGCGCACCTACCAAGCGTGCCAGAACCGCCTACACCTCGGCCCAGCTGGTGGAGTTGGAGAAAGAGTTTCATTACAACCGTTACCTCTGCCGCCCTAGGAGGATCGAAATGGCTGCGCACCTCAACCTCTCGGAGCGACAAATCAAAATCTGGTTTCAGAATCGTCGGATGAAGTATAAGAAGGAGCAGAAAGCCAAAGGATGCATCGACAAAGGCCCCAACTCCCCCTGTGCCTCGCCAGCGACGTCCGTGCCACCCATGTCTCCCTCGGGGGAAACAATGCCACCAACTTCCCAGTGTCACGCAGGCGCTTGCCACGGCCCCGGTCTCCCCGGGGCCCCACACGGCCAGCTGCCGCCTCGTCTCCAGCAGCAACACCTACAGGACGCCCGTCACTACCTGCCACCCAACACCTGCGCAGGGCCCAAGCAGCAACTCGGCCACAGTATGGCCACCATGTCCGGCTCACACAGTCAAATGGGACACTTCCTGGGATCTCAGACTTACTCGGCCATGTCTGAGGGCCTGCCTCTGGGATTTCTCTCCCAGCAGCAGGACACCAACAAATGCAACAGCAGCACCAGCAACATCCACATCAGCAACATCCTCATCAACAGCAACATCACCAGCACCAGCAGCAGCAGCAGCAGCAGCAGCAACAACAACAACAACAGCAACATCAATCACAACAACCACATCAACACCAGCAGCAGCGACAGTCGGTGGCTCCTCACGTGCAGGATGGACACCACGACCGACACATGAACTGCCCGTGTCCCCCGTCGCTGCAGGACTACCCACCGTGTTCCCTCACGCCGCTGCCTCCCCAAACCACGCAGCCCCTCACACCTAACATGGCTCAGGATGTCAAAAAGACGATGGGGTGGGTCGTGCCTTCCCTTCAAACCCCCATCACTACCTCAGCGATGACTAGCCTCGCCAGCAGCTACCCATCGCCGCCCCATGACAACGAGGACGAGTTGGTGTCACTCTAGCCGCAGTCTGACGTGCCTCTCCCTGTCGAATTTTTGCCAGGCTTGACTGCGTCTCTCAGTGCTGCCACATGGTGGATGTCCGTGTCTTCCCAGTCAGCTTATCAACCGAATTATCAATGTGATTAACTTTTGGGTCTTAGCATGTAAGAAGTAGTCACTAGGTGATCAGTAGCGCGTCGAGGATTTTCTTGTAAATAGTGTTTTGTTATTAATCTTAATATGTTTTAAATAAAAACCGTGACAACAATGCATCATAAGGCTTTTAGCTCCATCACCTCAGAGCAGCAGTAAAATCAGCGGCAGCGGCGGCACAGGGGTGGGAAAACAGAGGTGATAGTAGCAGCTGTCAGGAGAGAAGGGTGGAGGCAGGCAGGGCCGCCCCAAGGGTCCGTCAGCCAGCTCAGAGACGCGACACTCTCCCTCAGTCCCCGATAAATACATCAGTTACCCCCGAGGCCGGTGACGAGCCGCTGGGCCACAGATGACAGCCAGTTGTATTCAAAGGTTTACTGAGAGCTCGGCGTAATGTGCGTAATGCTCGCCTATTCACAAAGGTTTCCCACATTGTATCGTTGAAATTCAGATAGTTTAGTCTACAGGAGTTGTTTTAACGCCTACTCGGGATCTCAGGTAAAGATTTTCCGTAAACAAGGATGGAAGGAGGTGTATGAAGAGGGCGAGTGTCGGGACACACTCGGACCGCTTTTACATGTAGCTGAATCATTATAAATAGTGATGTAGGTGCCGGAGTGAAGGCTGCAGGGTGTGTGGCGATGTCAACGTGTGATTGGCTGTGTCAGGGGGTGTGTCCTCATCCGTCATTGGTCGGCGATCCATCAACGGATAGAGACACTGGCTGACAGGAAGCCGTTCGGTTCGCCTC
The DNA here is from genome assembly GCF_017591435.1 of Portunus trituberculatus. Classification (NCBI taxonomy): domain Eukaryota; kingdom Metazoa; phylum Arthropoda; class Malacostraca; order Decapoda; family Portunidae; genus Portunus; species Portunus trituberculatus. The sequence goes on along the minus strand of NC_059303.1, from coordinate 9,477,469 downwards.
GTTTGGCCGCGGCCTGGGCTGTTAGTACTTAAATGCAATCATGTAGTTTATTGTAACTTCCACGAATATCAAGTGAGGACAGTTTTTCTATACACATTTATAATACTTCCCGCACTGAGTTGAGATCCAATGGAACAATTTTCTAACAATTTACGTGTGAATGATGATTGAGTCGATATTCAGCGTAATCGTCGGAACACAGATCGAAGCCCTTGATACAATCCAAAGCTCAGAGTTATTAAAACTTTCAGCTCTGAATGGAATTTGATTTTCCAATGTTTGAACTGGGCGAGAGATAAGATGGAAAACTCTACCCGATCAGCTGGTTTCATTATCAAACTAACAATTAAACTTTAAAACGAAGTCTGTGTTCCTGCTGAGAAAAGAAGAGGAACGGGAAAAAAAGTGGAAGGGTAAAAAATTCTTCATAGGCCGATGCAAAGAGGAGAGGGAAGGGTGGGACAGAAAGGACGGTAACACACACACACACACACACACACACACACACACACACACACACACACACATATATATATATATATATATATATATATATATATATATATATATATATATATATATATATATATATATATATATATATATATATATAAACTGTTATACTCTTTGTTAAATCCAACGCAAGCTATTAACTTTATATGCACACACAGTTAAATATGCAGATGATAAAACTATTTCTTTTCATCCCCAAAAATAGAAAGAGCCAGTCCCTCGTTCCCTCTCCCTCTCTCTCTCTCTCTCTCTCTCTCTCTCTCTCTCTCTCTCTGTTTCTGCATCAGGAAGCAAATGAACTCAGTCTACAGACGAGAAACAAAAGGATGGAATACGGCATCTCCATCCTATATGAAAAGTAGCCATTGTTTAACACGGACGAATGCCTCCTCAGAATCCACGTTTACGATTCATCTTCCTCGCTGATGCCTTCCCTGGGTGGCCTACGCAGCGAGGCGTCTGATGGAGGGTTTCGCCGTCTACCTCGCAGACTCAACGCACGCTACCGGGAGTGAATGAAAAGGAAAACAGATGAAAAAGAAAGATAAGAAGAAAATTCCCTTTCCATGTAGACATAAACCGAGATCTCAGAGGTGGGGAAGAGAATAGGTAGTAAAAAAATAGAAAAAGGAGGAAAGAACAGAAGACACGTGAGAGAGATGCGGGAGAGAAGGGAGAACAAAGATAAAAATAGTCGAGAAAACTCTAAAAGACAACAACGACGTAAACGATGCCTTTTCTTGGAGCTCTTTAATCTGGACGTGAAGTGTGTTGCCAAGGAGCCGAATAGGCCAATAAGTTGCTCTGATTCCGACAAATATCTGGAGAGTGCCCATCCCAAATCAGTTTTTATGCAAATCCGGCGCATAAATACTGGCTGCGCCCTCGTACCAAGACCACGCTAAGTCGGCTGCTCGTTCCCCCCCCGACTGTGCATGGGAATGACTAAAAATCACAACGTATTGGACTACTGTGCCCCGGGGGATATAGATGACGATAGTCAATACACACTTGCAGGGGACATCTTCCAGGGAGGGAGAGGAGGAATAGTAAGGGAAAAAAAAAAAGAAGTGGTGACTTTTGTGTGTTTGAGGAGGAAGAGAAGGAGGAGGACAACGGCTGGGAGGCAAAGGTGGGCTAGAAGAGAGAGCTGGGTCCGTCCTTCATCCTCCGAGTCTGGTCTTAATTTATGGAAAGTTGAGGAGAGAAATGATTATGATTATAGCTGCCTCCAGGGCCCTCACCTCGCCCCAGCTGCCTGTTCTTGACTCCGGCGGGACAGAGAAGAATTGTCCTGATGGTCGATTGAAAATTTGAGAATTCAGGGGCAAGAGGGTACGCCGTCAGGCTCAGGAGTCATGACTGTTGGGGTGGTGCAATACCTAGGCCACGGCAAGGGCAGGAACCAAAGGACCGTGATGAGAGATGAAATTGGTGAAATGAACGCTTAACTTTCAAACGATTTTATTGTACGACACGGAAAGCATGATAACGTAATAACTATACAGAATCTTAAGGGAAAGCAATGCATTTTTTTTTATATACATTGTTTTATATATATATATATATATATATATATATATATATATATATATATATATATATATATATATATATATATATATAAGAATTACTTGCACATCACGCTCCTCGATCTATATTTAGAAACATTTATCAACTTGCTTGACTGAATAGCATCATAATACACAGGACACAAACAAGAAAGAAGGCAGGAGTAACAAAACACCAAAGTCCCTGCTGTTACCTGTCTCCTCCCGAGGCTCATCACTAGCCGGTCATATGTCTTGTTTTTTCCCCGTCACGAGAAATATTCATCGTCGGGCGGGGCAGTGCGGAGCTGAAGCAAGACCCCATCACCATCTCTTCCTTTATAATCATTAGACACGAGCCTCACCCCGCCTATCTCCCCACTACCTCCCACGGTGAAATAGGAGCCCTGTAGCCTTCTCCCAGGAATATCTATCTCCACTTTACAAACGCCGAAGCAGGATATCTTTCTCCCGCATACACGCTCCGGGGTTAAGCGATACGACTTTCCTTTATTTATTGAGTATCGGACTGAATTTGTCAATACCGTCCGTGTGGGGTGGGGCGTGGACCCCCATTATATTGTTTTTGAATGGGGGTGCCTCTGACGTGTAATGGTCGTCTTGGAGGTAGTGGGGGAGGTCAAGGAACGGTGGAGGAGGGGGAGGAGGACGAGGAGGACTACGAGTGGAAGTAGAATAAGGCTGTGAGGGGAAGGAGAAAAAGTGCACGGAAGACAAGGTTATGAGTCTGTGGGGCAGTTTGTTCATGTGCTGGTGTGTGGGTTATGTCAGGCATTACTGCGAGTACTGTGTGGTGTTTGAGTATTACACGTGCGTTAGGCTTGTCTTGTCTTGATGGTGCAGTGTTGTGTGTGTAGGATCTTGTGGTGATAGTGTTGTTGTTGTTGTTGGTGGTGGTGGTAATTCGTACAAGTGAGGTGGCATCCTAGTAACATCTGAACACACTAAATGAGATACAGCTGGTAGGGCAGTCTCTCTCTCTCTCTCTCTCTCTCTCTCTCTGTTTGTAATATATAGATAATATACGCTTTTGGTGACAATACAACTATCAGTTATGATAATAATGACGATGATGATGATAATGAAAATAATCATAACAACAACAACAACAACAACATCAACACCACCACCACCACCACCACCAACAACAACAACAACAACAACAACAACAACAACATGAATACTCACAATTAGAAAAACAACATAGCCTGGTGCACACCAACAAAATAGGCTTTAGTGAATTGACCGTCAATTATATAAACGTATCATCTATATGTAACTCTACGATACATAATATAACACAATGAAATAGGCACACAAACATCCCTTAGCCTAACGTTCACTCCTATTCACTAATACTACTGATGGGGGAGGTGAGAGGAAACAGGTGTAGGGAGTAGGAGTTAATTCCCAACCGGTTTCTCTTGTGTGTGTGTGTGTGTGTGTTTTTTTCACGGAAACTAAATAAACTAAACTCCATACAGCTGTGTTTCCTCTTCCCTCTCCCCCAGAATTATGTCTAAATGTCTATACAATAATAGTACTGTATAATACATTTTTCTTCAAAGCCTTACATCCTTACATTATAAAAGACCACTATCCTTCCTATATTCTTATCATAAACCTGTTATTCTTTCACTGAACAGGTAAACATGCGGGTTAAGAAATCATTACTGTTCCTCGGCTACTATCATCAATCTAATACCCAGTGGCAAGCCTCTCGTTACTTCTCACTTCGTCCTTACCTAATATTCTCATGGATGTTCTACTGAAACTTGTAGGTACACTGAATGAAAATGAGTGTAAGGCGCTTGCCTCAATCCAAAATAAAAGAAGAATATGATTACTTCTAGTAGTATAACCACAACACACCTGCACCCTCCACACTAGCCTAGCAAAGTAGATAAACAAAAACCCTGTCAGGCTGATCAGCTGTTCATCCATTTTCTCTATTCATTTTCAGAATCTATCTATAAAGGGGAGTACTAACGAGTATTAATAAATAATAAATATCAATAATGCTAAAACAATAGAAGAAAGATGAAGAAAGGGTAAATAAGACTCGTATTTTCTCAAGTCAGCTGATGCGTAGTGTTCACATTTTGTATACATTATCAAAATATACCTAAAGTAAACATTGACTACGGTTAATAGCGATTTATTGATGGTAAAAATATATAAAAAGAATACAATGCAATTTGTGATTGAAAATAGGAGTATAACAATATTGTGTAATGTAAATACAGCTTGGTGGCGTGTCAATGGTTGGTAGCACTGATATCAGCCATGGGCTACAATCTTATATATATGTTATTCGTTTCTTTTGGATAGTGAAATCAAATAGTATAACAATAAAATAAAGTCATGTTGTTGATTGAAATCTATAGTAATAAACAGATGACTAAATAAATAAGTAAACAAAACAAATGATCAGTTGGCAACACTGGCACGCCAGTACACGTGGAGATTTACGTGAGGAACTGTGACGGGAAATACAATGTTTTTAATTGGTTTCTATGTGCATCGTGCCTTCCCAGTGCAGTGTGAGGATGCGGAAGGTGTGGAATTACCTCTCAGCAGACAATGGAAGTGGTTAAGAAATATTGGTAGCTTGTGCTGGTGAAGAATTTAGAAGGTAATGAAATGAGCCTGAGCCCCGAAAGTCTTCATTGCCTGAGCTGCTTTATTAGGCGTCAAGGTAAAGTGGTGGACGGTAGTCATGTGTGTACTAACACGTTCTCGTCCTTGTTAACAGTATTCAATGTTTAATGCTCATATATTGTGTATCACGTTTCAGTTGTTCATTTTGCTAATCAACTGAGTAATTCTGGAGAACGTGTTGTTTTAATTTCTCCATGACTTGTACTAGTATCATGTAAACATTCCCTTCCTCCTCATCAGCTTTTTAGATTTTGAAGTCGTTGATGTCGTTGTCGTTGTTATTGTTGTTATTATTGATGTTGTTTTTGTTGTTGCTGCTGCTTTTGTTATCATCATCACTGTTTTTTTTGTTGTTTTATAATATGTATTTATTCTTATATCATCTCCCATCCGTCTTACTTTCCCTTACTTCAATCTCTGTTTCTATGTTCCTCCATGACTGTTCTCCCTGTTCCTTCACCCTTGCCTTGATCCATCTCTGCTGACATCTGTTTGGCATCCTCCCTCACCCTGCCAACACCAACACCCTCCAGCAACCATCGTCTCCACCAGTCCCTTCTATCTCCCTCTCCCCACCACTCTCCCTTCACCTTGTATCCATGTCTCGTCTCACCACTACCCTCCACTCCACCAAGTTCCTCCCAGCCAGTTCTATCCACTGTACTCCTGATTTTTTCATCTATTGTATTTCCTGTTTGCTTCCTTTTAAAGTTTCTACGCTGTATGTCATCTCTATTGTTGCTTTTTCTATTGTATTCTGAATCTCGTATTACTTTATTCAATTTCTACCATTCATGTGCATATTTATCACATTTCTTTCACTGATTATATGCCAATCTTTCAGCTGTATATTTATGATTGCGTTGTAAGTTTTATTAAGTCCGTGCTATGTTCTATCCTTATTTATTTACTTTATTTATTCGTCTATTCCTTTCACTTAACATTCTTACTTATCCTGTCCTCTCAAACTCACATTTCATCGTCTGCCTCACACCTAAGCATGTACTGCAGTTTTCATATTTTTTTTTATTTATATTGTTACCTTGATCACTTCAGTCAGTTAACAGTAAGGGTTAGTTCCTATCCTAAACAAGCATGCGACATTAGAAGGAAAGTATTTGGAAGAACTTATTATATGTATCAGCAGAGAAGCAACAATGAAGCAGAGGAATGGAGTTGTCGTTCTGAAGGTCTGAATTAGGAGGAGCAATCTCGTGTCACCTGTAGCATCAAGATCAACACCTTCGCTCTGTGTTGATGTACTTAGTTTCGTTAGTTCGTTAGTCCTAAAAGGGAGTCGGTAATTACCTCCCTACCGACGTCAACTCTGCTGCGTGTCTTGAGTCGTGTTTGAAGTGACGAGCTGCTTGTTCTCTTTGTCTTTGCTTCGAATGCATCAGATTTTCTTCCCGTTGTTGGCTCAGGCTTATCCTCCACTCTACTTACCCATCTTAGCGGCGCCCTGCAGGAAGGCTGATCAAGGGGGCGCCACCTCATCGACGGCACCATGTCCTCCTCTTCCTGTCCCCCCATCCCCTTCTATTCCTCCTCCTCCTCCTCCATCAGAAGCGAACATTAAAGGCCCCGCGAAGCTTTACAAAACCACAGTGACAATATTTAGACATCCATATCATGTATCGTGGGTGTTCCCTGGACGGCCACCCCCGCTACAGGGAACGCCTCACTCCTCCGCCTTTCAGACACAACCTCCTCTCGTCTCTAACAAGTCCGCGGCATCACCTGGGCCAATTAGAATGTAAACACTAGCAAAAGGACAAGAGCAAGAGTACACAAACGGGGCAAGAGGTTGGTGGAGGCAAGGACGAGGCAACCATACCGAAATGGGAGGGAGCCTGAGGATATGTGAGGTAGAGGAAGGAGAGGTGGAGGGACAGGAGGGGGAGTCAAGGGGGAAGAGGTCACTGGAGGGTCCTAGAACATCCCCCATGTAGTGTTTGGGCAGCTCTCGAGTGCGTTGACTCTGAGGGTGCGGTGATTATTTAGCCAAGTTTTATATTGTCATCAAACACTCGTGGACAGTCAAGGGTACTCCAAGGCTATCTCTCCACCCGCTCACTGCCGCTGCCTCGAGGACCCTTCAGCGCCCGAGTAAATCACGCCGAGGTAATAGCGACAAAATGCTACTGATCTGAGGTGGAGTGTTGAGTGAGTCACGCGTACCTGAGATTCAATGAGGCTCCTTAGGTGTACTTCAGACTTGAGCACCTGGCGTGTGTGTGTGTGTGTGTGTGTGTGTGTGTGTGTGTGTGTGTGTGTGTGTGTGTGTGTGTGTGTGTGTGTGTGTGTGTGTGTACGGAGCATGGGTTAATGGAAGCTGTCTTGACGTAATATTGATCGCCCTGTT
>NC_059303.1:9462859-9465359 GCF_017591435.1 Portunus trituberculatus | reverse complement strand
GAGAGAGAGAGACTGGGAAATAAGAAAGTCCATGTATACCCTTGATGTGTGTGTGTGTGTGTGTGTGTGTGTGTGTGTGTGTGTGTGTTATAAATGCGAGAGTTATGAAGAGAATAAAGGAAGGAAATATATTGTAGTTGTCTTCGTTGTTGTTGTTGTTGTTGGTGGTGGTGGTGGTGGTGGTGGTGGCAGCAGTAGGAGGAAGTGGCAACGATAGAGAAAGAAAGAAGAGAAGGGTTTATAAGATTAAATTAGATAAAGTAAGAGAATGAGACCACAATGAGAAGATCTGAACGAGAGAGAGAGAGAGAGAGAGAGAGAGAGAGAGAGAGAGAGAGAGAGAGAGAGAGAGAGAGAGAGGTGAGGAAGCAAGGAAGCGAAGAGAGAGAGGGAAGGAAAGGAAAAGAGGGAGGGAAAGCTGTCACCACCACCTTGTACCGTCACCAGCTTCCCTCTTTCAACCAATCACGAGCCTCCATGTGAGCAAAAAACGCACACACACACACACACACACACACACACACACACACACACACACACACACACACACACACACACACACACACACACACACACACACACACACACACACACACACACACACACACACACACACACACACACACACACACACACACACAGAGAAAAATAGAAAGCAAAGAAACTAGAGAAAAAGACCCAAAAAAACTCAATCCAGCATGTGAACCCTTTATGCATTTCAGATGGAAAAGAAACCACTGGAAAAAAAACATAAATAAAAGTAACAAAAAAATAGGAAAAAAAAGCGTCCTTGCATCCATCTCTCTACATTTCCAATCATATATTTAATTCACTCCCCAAGGACAAGAAGAGATGAGACCAGATTAGCAGGGGCGAGGGGATTGGCGGAGGCGGAAGGGTTAGGATTACTGTCACCCTTGTCAATCACAACCCTCCGACTAGCCAATCAGAAACTCATGCATCCTAGCCGTCCAATAGCAGTGCGGGGATTAAAGTATTAGAAGACGCTGGAGTGGGCGCTAGAATAATGCATACAGCCAATGATCAGAGAGTGAGGGAGGGGAAGAGGGAAAGAGTGTTTGGAGGGAATGTTTCTACGGAGAGGAAAAACACGGGGAGGGAAGGGAGAGAAGGGAGGGAATGGGAACGGAGTGTGTATTTGTATAGGAAGAAAAGGCAGGAAAAGGGAGGAAGGGAGGGATGCGTTAGGGTGAATATCTACAGACAGGGAAACAAAGGGAGGGAGATGAGGGAGGAGGATAAAGAGGGAAAATGTATGTAGGGAATTTTGACGCCAAAGAATGGAGGAAAAAGACCAAAGTAAGGTGAATAGAGAGGAAATTCCTACAGAGAGCGAGCAAAGAGAGAATAAGATAAAGGAGGAAAGACAGGGAGAGGGAAAGAAGTGGACAGGAAGTAAAGAGAAGAAGGAATGAAGCACGGCAAAGAGAGACAGAAAAGAAAGTAAAAGAATGACAGGAAATATCTACTCAGAAGAAAAATGGAGATAGAGAGTAGAGAGTGGGCTTAAGAGAAGGAGGAATTAAGTGCGTGAGAGAAGCAGGGGAGATAGAGACAGGAAATTACGGTAAAGGAAATAGAGAGGGAGGGTAGAAGAAGGGTTGAGGGGAGGAAGAAGTGTGGGGAGAATATTTGGAAAGAGGGAAGGAAAGAGGAGGGAAGGAGGTGGCCAGATATTTGTCCTGCTGGCCGGCGGACGCGAGCTGAAGCTGAAATCTTTGTGTGTTGCATTTATTGGTGGTGGTGATGAGTGGCGCCGCCGTAATGGTGGTGATGGAGATGGCTGTGATGAGGCGCGGCATAATGACGGCGGCGGTGACGGAGGTTGATGCGATAATGGCCCGATAAATATTTATTGTATTCATGATTATAGTAATGTTTCTTCCGCACTCACTCCCTTGCATACCGACACGCGCACGCACGCACGGACGCACGAAGGCAGGCAGGCAGGCACGCACGCACGCAGGCAGGCACGCGTGTTAGACAGGCACACACACACACACACACACACACACACACACACACACACACACACACACACACACACACACACACACACACAGTACTTGTGGATAGTTTTATGGCCTGGTGCATCCCTCGATCAAGATAAGATATACGAAATGCGTGACGAGATTCGATGAAAATTGGAGTATTACCTCATTAATTCATGTTACATCAATATTTACCTTTTAGAAGAATACCTTGAGAGGAAAGTTTAATTGCGTATATTTGTAATGAAATTTGTATGTAACTGGATAAACCAGCTGTTTCAGAATGAGCAAACAAATAAACAACAGGAAATAAGTGAATAAAGGAGAAAATAATCTATATGAGTCAATAAATAAATAAACTCGTCGGTATTGAAGGGTTTATCGCTTGTAAATTAGAACTTCTCTTTCCATTTTCTTAAGAAATACATCGACATGTTTATCACTCTTTTTAAAAGTTTTTTGGCGGACAAACTAGATAGCTATCCACA
>NC_059303.1:9405359-9455359 GCF_017591435.1 Portunus trituberculatus | reverse complement strand
TGTAGGGATGTATAATATTGCACTGCGAAACATTTACATAGTGGATGCTGCTGCTGCTGCTGTTGTTGTTGTTGTTGTTGTTGCTGGTGCTGGTGCTGGTCCTGATGCTGGTGCTGGTGCTGGTGCTGGTGCTGGTGCTGGTGCTGGTGCTACTACTGCTTTTACTGCTGCTACTGTTGCTACTTCTGTTTTATATTATTGATCCTGTTACTGAAATAACAGCTACTTCCTTTTTTCTGGAATAATGGTGTTGTTGATGATGATGATGTTGTTCTTATAGTGGTGAATGTGATTAACAATGACATTAAGAACAACAACAATGATAACAATGAAAATAATAAAGATAACAGTAAATAGTGAGAAAAGTAATAACAGTAGTAATAATAATTGAAGGAAAGGAGAAGGAGAAGGAGAAGGAGGAGGAGGGAGAAACGTACAATATCCCTCAGTTCAAAGAGTAAAAATTCATCTACAAATTAGAATAACGCACCACGTTTTCATTAGAAAAGATTTGTTTTTCTTTTAACTTTACCCCTGCCGGAGAAAAACTCATTTGCATATTTTAGCCTGGAGAATAGCAGTGTCCTCTCGTAAAGTGCGGAGGGGAGCTGGCGAGGCAGTAGAGTTGTCATGATACAAGACCCGTAACTCTGCGCGGGTATCATGAGAGGTGATACTGAAGAGAGATGGCGTCGCTGGGTCTCGGGGAAGAAGTAAAAGAAAAAAAACAGAAAAAAAAGAAAATAGTGTTCCGGGGGTTATAAAAAGGTAAGGGAAAGGAAAGGAAAGGGGTCGTCTTGGTGGGGTGGTTGCTTGGGTGATGCAAGGATGGAGGGTGAGGTGTGTGTTTGTGTGTGTGTGTGTGTGTGTGTGTGTGTGTGTGTGTGTGTGTGTGTGTGTGTGTGTCCGTTTTCCTTTATTCTCCTCCTGATCCGTTGTTTTCTTAATCTCACGTAGCTGTCTTATTAGTTTCTCTATTCTTTTCTTCATTCACATTTCTTTAACCCAAGTATTACACAGTCGTAGATCAAAATTAATTCAAATCCACTCATCAGGTTTGGATCTTAACCTAACCTAACCTTATAAAGTCTAATCTAATCTAATCCAATCTTGCCTATCTTAACCTAACCTAACTTGAGACCGGAGCTTGTATAATCACACGGATATTTGTTCATAGTGTGGTTACTGCATCATTAGTTGCAATATACTCACGCAGGGAATCAATCTCGAAAAGCCACCAGTTAAACCACATTAGAACTATGAACAAGGTACACGCGGGAATCTTAATGTCTGTTGTTGGACTTTACACAGCTCTCCCAGGCTACATATGAAGACACTACACCCGCCATTCAACACCCAATTAGTGTCCGCTGAGATTGATTTTATGAGTGAGCTCCTCCACCGCTCGTGATAGAGTGGTGCCCTTAATGTTTGCTACGTGTTCTTGGGGAGTGTAATGGACTGGTGGTGACTCAGTAGAGGTGACAGCTCATTCTGAAAGACGTATCTTGAACAGACACAAAAAGGCAGGTTGTACACAGGAAACATCATCAAGAAGAAAGACAGTAACTGTTCCCAAGTGGACAAAGATACGTATAATGAGTTTAAATAGAATAAATAAGTGTGCATATCTACTAAACGGACTCAATTACTGATTTTCTATATCTTCTCAGATTGTCTATTGTCCTCTCAGATAATCAAGCATAAAGAATAAAGACATTAGTGGTCTCTCAGTGCAACAGTATACTTATAGCAAAGAAAAGAAATTAGATGTTCATATTGCCTCGAATGATTCAATAACTTAATGTTTATATATTTATTTTCTGTCACATTTGTCCTTTGCCCTTTCAGACAATTGAGACGAGCACAGTGACATTATCAAAAGTCATAATCCTTAGGTTAATTATGTATATATCGGCCACTGGAACCACATACATTTTAATCAGAGCAACGTTGAATATGTTGTGCGGAAAACTAGCATGAAGTCCTCATCGGGCGAATCCTTCCTCTTATGTGTAAATTGAAGGAAAACAATGACGCGAAACCATTAAACAATTAAGCGGCCGACACAACATCCTAATGAGACAATTGCCAAGCCTCTGAGGACATAATGAGACCACTACGGGGGCCCTGTGTAAGTGAGAGGAGTTATAGTCTCACGAATTAATGAGTGGCCGGGCGGTGCGGTCCGTTCATTAAGATATCATACGCCAAGAAGTGGTCCGCCTGAGTTACGAGGCACGGCAGTGGTCCATTAAGTTACGGTGGCGTCTTCATTAAGGCGCAATACTCCGCCAGTCCCTTCATTAAGCTTGCACGCGGCCCACCTCGCCCCCACAGCTCGTCCAGGGAATTCTGTCGCTGCTTCACCCCAACAATCACATATGGAACTGACGTGTGCGCCATAAGCTTCCCCTGGGCAATCTATCCCTCCTCCTCACAATACCTCACCGCAAAATAGTTCCATCCCCATGATAAATTAGGTTAGGTTAGATCAGTTTAGATGGAAGATACTTATTAAGAGGGTAATTTCCGTGGGAATTTTCGTGGAAGGAATTTACTTGTTTGGGTTCTACATAAAAACTTGATAGGTCCCTTACCAGCCTTTTAATTAAATCACTTGCTTTGTAACTCCCATTAATGTCCGTTCCTTTGTTAATTTTCATGTTTCCTTCAACAAATATCATTAATATGTCACTCGTGCTTGACTTCCCCAGCCATTTTAAATTGCGTTTCTATATTGATGTGCGTTATATATTTCACCTCCGACTCATATACTCTCTACCCCATATTGCTTTGTTAATATTTATCTCCCGTTTTCTTTTTGGTAATTCCCATTCATATGTCACACATGTATAGCTTTCCAACCTTCTAAATAATGACATGTTTGTTTATGAACGTGCTAATATTTCTCCTCTTGCTTTTACTTTCTAACTCCCATTCTTTGTCAATGTTTATCTCCGTTTTCTCTGGTATTTCTGCACGAGTATGTCACAGCAGACTGACCACACCATCTTAAATTCACGCATTGTTGCAGGAGCGGGGCTTGGGTTTTGTGGGGCTTAGTTTATGCAGTATTATTTTGAGTGTGTATAGTTATGTACTCCGCCCATTGACTCTTTGGAAAGGAGCAGGAAAGGATGATGAGAAGCGCCACCTCTCTTCCTCTCTCTCTCTCTCTCTCTCTCTCTCTCTCTCTCTCTCTCTCTCTCTCTCTCTCTCTCTCTCTCTCTCTCTCTCTCTCTCTCTTTTCCTTTTCTCCGTTATGCCTTCGTGCTTCTGAATCTTGGCTTTGTTTTTTGTCCCGTATCGATGTTGTGAATATTTACATCTGAATTCAAATCCTGGTTCCCTTCTCTCTCTCTCTCTCTCTCTCTCTCTCTCTCTCTCTCTCTCTCTCTCTCTCTCTCTCTCTCTCTCTCTCTCTCTCTCTCTCTCTCTCTCTCTCTCTGATATCATGACGTAAGGCATTTCATAGTGTTGAATTACTATTTATTGTTTCTAACCTAAACTTCCTTTTGAATATTGATTTTATTAAGCTTTTCTATTTTATTTTTTGTCCTTTGAGAAATAGTATTTTCTATTTTAACCACCGATGCTTCATTTCAAAAGATTTCCTTATAAATTCTACCAGTCAGTCAGTCAGTCAGTTAATAGACGAAAAAAAAAAAAATACACAAGTTCTATATTAAGACGATTATTGAACTTTAGATTAGGTCAGATTAGGTTAGGTCAAGTCAGGTCAGGTTAGGTTAGGTTAGGTTAGGTTAAAGTTAGTTGAGGTTAGGTTAGGTTTAGTTAAAGTTTGTTGAGGTTAGGTTAGGTTAGGTTAGGTTAGGTTAGAGTGAGTTGAGGTTAGGTTAGGTTAGGTTAGATTAAAGTTTGTTGAGGTTAGGTTAGGTTAGGTTAAAGTTTGTTGAGGTTAGGTTAGGTTAGGTTAGGTTAGGTTAAAGTTTGTTGAGGTTAGGTTAGGTTTAGTTAAAGTTAGGTGAGGTTAGGTTAAGTTAGGATGGTTGTCTCATATCAAAAAAAAAACGACTAATAATAACACGACTTTCATGTCAGAGTCAACAGTGCCACGTCAACCCCTCAGGAGTGTCAGTGTGAGGAGTGGCTTGGCACATTCTTTCAGTTGTTTCAGGAGTGTATGGCACCAAGTTTTCCCAAGCGTTTGCCAGCGACGCTCTCCAATGACGTCATAAGTTTACCATCGAATACTATACATTTATTTTTTCCCCTTTTTCCCTTTCCTGCTGTGACATATCGCCTGGCCTCTGTTGTTCCGTGCCGCGTCCCTCAAACTTCCTCCCGGCCACGGCTCCTCCTCCTCCTCCTCCTACTTCTTTTCTTTTACTCTTTCCTTCTCTTCTTCCTTCATTCTCTTTACATCTATTCTTTCTTTCCAGTGTCTTTGCTTATGTTTTTTTTTTGCTTTATTTTATTTTCTTATCCTTTTCTTTCCTTAGGTTTTTTTTTCCGTTTGTTGTTTCTTGATTTTGTTTCTCTTTCCTGTTTTTGCTTTCGTCATTATTCTTGCTCCTCTTCCTCCTCCTCCTCCTCCCTCTTATTTCAGATTCACGATTTTTGAGTTGAGCGAGACCAGAGAACGTTTATCACACACACACACACACACACACACACACACACACACACACACACACACACACACACACACACACACACACACACACACACACACACACACACACACACACACACACACACACACACACATATATTCCTATACCCTCCTTTCCCAGATTTCCTGCCTTCAGAATGTGAGCATCTGGAGGAAGGGGGGGAGGAAGAGAGAGAGAGAGAGAGAGAGAAAGAGGGAGAGAGGAGAGAGGGAGGTAGTGTTTTGTGGAGGAGAGGGACACATGTCTTCTGGTTCCCTGGCCTCGCTTTCCCTAAGCTTTATAACCTCCGGCGATGCTCACTTGTTCCTGAGAGCCTCCGATAACTACGTGTATTTCTCTATGTAAATATTGAAGTGCCTCCCAATGTCTCAGCTGACTCTACATACCACTACTACATTATTTTGACTATTATTTCGACTGTTTTGTTACCAGTTTATTACTTCAAATTGAGTTGTGTTTTGTTAATTTTAATGCTTCTTAACCTTTCATTTGATTCAACATGCCATTGCTACATTATTTTGACTCCTATTTAATTTTCACTGTGTTGTTACTATTTTATTTACTTAAGATTGACTTGTGTTTTGCTAATTCATCTGCTTCTCAATGTTTCAGAAGATTCTACACGCAATTGCTACCTTATTTTCACTACTATGATATTTCTACTATCTTGTGACTATTTTTTTTGTACTTTGGATTGACGTGTGTGTAGCTGATATTCTCTTTATTTTCAAGGATATTTGATAACTGAACTGCCTCTCAATGCTTCAGCTCACTCTAGACGTGACTGCTCCATTATTGTGACAACTATTTTATCTTTACGTTATTGCTTCCTCATACTTTCGATTTCACTTGTGTTTTGTTAATTATCCTCTTTATTCCTAAGATCATCTACACACTGAGCTGCATCCCAATACCTCTACTGAATCTGGATGCGACTACATGTGTTGTTTTCATTCTTATATTATTTCGGTTTTCATTTATGCGTTGTTCTCTTTATTTTTGAGACCTTCTTGATGTTGAAGTGTTTGATTCCTTGTATTGTTTTCACCACTACATTACTTTGGTTTCTCTTGCGTTTAATTATTTTCTTTTTCGTAAACCACCATTTTTTTTTTCTTGATATGTAACTTCTCACACGTGATTTCAGTGCCTCGTGCAGTTCACCTTGCATCTTACAGTGTTCATTACGTTTTCCTGTTAACCCTTTCAGTACCATGACGCGTTTCCATATTCACTCTGCTTATTATTTAGGGATTTTATACAGCAGCAGAAACTCATGAGGGGATTAAGATAATGAAGACTCTGGCCATTAATCTTCTGACCTCCATAGACTCTTCCTGATGTCAATAAAATGGTCTAATAGTACACAAGTCTCAAGGTAAAAATATGTCCCTGTATTGTAGGGGTTAATTGTACAACCTAAATTCCTAACGTACATTTCTCCTACCAGCATTTTTCCCACAATTCTTCACTCAGAATCACTCCAAACTCATGATGAATTAAGTTAAATCAAGCCAAGTTAGGTTAGAATTTTACATGGATATGATAATTATGAGTATTTTTCTTTTGTAATTATTTAGCTTATTATTTTCTTTCTTTCATCGGTGTCTCGTCTTGGCTCAGATCGCTACTTCTCTTATTTATTATTTACCGCCATACGTAACCTCCTTGTGCATAATTATTGATGTCGTCCCTCGTGCCAACTTGGAAAATGGTGCCAAGTTTTTATACCCCACCACCACCACCACCTTCCCGCCTCCTCGCCTCCACTACTACGACCACCACCACCACCACCACCACCACCACCACCACCTGCCTTGCGTGCGTTATATCTCACCGCACTTGAGGAAGGAAGGGAAGGAGCTCCACACACACACACACACACACACACACACACACACACACACACACACACACACACACACACACACACACACACACACACACACACACACACACACACACACACACACACACACACACTAATTTGTTTCATTCGCAATCCTGGTGGCACGAGGAGGGAGGGGCACACACACACACACACACACACACACACACACACACACACACACACACACACACACACACACACACACACACACACACACACACAGTAACGGCGCCTCCTTCTCTACATTCGTATTGTTATTGCCGCCACCGCCACCAGATATTTAAGGCATCGGTCTGTTATCCGAAAAGTTTTATACAATTTACCGCGATCACAAATTTGGTGGGCGTTCGTTGGGGTGATCAGCACACACAGCGGAACGGCGAACCAGTCTTTGTTTTAGCCACAGCGGGATTAAACCTCTAGATTTATGATATAATGAAGGTATAATTTATAGCGGCGAAGGTTGACGGCGGCGCTGGCTGGCGTTAGAGGAGGAGGAGGAGGAGGAGGAGGAGGAGGAGGAGGAGGAGGAGGAGGAGGAGGAGGAGGAGGAGGAGGAGTAGGAGTAGGAGACGGAGGAAGAGGAAGTAGAGAAGACAGAGTAGAAAGAGGAGGTAGTGGGAGGAAGGAATAGGAGAGCCAAGAAAGAGGTGAAACTTCCTCCTCCTCCTCCTCCTCCTCCTCCTCCTCCTCTCCCCTGTCAGGAAAGCGGGAACATTTTTATATATGTATCGGTAATTTTTCTGCCTCGCCTACCCTTATGTCTCGTCTCCTCAGTGCCACGTGAGCGTAATGGGCGTGGGAGGATCCGCTGCCTGTTGTGGGCGGAGTGATTCTCTTCTGTCATGTCTGTGTAGATGATGGTGATGATAATGATAGTGTTGGTGGTCATGGTGGTGATGTACTGCTGTGGGTTTTCCTTGAGGTTGAGTTAACTTATCTGTGGAAAGTTTGAGATTTTTCCTAAGACAAGAGTGATGGAGTAACTGATATTTTTTTTCTTACCTGCAGTTTGTTTGTAAATGTCAAGTAAAATTGTTCGTTAGATTGCGTCATTAGTAGTTAAGGTTCGAATCCTGTCCACGGTCTGAGTGTAGGTTGGGCTTCCTTACTCGGGGCAACGGTTTCCTAGCGGGTGGGCTTTGAGATGGAAGGTACCCCAAATAGTATCCCCTTTAGCCCATAGATTCCCGTGAAAAGCCCACATGGTATAGTTAAAAAAAAAAAACCCAAACATTTAAGAGTTTTGAAAGCGGCGTGATGCTTGATGTAATAATGGTGCCACACTGGTCATTTTAATGGTTCTTTTCTCTATGCTGTTAATATTTGTATGCATCAATAAGTAACTACTGTATCAACTACTTGTATCCTACGCTATTCCAGGGTTTTAAATTCAGAGTTTTAAATTCAGAGTTTCAAGTCGACTTTGTTTTCGTTTTCTCACTGTCCCTGCTGGCACCTGTTCGGCCCTCCTGCTGTGATCGATATAGTGCCTGAGTGCCAAGGTGAGACTACCAATGGCACTGTACGTCGCTATTTCTCACCTGGGTAACTCAATATAGAATGGATAAATTTTTGGTTTGTATATTATCGATAACTCATTCAGAAAGTTAAATATATGTTGGATAACTTCTGGATGTAGTTTAGTGCATTAAATAATACTTACTCAATATGGAACTGTATAACTTTAAATGGAATACAGGTAGATATGTAACTATTCAGGATGACTTGATGTATTATGGATAAATCACCTGTATCTTTCACTTCATTAATTCTTCCTCGTCATGTCATTTAAAGTTTTAAACCTCTCATACAAGCCTCCATTGGATTTAGAATATTGTAATATATAATGCATGAGGATCTTTCTTTATCACAGCAATGAAAATCAATAGCAGTGTTGATAATGATATTTTGTAGGAGTGTTGTAGGTTATCCCTCAACCTCGGCTCCTCAGGGCTCCTCCTATCAAAGCCACATCCATCACCCAAGTCTCGAAGCTGGAAATACGAGGAGCTGTGTGTGTGTGTGTGTGTGTGTGTGTGTGTGTGTGTGTGTGTGTGTGTGTGTGTGTGTGTGTGTGTGTGTGTGTGTGTGTTTGAGGAAGAGAAACACACACACACACACACACACACACACACACACACACACACACACACACACACACACACACACACACACACACACACACACACACACCACCACACCTCACTCACTCTAGTTTACTCAGGAAGAAAGTGCTTAGATAAATTCCGGACCTCAGCGGACAGACAAAACATCTCCTATGACATATTGGAAACTTTTTTTCCCTTTACGATTCGTGGCCGGATACCGCCCTTCAGAGCGCCTTGGCCCGCTGCGGCAGCCTTCGGGGCGGGAGTCATTATCCTGATAGCTGGAAGGTCTCTAAAATGACCCCTGCGCCTCCAATCCACAGAGGTGATTAGGGATGCGGGGGATAGCCAGCTCTTGTGTCCGTGTGGCTCCCTGGCTTGAGATGTCTCCCTCCTGACTGTAAGAAAACTGAGAGGGAGAATAAAACAATAAAGAAGATATTTTCCTTCATACTGTTGGCTTCCAGAGACAGGAAACAAACGCTCGGAACATAAACTGAGGGGGGAAGAGGACGGGGAGGGGAAGGAGGGAAAGGAGCTGGAGGGGTACAGAGCAATGCCGCGATGAGGAACTAACATCTCCAAGGCTCGTGAATAACCTAAGGGAAGGGCGGCAGGGGAACACGCGGCGCCCATTCAAAACAGAACTGCAGGAAAGGGAGTTTGTCGCTGTAGATAATGTATGTCCATTCTTGTTATGGTCTCTACATAAACATTCCAATATCATGTTTTCTCTTCCTTGCTTCAGAACCAATCACAGACTAGATTTGCACACACACACACACACACACACACACACACACACACACACACACACACACACACACACACACACACACACACACACACACACACACACACACACACACACACACACACACACACACACACACACACACACACACACACACACATTCTGCACCTTTCCATCAGTCTTATACAATCTTCTAAGGAGTTGTAGACACGATATAGAAAACACCACGTCTTGCGAAGGTCCGTGTAATAGGGAAAAGATGAGAGGGGAGAATAGAGGGGAAATGAACCCCTCAGTGAAGAGGGAAGGAAGGAAGAGAGGGGAAAGAGAAAGAGAGTACAGGAGAACTTCGGAAGGAAGAAGGGATATGATAGTAATGGAGGGAGAGAAGAAAGATTTTATGAGAGAGAGAGAGAGAGAGAGAGAGAGAGAGAGAGAGAGAGAGAGAGAGAGAGAGAGAGAGAGAGAGAGAGAGAGATTAGTCAGTAAAAACACAAGTAAACTAAATCTTACGGACTTACACACACAAAATAAATATATAAAAAAAAAACATCATAATCATAACATCTTGAAGTCTAAATAAATGACGCAAATCTTTCCTGAACCAAATACATGTAAGTACGTAGAGTAAATCCGCCAGTTTTAGTAGGTACGGAATATATATTACAAAATTCGATTGAACATATGAACACATCTCATTTGCATGTCTGGAATTTACGAGTAAAGGCATTTGTCTCAAGCGGGAAGTTTGGAACACCTTAGGGGGAAAGAGAGCAGGAGGAGGAGGAGTGGGAGGATGGATATGGGGAGAGGGGGAAGGGAAGGAAGGAAACAGAGGCTGCGATGAGGACTGGAAGGAAAGTAAGGCGAAGGAAGAAGGCTGTGTGAAGAGCGAATGGATATATGTGAGAGTGAAAAAAAAAAAGAATAGGAAATTGTAAAGGTGCGGGAAAGTCAGCATTTGTGATTTATGGCAAAGGTGAAGTGTGTTTATGAAGAAAAAACGAAACTAGAGAAAATGAAAAGGAAATACGCTAAGAAAAGTAAATAGGTGCCATAATTTTGTGAAGTATAGACATGAAGACATTAACTAGATACGGAATGAATTTAGGAAAGAAAATAAGAAACAGACCAAGGGTAAACGAAAAGGAAATGAACACAAATATAAGAAAATGAATAAAGATAGAAAAACACAAATAAATGAGAAAATACATAAAGAAAAATATATAACGGCCATCTTGGTATGCAGTATAGATATAAAGAACTAAATACAGAAAGAAAATAGGAAACAAATAAAAGACAGACATAGAGCAAATGAAAAGGAAATGAACACAAATATAAGAAAATGAAAGTGAATAGAGATAGAAAAAAAACGAGTAAATGAAGACAAGAGGAAGATGAGGAGGGAAAAATGAGGATGAATGTCTGAGAGAGGAATAGAGAATGTTCTGCTGAAGGAGGAAGATGGAAGAGGAGGAGGGTGAAGTGGGCTCAAGTTCATAAGTGGGTTAATGTTCTCCAACCTGAAGGAGGGGGAGCCGGAGTGGGGCCAGTCGGAATGCAGCTTAAAGTGCCTCGGAAACTTGCAACAAATGAACACGAAGGAAGAACAAGCAGCAGCAGATTTGTTGGTCCTTACGAGGTTCCTTGTGGTAATATAAATTGACGTAAATAAAAAGACGTGGGGCAGTGAAGGAAAGTGTTAATTTCGATATTACACACACACTCTCTCTCTCTCTCTCTCTCTCTCTCTCTCTCTCTCTCTCTCTCTCTCTCTCTCTCTCTCTCTCTCTCTCTCTCTCTCTCTCTCTCTCTCTCTCTCTCTCTCTCTCTCTCTCTCTCTCTCTCTCTCTCTCTCTCTCTCTCTCTGCCCCCTCTCGCTTTCACTTCGTCATTTCACAGAAAGAAGAGAGAGAGAGAGAGAGAGAGAGAGAGAGAGAGAGAGAGAGAGAGAGAGAGAGAGAGAGAGAGAGAGAGAGAGAAACATAAACAAACACATAGACATAGAGACGGACAGAGTAGCAGGTAGGCAGACAATGATAGACAGCTGGAATGAGAAATCACAAACCACCACCACCACCACTACCACTACCACCACCACCACCACCACCAGTATCTTATTCCGCCCTTCAGCACCGGCGTCCATCTACCACCACGTAAATCTCCACCTGGTCGTCCTGGGAAGCAAATCGCGCCTGTTAATCTCCATTCCTATTCATGTAACATCTGGAGGTCGCTTCATTATGCCGACGGCTGAGGCGCGGCGGCGAGGTGGCAGCCGGAACAAACCCCCACTCGAACCCCTCTTCCTCTCCCCTCTCCTTCTCCCCCCTCTCTCTCTCTCTCTCTCCCCTCGCCTCTTATACCTTTGTCGCCAAAAACTTGAGCGAGATGAAAAGTTAAATGAAACCTCCGAGATTCCTCCTGAAGGCTTTGCATATTTCACGGGTGGTAATGCTTCTAGTCGAGGATGATTTGCTGTGCGCTGCGTATGGTAATGGGGTCATATCTTGAGAGTGGTGGTGTGTCAATACTGAGCGGGGAGAGGGTGCAGGGAAGGGGTGGGAGCCTGTAAGGAGAGGGAGGTAGTGAGAAGAGTGTCCTATATCCATGCGTGCAAAGAAAGAGGTGAAAGAGGAAGGCTGGAAAGTGATATGCACCTGAATTCTCATCCCATCGTCATTATAGTTCTTAAAATTTGCATACCTGTGTACTGTTTCTTCCCAGCGTCTTCTGTGATGATTGTGGAAGATGCTATCCGTCATTAATTACTGCGTCTCTCTCTCTCTCTCTCTCTCTCTGGTTTCATTGTGCAGCGTGTGTTGTGTTCGTTTAATCATCTCTCTACTTTGTCTATCTCCCTGGAAAAGGAGGATCGGGTTTTATGTTCCAGTCAGTCTTGTGTACTGATAGAAATTGGTTCTTACGTACACTTATCTCAATTCTGGCAGTAAAAACGCCTTCACTTATGTACGTTTTCCATTCATTCATTCATTATTTGTCCTTCATACTCTGTTAATAACTGATATGGACCTGACTCTCATGCCGTAGACATTAACCAGTCAAGTTCCAATGTTGTTAGTGTGCGTTGTCATTCATTCACTTATTCAGTCAGTCAAATAGTCAGTCAGTCAATCAGTCATCCAGTCAGTCAGTCAGACATTCAGTCAGTCAGTCAGTCAATCAATCAGTCAGTCGGTCAGTCAATCATTCAGTCAGTCAGTCAGTCAATCAGTCATTCAGTTAGTTAATCAATCAATTAATCATTCAATCAATCAATCAATCAATCAACCCAATCAGTCAGTCAGTCAGTCAATCAGTCATTCAGTCAGTCAATCAGTCAGTCATTCAGTCAGTCAGTCAGTCAGCCAATCCGTCAATCAATCAAACAAGTCAGCTTCCTTCACCTGTTCGCCGCCATCGCTGCACCATCATGGCGGCCTCAGGTGTGCTGGGTCGCCCTGGAGAGGAAAACAATGTAGGTAGTCCCGCAGAAGCCGAGGCAGTCACTCTTTCTGGTGCCCGAGCCTCTCCTGGGACTTGTTAACTCCGCCTCACTTACGCTTCAAAGTTCTCCCTTTAAGAAGATTCAGACGTCTTACCAGTTCCCTCCCTTTCTATCCCACGCTCCTCCTACACCCTTTACTCTTTCCTTCCCCTTCCTGCTTCTTTCCCTTCTCCTGCCTTCTCTTCCGTTTTCGTTCCTTCTCTTTTTTTTCTACTCTCTTCATGTCATTCATTTTTCTCCGTTCTATCCCTTTCTATTTCATAATCTTCCTTTACTCATTCCTTATCCTTCCTGCCCCTTTTCTCCTATCTCTTTTTTTTTATCTCCTCCAATATTTTTTTTCCTTTTCCCTCTATGTCCTCCTTCACTTTTTTTTATATCTTGCTCTCTCTTGCCTCTCTTCCTCATGCGTCTATCCCTCCTCCGTCCCTTTCCCGCCCTCCTTTTCTCCCTCCTTCTTCTTCTTTCAAGTTGACAGCAGTGCGCCTTATACCTCCCTCCGCCTCAACCCACATCACAAATACTCTTTTTTTTCTATTTTCCCCAAAGATTTTCCACTATTTACGTGATTTTTTTTCCCTTACTGACTTTCTTGCTTATTTTTTCCATTATACATCGTTTGGTATTGCATGTTTTACTGTCAATGTGGGAAATAAGTATTTTGGGATTATATTCTTGCTTTTATTTCCTGTTTTAGTTTTTTTTTTTTAAGTGATTTGTTCTTGTATTATTATTAGTTTCATTGGTCCTTCTGTTTATTTACACCAACTGTCGCTCTGAATTTGCCTGTTCTTAGCCTAAAGTCCTCGAGTGCTACTGCCGCCGCCACCACCACCACCACCTTGGTAACTCGGCTTCCCCTTGTCCCCTGAAAAAGTTGCGTACAGTCCCCATGTTAAAAGTTTGAAATCACTGCCTATGTGTGTGTGTGTGTGTGTGTGTGTGTGTGTGTGTGTGTGTGTGTGTGTGTGTGTGTGTGTGTGTGTGTGTGTGTGTGTGTGTGTGTGTTGATACCTGTTAGAGAAGGTGACAGTCGTTTTTTTTTTCCATCTAAAGTGTCATTCTGAGAGAGAGAGAGAGAGAGAGAGAGAGAGAGAGAGAGAGAGAGAGAGAGAGAGAGAGAGAGAGAGAGAGAGAGAGAAAGAAACAGAGACAAAGAAACAGGCACAGGCAGAAACAGGAACAGAGAAAGAATATCTACCTGTACAAAACACACACACACACACACACACACACACACACACACACACACACACACACACACACACACACACACACACACACACACACACACACACACACACACACACACACACACACACACACAGTAAGACACAGACCTCACCTGCAGTACCACACAAAACCCAAACTGACAGGGCGACGAAACCTACCTTCCTTTAAGCAGTAACTCCCCTTCAGGTCCCCGCACGCCCATAAACCCGCCGTGGTTCTGCTCTGTAAGGACAAGTATATACCCAAGGCTGTGTGGTGAGAGGAGGCGGGGAGGAGAGGCACTATGTATATGGGGAAGGTCTGTGTCTGCGGTGCTTCAGAGGCAGTGTATCCATTACCATAGGGAGTGGCGGTGCTTGGCGCGGTCGAGGACGTGTGATGTTTCAGTTTAGTGTAACCTGCGTCAGATTAGTCGTGGAGAGGAAGGCAAGGGAGGGAATAAAGGGAGGGAGGGAGTGGTGAGGGTTACAGCCACAGGAAGTTGGAGTAGACCGTGTAGAAGGTGAATGTTATGCAGAAGGTGAAAAGAAAGGTGTTACATTTGTGCTACTTTTGATTTGATAGGATTGGTTTAAATTAGCTGTGAGTTTTTAGATTCTTCGTGTTAAAGGAGGGGAAAAAACTGTAATCCACTGAGATAAAATCAATAGTAATGTAAAATATAGATGAAAAAACAAAAAATAATGATGTTTCAAGGAATGTACGATTAAGATAAGTAAAAATATCGTATTAAATTAGTAGAAATAAAAAAAAAGAACAGTATTTTAGTGTTTCCATTTTAAAACAAGCTATACCAGAGTGACAGCATTTCAGTTGAGAGAGACACATATTAAAGACAGTGGGAATTTAAAACAAGATTAAATGTAGGAAGTGGAAAGTACTCTAGTGAGGCTAAATGTGGACAAGAGACATTTTTTTTAGTGTCCGCATCCGGCGACCTGTGCTGTGGAAGGCAAAGGAGGGAGAGTGAGGCAGTAAAGGAAGAGAATGTTAGAATTACGTACACAGGGAAGTAAATGAAGTACAGGAAATGGGAGAGGAAAAAAAATGAGAAAAGAGAAATTTAGTCCGGCCGAAGAATTGTTATGTTTTAGTTTTAAGACAAGTTGCATAAAATTGTTTGTAATGTTAAAGGAAGGTGGGAAAAGATTAAATAAATGTTGGCGATAAAGAATTTTAGTTATAGGAGGAAGTGGAGAGGAGGAAAAAATGTAAAGCAGGGAATGTGTGATTGTGGAGGGAAGGGAGAGGAAAGGGAGAGGCAGAGGAGGGAACTGAAAAGAGAGAGGTAGAGAAAAAAAAAAATCAGAAGTACGTAAATGAGAAAGAAATAGAAAAATAAAACGATCAAAGCTTAAAGAAATCAGAAAACAGAATTACATATATTAATTTAAAGACGAGAAGAAGAAATGGAAGGAAAATGAAAAAAAAGGTAAAAATAACTGAATGATTGAAAAGATAATAATAAATTGCATGTTTTTGTTTGAGAATACAGATAAACATTTCAATACACAAAAAATGAGAGACTGCTTAAGTTTTCCTCATCAGCAAGGGTTGAAATTGTCCTCTCCTACCACCCTCCCCCTACCACCACCACCACCACCACCACCACCACCACCCATCATCTACCTTCATTTTCTTCATTAGTTTCTCTGTATTACATCCATTTTTTTCTCTTTTTTCTTTCACCTCACCCTTTGATCTCCGTCATACTTTATTCTTGGCAGTTTTCGTCGTTGTTTTCACTTCCCTGGCTTCCGTCGCGCCTTGAGTGTCCATCTCGATCTGTTTGCCTCCTCTATTTATCGTTTGAAATATCTTCCTCTCTTCCCTCTTCCCCTTTCCTTCTTGTGCCTTCCCTCCCCCTCCTCTATTATATACCTCGCTTATTCTTCCCTCACCCTTGCATCTAGTTAGTCTTATCTCCTTTATTCCTCATTCACCCTTCTCATTTCCCTTTCCATTTCTCGTTATTCTCTCTCTCTCTCTCTCTCTCTCTCTCTCTCTCTCTCTCTCTCTCTCTCTCTCTCTCTCTCTCTCTCTCTCTCAATGAGCTGTATGTAGATTTATATTATTTCAATTGAATCATCACTATGGAGACATTTTATAATATTGCGTGGTGCGGTGTGAGTCATTGAGGTTTTTGAGGATAAAAAGAAGAAAAGTAGTAGTAGTAGTAGTAGTAGTAGTAGTAGTAGTAGTAGTAGTTGTTGTTGTTGTTGTTGTTGTTGTTGTTGTTGTTGTAGTAGCAGTAGTAGTAGTAGGGGTAGTAGTGTCAGTTTCTGTTGTTAATGTTGTTGTTGCAGTTAAAGAGAAAGCAAAATAAAGTACTACATGTGACGGCTGGTGATTATGATTAAAAGAAGAATAAACGAGGAGAACGAGGAGGAGGAGGAGGAGGAGGAGGAACATAAGGAAAAGGGGGAGAGAAAGAAGAGTAAGAGGAGAAGCAGGGGGAGCAAGAGACGCTGACAGGAGGTGGCTTCCAAAATTCACTAGTCCTCCCTACCCTCCCCTCTCCTCGCCTCACATCCCCTCAACACCCCTCGCCTCCCCTCGCCACCCAAACTGTACCCCCACACCTTCCTTTCCTTCCCCGTGACCCTCCTGGCGCCCCCACCCCAACCCGGCGACCGATATGTAAATGCTTATCGATAAGTGTTTAGCATTTAAACGAGGGGTGAGCTAGGGCGAGAGGTGACACCCTGTTTACCATATGATGCATGACTCCCACCACAGCCAGTCGCGAGCAAGTGAATTTTTGACGATTTTCCAAGCCACACTTCGACTCTTGATGGAGGTTCCTCTAGTCAGACTACAGCAGCTCCTGGCGAAGGGAAGGACTTGGGGACAGGGATCGATCTCCTTCACCACTGCTAAACGGTGTCCCTTGCGATTTTTCCCTCTTTTTGGATGAAAGTGGGAGGCGAGGGAAGAGGGGAGAGGGCTGGAGCGTGGCGGGGAAGTCGTGGGTGAGGAGGAGTGGAGGAGGGGAGGTGAGGGGTCGTGGAGGAAGGAGGGCCAGGGAGGGAAGGAAGGGAGGGAGTTTATTTACCTACACACACACTGTAAATTATGATCCGACTCTTGAGATTATTCTGTGGTGGGAACTTTAACTTGGTTGCTTCTTGCTTGTTTCATGTGTGTGAGTTAGTATGGTATTATGCGTGTGTCCTCTCTCTCTTTCCTCTTCTTCTTCTTCTTCTTCTTCTTCTTCTTCTTCTTCTTCTTCTTCTTCTTCTTCTTTCTTTCTTTCTTTCTTTCTTTCTTTCTTTCTTTCTTTCTTTCTTTCTTTCTCTCTCTCTCTCTCTCTCTCTCTCTCTCTCTCTCTCTCTCTCTCTCTCTCTCTCTCTCTCTCTCTCTCTCTCTCTCTCTCTCTCTCTCTCTCTCTCTCTCTCTCTCTCTCTCTCTCTCACTCACACACACACACACACACACACACACACACACACACACACACACACACACACACACACACACACACACACACACACACACACACACATTCTATCTATTTTCACTTCCTTATTTTCATCCACATTATTTCATTTCCCTCTTTTCCACTCCTCTCTTTGCAAACCTTTCTTTTTTTTCTATTTATTACTTATTCTATTTCACTTTGATCTGGTTTCTCTGTCCTATTTTTCCTTCATGTTCCTTTTCTTTTAATTTGATTTGTTTACTTTTACAGAACTCTTCATCTTCATCCTCTTCTTCCACTTCCTCCTCCTCTTCCTCCTCCTCCTCCTCCTCCTCATCCCTTCTTCTCCTTTTTACTCCTTTATCCCATTTTTCCTCGGCTTTCCTCGTTTCTTTTTACAGACCTCTTCCTTCTCCTCCTTCTCCCTTCTTTTCCTTCCTTCCTCCTCTCCTCCCTCCTTGTGTGCCTCCCTCCTGCATCCTTCAGGCAATATGCTACGGGATAGTAAGGACGTTTTGTCACTCGTAAAGTAAAGAGAAATGTCAGTGAGAGAAAGTCTGTATGGTTTCCTCTTGCCTCGTAACTCTCTCTCTCTCTCTCTCTCTCTCTCTCTCTCTCTCTCTCTCTCTCTCTCTCTCTCTCTCTCTCTCTCTCTTTACTCTTCGTTCTGTTGTATTTTTTCTATTTATTTATTCGTATTTGATTTTTTTTTTTTTTTTTTTGGTGTGTGTGTATTTGTCGTTTTTTTTGCTTTGCCTTTATATTTTGCTCCTCTGTTTTTTGTAGTTTGTATATTTTCTTTTCTCTTTTAAAATTTTTCTCTTGTTATCAGTGTTTTTCATTTCCAGTTTTTATCTTTTGTTATTTTTTTTTTTTTTTTCTTTTTCATGTAATTTTTTTTATCTGCGACTCTTTCGTGTTCAGACTTTTCATTTTTTTCATTTTTTCTTTGTTAAAATGCATTCTTTCATTCACGACTCACTTCGTTTTTTTTTTGCCACGATTTTTTTTTGTCAGGAAGAGAAAAATGCTTCGGCTGATTCTGTTTATTTTTCCAGCATTGATTGAATTGATATTGTTTTTATATTATTATTAGTGTTATTGTTATTTTAATATAATATTATTTTATGTATTTATTAGAAATGCTCAATTTATACAAAGAGAGAGAGAGAGAGAGAGAGAGAGAGAGAGAGAGAGAGAGAGAGAGAGAGAGAGAGAGAGAGAGAGAGAGAAATCATACAAACAAACACACACACACACACACACACACACACACACACACACACACACACACACACACACACACACACACACACACACACACACACACACACCAAAGAATCAGAGAGACGGACAGACAGACAGACAGACGCTGAGTAATAAAGATATAGGCAGTTGTCTGGCGGTCCATCATAGGGTGACGTCTGGCCACTGTCCCCTAAAGTTATTTACGACTTCAATAGAACAGGGGGCCACGGGTAGCGGGAGACCACGGAAGGGAGCCGCCAGTGAACGGGAGAAAAGGAAGCCAGGAGAGCCAGTGAAGGGAAGATGAGAGAAGAGGGAAGCCAACAATAAATGGGAGAAAGAGAAAGCCAGGAGAGCCAGTGAAGGGAAGACGAAGAAAATGGGGACGCCAATAATAAAGGGGGTGAAGGGGAGACGAAGGAGAGAAGAGGAAAACAAGCAGTAAAGGGGGAGACGAGAAAGCAAGGAAAGCCAGTGAAGGGGAAATGAAGGAGAGAAGAGGGAAGGGAACAAAAAAGAAATCTAGTCGAGACAGTGAAGGGAAGATGAAGATACCCACTAATGTAAGGAGAGAAGATATAAGTACTAGTGAAGAGAAAGGAAGGGAAACCAGGGGAGCTACAAGTGAAGGGGAGGAGAGCAAGACAGGAGAACCAATGAAGGGAAGACTAATGGACCTACCAGTGAAGGGAAAACGAAGATGAGAAGAGATAAACAGTGAAGATGGGAAAAAAACAAAGCTGGTGAAGAAAAGACGAAGGAAAAATATAGGAGCCAACAGAGAAGGGAAGAAAAGGGAGCCATTAGTGAAGGGGAGATGAAGGGAGCCACCATTATAAGGAGAAAATGGTGAGGAAGGGGAAGTCTTGATCAGTGAAGGGGAGACGAAAGACATCGCAGTCACTAGTTAAGGAAGGCAAAGAAAAACTGAGGGAAACTTTAGTAGCCATTAGTTTAGTGAAGACATAAAAATCAGGTAATAACAATGACAATAATGATAGTGGTAGTAACAGTAGTTGTAGGTGCAGTAGTAGTAGTAGTAGTAGTAGTAGTAGTAGTAGTAGTAGTAGTAGTAGTAGTAATAGAAAGGCAACGAGGCGTCTCTGAAAAGGCACCACTGCTAAGGAAAAGTAAAAAAAGGAAAAAAAAAAGCAAATATAATAGAATGCCAATAACACAAGGGCCACTGTAGCAGAGAGACCACCAGTAGGAACAGCCACCAGTAAACACCCGACCATTAAACAGGCCACCAGTAAAGAGGACACCATTAAAAGCGCCACCAGTAAACAGACCCCACCAGTAACCACAAACAAATTCCTACTAACATAAGGACCACTGAAACAAGACTCACCATTAACAGAGACGTCACCAGTAAGAATATCCACCAATAAACAGGACCACCAGTTAAGAGAATTCACCAGTAAACAGAGGCCACCAGTAAACAGAGGCCCAGTTAAAAGAACCCATCAGTCATCAGGCCACCAGTAACACCCACTAGCCAAAATAAAACACCATGACCACTGCACCAGGAACCACCAGTAGCAGGGAGGTCAGTGGTAGAGAAGGGCAGCAGTGGAATGAGGTATGTAGGTTCTCGACGGAAGGGAGCAAGGAATCGCCAACATTTGTCTTTGGGAGAAATTTCTGTTGTGATTCATGATGATCCGTCTGAAGTGGGTGCATGGTGGTGGTGGTGGTAGTGGTGTTGGTGGTGGAAGGGAAAGGGATGAAAAGGAGCGTGGAGGAGTAGCATAGTAAGGCGAGAAGTGAGGAGGAACAGACAGAGAGAGAGAGAGAGAGAGAGAGAGAGAGAGAGAGAGAGAGAGAAGGGAAGAGAAGTTATGTGAAAGGTGGCTAAGGGAAACTGGGACGAGGAGAGTGGACGGAAAAAATGAAAGCATAATAATTTGAGACGAATGAGAAGGAAAAAAAAAACAGAAAGACAACTGCAAAAAAAAAAAATAAATAAAATAAAAAATACAAACAAGAAACCAAGAAAACCAAAAAAGTGTTCATTCTTGAAAAATAAAGTGAGGGAAGACGTACTGAAACTTTTGAAAGATTAGAATGGTAATGACGATGGTAAAATAAGATAAGGTATAAAGGAAGGAGGATAGAAAGCGGACTTGAGATGAGAGAAAGGAGGAGAGGGAAGCGAAGCGGAAGTGGGGTATGAAAGGAGGAAACAGCGAGATGAGAAATGGAATTGAATTAAGAGTGTCGATAAGAGGGAGAGGAAAGGAAGACGGGAAATGGAAAAATGAAGATTAAAAGAAAATAATTACAGGAAAGCTCTGCAGTTTGAACGAAAATAAACAGAAAATGACAACAAGGGAGATGGTTACCAAGAACAGAATAGAAAATGTTCGTAGACTGATTAGATTTTAAAAACAATGGGAAGGACAATGGAGTGAAGGGTCAGAGAGAGAGAGAGAGAGAGAGAGAGAGAGAGAGAGAGAGAGAGAGAGAGAGAGAGAGAGAGAGAGATTAACCATTCGAATACATAATATGATGTACAGTTATGGTTATGATCCTTAAACTGCCAGACAAAATAATCTTCCTCTAATACATATCTATAACTTTTAAGGCATTTTCTCTAATCTCTTCTGCACCATTTTTGTAGTGTAAACAACAAAAAAGTGACTTATTCTCTATTTTCCCTAATGTGTCATCTTACAATCAGTTTCCTCAGTGCTATGGGACAAGAGACGCTCATGGGGAAAGACTTAAGCCACCGCTACTGACTGTTAATCCCTTC
Organism: Portunus trituberculatus; assembly: GCF_017591435.1. Classification (NCBI taxonomy): domain Eukaryota; kingdom Metazoa; phylum Arthropoda; class Malacostraca; order Decapoda; family Portunidae; genus Portunus; species Portunus trituberculatus. The sequence goes on along the minus strand of NC_059303.1, from coordinate 9,433,795 downwards.
AATACTGGTATGCATTTATACCTTGAGATTTGTGTACGATTAGATCATTTTATTGACATTAGGAAAGGACTTGGAAGGTCAGATTAATGCACAATCTTGACTATTTTAATCCCCCCACATAATTTTCTGAAGCTGTATAAAATCACCTAATAGTAAGCTGAATGAATATGAAAACACGTTATGGTACTGAAGGGTTAAGAATGATAGAATAGTTACATATCAGTAGTTTTCATTTGGGCCAGTAGAATTACGTATGATTGCTCTAATAATCCTAATCTAAGTTCAAACCAAGAATAAGAGGAAAAATATTAAGAGTGATAGAACAGTCACGAATCAGTAGTTTTCATTTGGGGCAGTAAAATTATGTATACTTTAATAAGAAACCGAAAGTCAAAGTTCAAACCATAGATTGCGAGGGAAAATATTATGAAAGACTATACGTGAAGGAAAAATCGACCAGAAGCCAGAAACGACCTCAGGCAACCCCCAACAAAGACACGGCGATATCCACAAGGTGATACTTTGAGGTACTTTTTTTCCCCTTCACCAAGATGACGCTCCAGAAGAACGAAAGTACTCGTCGTCACCTGCAGGGGACTCACAAAAAGAAAGAGTAAAAAAAAGAGGACTCTACTCATATTTTTACGGTACTACGAACTGACAGAGATAAAACCTGATAATCCATGACGTAATGTAATGAATGATATGAATTTTTTGCTTTTTTTTTCAGTGTTATACATCAATAGAACATTTTTTTTATTGATAGAGTGCAGAAAAAAATGTGTAGATATTAGTCCGCATGTGTGTGTGTGTGTGTGTGTGTGTGTGTGTGTGTGTGTGTGTGTGTGTGTGTGTGTGTGTGTGTGTGTGTGTGTTTATGGAATGGTGGATCCCTAGAGAGGCTCCCGTCAAACGCTGCGGAAATCGTTAAGAAAATGTGGTGGTGTGGTGGTGGCCGCGGCGTTGTGGAGGAGGCGAGGGGGAGAAGAAGCTGTTTGCATTTTTTGGTAAGCGTCTGGGTGAGGGCGGTGACGTCAGGCGGTGCGAGGGGATGGGAGATGATAGGGGCGGCTTTGTGGTTTACTCTCTCTCTCTCTCTCTCTCTCTCTCTCTCTCTCTCTCTCTCTCTCTCTCTCTCTCTCTCTCTCTCTCTCTCTCTCTCTCTCTCTCTCTCTCTCTCTCTCTCTCTCTCTCTCTCTCTCTCTCTCTCTCTCTCTCTCTCTCTCTCTCTCTCTCTCTCTCTCTCTCTCTCTCTCTCTCTCTCTCTCTCTCTCTCTCTCTCTCTCTCTCTCTCTCTCTCTCTCTCTCTCTCTCTCTCTCTCTCTTCTTAGTTTTGTGACTAATTAGAATGATAAGGGTAAGGTGGTGGTGGTATGGTGGTGGTGGTGGTGGTGGTGGTGGTGGTGGTGGTGCTGATCTCAGTGTGACAATGCAAACCAAACCGAAGGAAATAAAGGAGACGACGACTTGTAGATAACACAGGCGCAGTTCAAACAGGTAAACTAGAGGCAGAATTGTGAGATGGCAGAGGTGAAGATAACTTTCCCTTTCCCCCAAAAAACAAAGAGGAGAGAGGAGATAAAGAAGAGCAAAGGGACTGGAGGAGGAAGAGGAGGAATAGGAGGAGGAGGAGGAGGAGGAGGAAGAGTCAAAGCCATAGTATAACTCTTAATACAAACGAGAGCATAACTTAATGGTGACTTAATACGAGGAGAACATTCTTCGTGCCTGTCTATCCCTTCTGCGTCCTCCCTCCTCGTGTTCCTCTCCCTCTCACCTTACCTAACTCCCTACGGCATCCCCACGCCTCCTCGTTCTCCGCGCCTTTACCCACGAGCGCCATGAAGCAATCAGAGGCGAAAGGGTGGAGTCAAGATGAAGACAAACAAACGGACATTGAAGTTCTTTGCGGAAATTCGTGACTCCTGAAGGTGGAAGAGTTTGGTGTGTTCTCCTTCCGCACTAGGTACCACTCCCAGTCCCTCTCCCAGTCCCTCTCCCTCTCTCTCCTTCCCTCCAGCCTCCGCCTCCCCGCCCAGCACTTGAGAAGGCCAGACAGGAAAAGGGAGTGGAGAAGAGCGTCATTGCTCCCCCCTTGTCTCTACCCTCGTAAATTGCTCCGAATTTAAATGGCTTTTTAGTCTTTTTTTATTTGTGTGTTTTGGGGCCAAGAGTCGAAAGTGAGGGCGGGAGGCGGGGCGCTTGCGAAGGTCAATTCTGGAAGGTTTATCGCGAGGTTACGGGGCTGTTACATTAAAAATTCTCTCTCTCTCTCTCTCTCTCTCTCTCTCTCTCTCTCTCTCTCTCATGCTTTTTTCATTATTTTTTCTCATTTTCCATGTTTTTGTTTCCTTCGTCACTTTTTTTTCGCTTTTTTTTTCTCGTGTTTTTACTTCTTTCTTTTGCATTTCATATATTTTCGTGTTATGTATATTTTTCAGTTTTTTTTTTCTTGTCCTTTTCCATTGTAATTAACGTTGAGTCACGATTTTTTTTGTCAACTCTCTCTCTCTCTCTCTCTCTCTCTCTCTCTCTCTCTCTCTCTCTCTCTCTCTCTCTCTCTCTCTCTCTCTCTCTCTCTCTCTCTCTCTCTCTCTCTCTCTCTCTCTCTCTCTCTCTCTCTCTCTCTCTCTCTCTCTCTCTCTCTCTCTCTCTCTCTCTCTCTCCATAACACTAAAGTTTCCTCCGTCTTTCCTCCGTGTTTCCTCCTCCCTCCATCATTCCGGTCGCTCCATCTCTCCCCTCCATTATTATTTTCTCCAGCATTCAATATTTCTCTTCTTCAGTCACTCAATTTTATCGCTTCCTCTTCATCCTTTTTTTCTCCCTCAAGTCATTCCATCTGTCTCTTATTCTTCAGTTTCCCCTTTATTTCCTTTTCATATTTTCTACTTTATTTTTTTTTTTTGCTTAATTTTGATTTTTTGTGCATCGTTGATTTGTCGATATATTTTTTTTTTACTTCTATGTATTTTTTCCTTTTCTTGTATTTTCTATTTTTTTTTCGGTGTTTCTTTTATATATTGCTCATTTATCTTTACCTCCCTTCCTGCATCTCCTTTCATTCACATTCCTTCCCCTCCTCTTCTTCTTACATTATTCGCCAAAAAAGTGAGCCAAGAATAAGAAACTTTCCCGATCCTTCTTTTCTCAAACTTCCCTTCGGCCCTTCTTTACTCTTTCTTCCCTTTTTTTCATTGATTTTATCTTTTCTCTCATTTTTACAGCGCTCAGTTACTAATGTTATGTCAGTTTGTTACAGTTTCTCTCAAGTATTTGCTTGTATTATTTCTTTACATCCTCTTTCCTGTGTTTGTTGTTTTTATCACTTGTTATTTTCTATTTTTTCTTCCTCCATTAAATTTTGTAATGTTTCAAATGTTTTTCTTTTTCTTTTTATTGCTATTATTGCGTGTCGAATTCTTTAACGTCTCGGTTTGCTATTTTTTGCCCATTCTTCTTTTAATCTTTTTTTGTTTAGTTTCTTACGTTTCATTTTTATTTTCCTTTTTCATCATTTTTTTTTTTACCTCAGAGTTCACCAGTTTATTTGACTTCATTTTATTTTATTCTATCGTTTTTATAATCTCAAACTTCCTATATCTATTTTTTTCACTTTACATCTGTTTTAATTTTTACATCTCACTTATCATATATGTATTAGATTTCTTAACATTCTTAGCAAATTTCGTCCTGGAAATTAGTACTTTTGCTCCCTTATTTACCATTACCAATAGCATTCTCTTATTTCTGTACGCATAGACACATTCTTTTCATCCCGTTGGCTTGGTTGGTAGTTACAATCCATATATTACGATTTTTTTATCACCAAATTTTGTCCCTTCAGTCTATATATTTTCTTTCGTTTCCTGTCAATATGGCGCCCTGCAACCTCACACCTCAGCCTTTCTGTTCTTTGCTATCTACCAGTCCCTCCTGATCCATTTATTCATCTCATCCCTTTCCTTACTTTTTATTTCTCCCCTACGTGTTACATCGACTAGGCCTTTCACTTCACCCCTGCCCTATCCAAGTCTGCTTCCTTCCCACCCATCTCTCTCTCCCTTCTTCCTCCCTTTCCCCTCTCTTCCCCTCTTGGAGCTGGTGAATGAGGGGAAGGTTGGCGGCGGACACGGAGCGGAAGCCATCCTTTTCGCCTCACAGCCATGGCCCTTGAAATGCCATGAAGCACAATCTGAACACTACTAATTAGAGAGCTTCATTTCCTAACTAAGAGATGGTATGAGGTCATGTCTGGACACACACACACACACACACACACACACACACACACACACACACACACACACACACACACACACACACACACACACACACACACACACACACACACACACACACACACACAGAGAGAGAGAGAGAGAGAGAGAGAGAGAGAGAGAGAGAGAGAGAGAGAGAGAGAGAGAGAGAGAGAGAGAGAGAGAGAGAGAGAGAGAGAGAGAGAGAGAGAGAGAGAGAGAGAGAGAGAGAGAGAGAGAGAGAGAATTTTCCTTGCCTTACGCTCCTGCCGGAAATCTTATATAAATGGGTAAGATTAAAGAGATAGATATTTATTGACCACAACCTACCAATTACAAACTCACCACGAGCTTAATCAGAATAAGGGAAAGAGGAACAGCTGCACTAAAGAAGCCCATTTTTATTTTCTTCACTCGTAGGACTCAAATCCGTGACATCTTGGTCGTGAACTAAGCTAAGACAAGACATCTACCGCTTAATTCCTCATCACACTCCGAACTAGCCACTCACTTAACTCCTTCAGTACTGGGACTCATTTTTACCTTGAGTTTTTGGTGTGATTAGACGATTTTATTGACATTAGGAAGGGTCTATGAAGGTCAGAAGATTAATGGCCAGAGTCTTCACTATTTTAATTCACACATAAGTTTCTGAAGCTGTATAAAATCGCCAAATAGTAAGCAGAATGAATATGAAAACGCGTCCTGGTATTAAAGGGGTTAAACTAGCGACGTGACACTAACCTCTCACGGAACACTGACGCAGGAGAGTCGAGTGATGCTGTCAGAGAGGGAGAGGATGGAGAGGATACAATCAATTACCATCAGAGACTAGATAGATATCCTCAGTACCTCGCCTGTTACATCAAGGAGTCCAGAACGTAAGCTTCCAGATGGTGGGCAGAAAGGGATATGAACAATTCCCGGGTCAACGCACGGGTAATGTGTACGGCTTTATGCATGGCTTCAGTCCTTCCCGAGAACAAGCAGGTGTCAACATGGCTTTTATTGTGCGCGGGATGTATATATTTACCTCCGCAAAGGTGGAAAAAAATTGACTTATATTTTCTTTAAACGGATTTTTGCTTTGACGTGTTTTCTTTGTCTTTACTCTATTTTCTTGTCTCCAGTTTTTTTTTTTTTTTTTTGCATTTATTTCTTTTGGATTGAGGAAGTCTTGGCATTTGTGATTGCGTTTATTGGATTTTTAAGCTCTTCTCCTCTTCCTACTCATTCCTCTTTTCCTTATTCTTCTCTCTTTCCTTACTTTATATCCAGCAGTTTGATTTTTTTCTATATTCATGAGTCTTAATCTTAGTAACTATTTATATATGTTTCCTTACCTTTTCTACCCTTTCACATTCCTATTCACATATTTCCCTTCCTTTCTATGTCTCCAGTACTCTGATTTCCTTATTCGTGAAAGTATTCATCTTGATATTTTTATGTATTTTTCCTTTACAGTTTAATCAGGTTTTCCTTCCCTATATATTTCCTCCTTTTCGTTCACCTCTCCGTCCTCCCTGCCCGCCTCTCCCTCCCTCTCCTCGCCCGCCTCTCCAGCCACGGCCATGACTCGTATATCAAAGTTTTCGCGTCCCTTCACAGGCACACTTTATGTTAATTGCGGGAACAGCTTTCTTGGGGATAATTAATGCTGACGCCGTGCCTTTCCCCACACACACGCACATACACACACACGCACATACACACACACACACACACACACACACACACACACACACACACACACACACACACACACACACACACACACACACACACACACACACACACACACACACACACACACACACACACACACACACACACACACACACACACACACACACACACACACACACACACACACACACACACACACACACACACACACACACACACACACACACACACACACACACACACACACACACACACACACACACACAAGAGAGAGAGAGAGAGAGAGAGAGAGAGAGAGAGAGAGAGAGAGAGAGAGAGAGAGAGAGAGAGAGAGAGAGAGAGAGAGATGGCTATTAACATTTAAGTCAATGAAATGAGAAAAAGACTGTGCACGAAGTCAAAATATATAAATAAGATAATTTACACATAACTCATTATAAAGCAAGATAATTAGATAAGAGTTACAAATACAAAATATTGATAACACCTGCTGGATTTAACAATTGTACCTGATTAATAATGTTACGATTGTTATACTGTGGCCTCAGGTAAGCCAATAAGAGCACTGTGGAAGTAATAGATCTATGGAAAGGAAAAAATAAAAAGGAGTCCTTAGACGAAAGAAAATGTATATCCCTAACGCCTTCAATACTGGGATACATTTTTACCTTGAGATTTGTGTACGATTAGATTATTTCATTTACATCTGGAAGGGTCTATATGGAGGTCAGAAAATTAATGGCCACAATTTTCACTCTTTTAATCTCCCAAATGAATTTCTGAAGCTATATAAAATCACCAAATGGTAAGCAGAATGAATATAGAAACACGTCATGGTACTGAAGGTATTATGTTGTGGAGAAGGGAAAAAAATAATTGCTCTAAGGTGGAAAAAGTGAACATTTTAGTAAGTATAGATGTAGCTGCTACCTTATTTTTCGTGTTTTGGTACGGGAGACGTCGAGTTCAGAGCTGGACAGTGTAGGGGGCCGGTGGTCGACATCCATAGACAGCATAGCATAGGAGCCGAGATTCCATGCAGTTTATGACCGTATAAACAATCATTACGACTTTTATGACGACAAGTAACTTTTCTTCTTCTTGATAATACCGACCTAACGCGAGGCAGGGAACGGTGAGGACGAAGAGGAATGGTCGGGAGAAACAGGACGACAGAGAGAGAGAGAGAGAGAGAGAGAGAGAGAGAGAGAGAGAGAGAGAGAGAGAGAGAGAGAGAGAGAGAGAGAGAGAGAGAGAGAGAGAGAGAGAGAGAGAGAGAGAGAGAGAGAGAGAGAGAGAGCAAATAAAAAATAGCTAGAAAGAAACAAAAAAAAATGGTTCTCAGTGTTAGATAACAGGAACAGAGTTAATCAGATTGTTGATCAGGTTATTATTGGCAAACCCACAGAAATTTTAAGGAAGACATATCAATTAATATATTTCTATTTATATAAGAGAGGAAAACCGGCGAAGGGCAATAAAAACGATTAAAGGAAAAGGCCCACTGAATTGCCGATCCCTGAGCAAGGTCACAAGAGTTAGCCAAAAGAATGGGATAAATGTATGGAAACCTCTCTTGACAGGTGAATACACGAACATATGTTTGATACAGGGACCGCCACTTGTTATGCTCATTGGCTTCCTGTAGCTTCTCTTATGTTTATATATTCTTAGGAGATAAAATAAATCAAATTGTTAGAGTGTGTAATTAAATGATTCATGCCTTTCTTTGGTAAACTCTGGAACTTTATACCTGTTTCTTTTTATCCAACTTCATATGGCTCGACTTCATTTAAGAGGGAGGTTTTAAGACACTAATCCTTTTTTTTCCGGGGGGCGGGGGTAGTTCTCTCCGATCTGCAAGGGGACTGGCAACTTAGTGGGCCTTTTTTTTTTCTTTTTATGTTGTTCTTGGCCAGCTTTCCCCTCTTACATAAAAAAATATACAATCAATAGCCAAGTACTCGTGTGTGTGTGTGTGTGTGTGTGTGTGTGTGTGTGTGTGTGTGTGTGTGTGTGTGTGTGTGTGTGTGTGTGTGATTGGTACACGGCGCCAGTATGTCAGGTCGTGCTGGGCCGGTGTTGGGAGGAGGGGGTGGAAGATGAAGGAGGGAGGGAGGGAGGGAGGGAGGGAGCAATAGTAAGGGTGCAGGTGAAGGCGAGCGTGATTCAGGTGGTCCTCTCCAACCCTGAGGGGGAGAAACTGAATCCTGTTGCTGATTATAACGTAAGGATGAAATATTACACTGATTTCTCTCTAATTAATTCCCTTCGGTTCAGGTTCTGGTTATCTGTGAGCTGGGGACCTTTTATATCGTGAGGGTTTTGTATGGGGTGATGTTGCGTGTTTGGTGTTGGTTGATCTCTCTCTCTCTCTCTCTCTCTCTCTCTCTCTCTCTCTCTCTCTCTCTCTCTCTCTCTCTCTGTCAACGAATCTTTTTTTATGTATTTTCCTTCTTTTCCTTTATCTTTTCTCTTCTTTTTTCTCTTCACTTTTTTCTTTTTTTCTTCCCTTCCCTTTTCTCTTCTTGTTCTTTTTTTTCCGTTCTGTTCACTCCTCGTCTTCTCCCTTCACCACCACCACCACCACCACCACCACCACCACCACCACCACCACCACCACCACCACCACCACCACCACCACCACCACCACCACCACCACCACCACCACCACCACCACCACCACCTCCTCCTTCTCTTCCTCCTCCTCCTGTTCCTGCTCACTCCTCCACTCAACACGGCTTATTTCCTGCGTGGGTGTCGTAAATAGGCACGGGACGAGCGACTGCTTATCCCGCGTGCTGCGTTCTCCCTCCTGGTAACCCTGATTTACCGTCATGTTAAGCCGCCAACAAATTATTCAAGGTAGGGCCGGGCAGGGACGCCGGTGTGCTGGGCCCCTGGAGTATTTTACGCGTGTGTGTGTGTGCTGGTGAGGAAGGAGGCGTGTCGTGGTGAAGGCAAGGGTGTGGTTTGGTGAAGGAAGGCGTGGTTTGTTAAGAGTGGGAAGCCTTTGATGGAAAAAGGTCTGGTTTGGTGAGGGAAGGAACGTGGGAATTTCTAGAAGTGAAGGGAATGGCTCTTACTGAAGCAGGAAGGGGGAAGTGTTTGAGGAATAGCAGAAGAGGAGCTCGTCTTGTGCAGGATGGGGGAATGGTGGTCTAAAATTAACGTGTGGAAAAGAGAGGTTTGCATGATAAGAGTAGAGAAATCTTGTATGGTAAAAAGAGAAAAAAAAAGTAGGGGGAGATTATTGGGAGAAAGGAATACTTTAGTTAGAAAAAATAAATTAATTGATTAGAAAATTGAAAAAGGCTCAGTGATGGAATATTATCAGCTGGACAGAAGTGTTATATATGTATTTTATCCCTTTTCATGGAAGGATGCTAGAGGAATATCATAATTTAAGAGGAATCATGGGATGGTGGAAAAATGGAGAAGCATTAGCGTGGTCAGGTCATGAAGGAATGGCGGGGGAGTTCAGGTGAGGTAAGGCGGGCAGGTAAGGACATGTGGGTGTGGTAAGAGGAACAAGAAAAGGAAAAGGAAACGAAGGCAGGCATGTTCAGGTGAGGGAGAGAAGGATGGTATTATTAGGTCAGGGAAGGTGGGCGTGGTCATGTGAGGAAGAAAAAAACTAGCGTCGTGAGGTGAGGTGAAGAAAATGGGCGTGGTGAGGTGATGGCGGGAACCTGGGCGTGTTTAGATAAAGCAAATGAAGTGGGCGTGTTGAAGTGAGAGGGAGAGGATGGGCGTGGTAAGGTGAGGGAGAATGGGTGAGAGTTGGTCAGGTGAAGTGAGGATATGAAAGTGATCTTGCTGAGGACAGGTGGGCGTGGTGAGGTGAGTGTGTGGGCGTGTCCTCCTGAGGCAGGTACGCGCAGGAAGAGTGCCACGTTACGCCACCCGCACCTCGTTACGGGCACGGCCAGGATTACTCGCCTCGCCGCCGCGTTACGGAAGATGCACCGTGGAGTGTAGATCCAAATCCCTAACATAAATATTTTTTCCCCGTGTCGTCCTGTTTTCTTTTCCATTTCTTTTCGTTCTTATTCCACGGCGATTTTAATTCCCTTCCCGCAAATGTTCACCTCCTTGGGCGTTGTGTTTAGCGAGGTAGAAACTCTGCTTTCGTGTTATAGCGCATGCAAAGCAGTTGTGGCGCGATAAATGTCGGAGGGGCGTGTAACAGGTGTTATTAAGATTGTAAATATCATTAAAAAACAGTTATGGATAAATGGATCAGCAGCATGGAAATTTGCCCTCCTGGAATGTGTCCCAGAGGGGAGTTTTATGCAATGTGAAAATGTTTATTAATATAATTTGCGTTTCATTTGGGGTTTTCGTATTTCGTGAATATTTGACTGTGATTGCTAGGGAGATATGCCTCTTTTTCCCGCGCTGATAAATGGGATAAGGATATTATTTATTCAGATTTCCACAGCCGGTTTCCAGAGCCAGGTGGATGCCTCGCCGTGATGCACACCTGGGCACTCCTCCGGGACGCTGGTTTGCATTTTTTTTCAGTGTAGAAGTTTTGTTGGTTTTAGTGAAGATTAACCCCTTCAGTACTGAGACTCATTTTTACTTTGATATTTGGGTGTGATTAGACGATTACATTTGCATTAGGAAGGGTCTATGGAGGTCAAAAGATTAATGGCCAGAGTCTGTACTATTTTGATCCCACACAAGTTTCTGAAGCTGTATAAGATCACTAAATAGTAACCAGAATGAATATGAAAACGCGGCAAGATTCTGAAGGGATTAATGAAAACTGACAACTTTCACCTCTTCATTTGTTTATGATTGAAAACTTAACTACAGTGATAGAAACAACGGAAAATAACATACAGTGCTCCATGGAGATATTTTGTTACTGTTTTATGTTTACCTAATTTATGCAAAGACATTCAGGAGTAACTGATTTCTATTTGTGTGGCAAGATTTGACATTTTTGTATTAATTATGGTTAGAATATACTCGGGTAAAAAGGAGGATTAATTTGGTGTGTTACATGCAATAGCTTTGTTGCTGCTGCTGTTGTTGTTGTTGTTGTTGTTGTTGTTGTTGTTGTTGTTGTTGTTGTTGTTGCCATTGATTGATAGGTATTTATATTAGTTTTGAAGGTTGATTAAGAGATAAACATTGATTATTTATTTGGTTATAGAACAAGAAGATTAAGAAACAAAGGTAAAGATGAGATCTGGGATATAAATAAATATGTAGAAAATTAACGAAGGAAAGAGAAGCAGTGAGATTAAAAAATATATATGTTGGCAGAAGGAGAAGACTAGGAGGAAAAGGAAGAGAAAGGGGGATGAAGAGGAGGAGGAGGAGGAGGAGGAGGAGGAGGAGGAGGAGGAGGAGGAGGAGGAGGAGGAGGAGGAGGAGGAGAGAGAAGGCGTTGGAGTGATGGAGAGACGTGCTCATGAGAGAAGGTTAGATTATTACGTAGATAACAGGCAAGGAGATCCCACTACGCTGAGAGAGAGAGAGAGAGAGAGAGAGAGAGAGAGAGAGAGAGAGAGAGAGAGAGAGAGAGAGAGAGAGAGAGAGAGAGAGAGACTTATATATATTTTTCTTGCGTCGTAAAGAATCCTGAGGTGGCGAAGGATAACATGGGGAAATGGAGCGAAAAAAAAGGGTAGAATGGGAAGAAATGAAGGCATAAGGCAGTGATAAGGCGAGGGAAGGGATGATTTGGTCCATTTTCAAGGCCACGAGTACCCTAAGGGGCGATAATGGAAGGTGATGTGTCGTATGGTTATCACGGTGACAGTGACAGAGATGGAAAGTGTGTGTGTGTGTGTGTGTGTGTGTGAGAGAGAGAGAGAGAGAGAGAGAGAGAGAGAGAGAGAGAGAGAGAGAGAGAGAGAGAGAGAGAGAGAGAGAGAGAGAGAGAGAGAATTAAGTCTGTTTGGGCACCTGCACCTTAGTGGACTTTTTTTCTCATATTTTTGTTGCCCTTGGCAGGTGCCCGTCTTACATATAATAAAAATAATTAGTAACGATAGTAGTAGCAGTGATATAGCTGTTGTTGTTGCAATGATACTAACACTAGTAGTAACACCAGCAGTACAGCCACTAGGAATACAGCTGCAGTAATAGCAACATCAGCATTAAAAGTTGGGTCGACAGTAACCGTGATAATAGCTCGTCGATTGTGGCGATAGCAGTAACAGTAGCAACAATGATAGCAGGTGCCCCGCCACTAGTAATAAAACAATAATTAATAATAGCAACATCAGCAGTAATAAAAGATATAGCAACAGCAGTGACGGTATGGTGACTGTAACGATGATGGTAACAGTAGCAGCAATAAAACCAGCAATCCCGTCACTAGTTATGTCAGTAGCAGCCGTAATCGTGTAACATAAAACCCCCGTGATTGGAGCTGCCCCGCCAGTGACCCGCTACCGCCCGTCCTGTCGTCTCCCGTGGGCCCGCAGCGCGTCGCCACCATTAAAACAAACCCTCTTATAAATCTTGTCTGGCGGAGGGGAGAGAAAAATGGACTGGCGGCGGTCAGGAGGAAGCGACGATCAACAGGGGATCAAATGTAGAAATGAATGGATGGGAGCGAAGGGAGGCTGTGCACATTACTCACAGCTCTTCCGTGTGTGGTTAGGGAAGCAGCAGGGACGAGGGAGAGGCGCAGGGCGAGGGAAGGAGAGATAGGAAGTGAGGTAAGGAAGGGACAGGTGCTGAGGTATGGGAAGGAGGGAGAGATGAGGCAGAGAGGAAGCAGAGGGTGATGGTGAAGAAGCATACGAATGGAAGGAAGTAAGAGGAGTGTGAAGTGATACGGGAAGAATATGGAGAAGAGATGGCGTATAAAGTAAGACGTAGGAATGAGTGAATGATGGAGGGCTGATGAGCAGAGGAAAGGAAAGCTGGAAAAAAACATGCCGAACTAAATGTATGGGGCTAAAAATGAGTAATGGTAAAAAGGATAAGTAATGGTAAAAGGAAGTACTCATTAGGAGATAAAAATTTTGATATAGAAGGAAATTATCTTAGCTATGAAGTAATTGAATATAGAATGGAGCAAGAATAAAGTAGAGCAAAGATTTTATTAAGTTTAGACCACTAACTTAATGTTTTGGAAGCATAACGCAGCTGGAGGCCTGCAAGATGTTCAAGTCTAGAAAAATATACTTGAATATTAACATTGAAAAAGCAGAAGAAAAAAGTTTCAAGCACTGACAGAAGGAAAGTGGCGTGTCTGTGACATGCTTTCCGCAGGCCATGAAGCCGCGGCGGGAAGAACCGTGCTGGCGATAAACGGAATAAGAACGCTGCCTCGCGCGGGGATGATGGTCTGCTGCACACCAGCTGCTTCTCACGTAGCTCTGCAGGAGGCTGTGCTGGTGAGGGTTGTCCTGCTTGTGGTGCGGCCGCCGGGTGGGACGCAGTGCCGCGGCAGGAACTGGACTCTAATCTCGAGAGTGGTACTGGCCCTGATAACCAGAGAACTTGGCGAGGAGTTTTGTGGTTTCACACGTTTACATCCTGTTTGTTTGGTGGTTATCCCCGCCTCCCCCGCGACGCCAGCCAGAGGTGGTCGCCGGAGGGGGTGGGTGTGGGCTGGCAGGAATGGGGACATTGCAAGAGGCAGCGCGGGAATTATCGTCACTAATACTCTTGTTATGGTTTGTCTAACGGCGCCACTGTTTCGTCTCATTCTCTCCGCACTGACGTCCAATTGGCGGCGTGACTCCCCTCTTAATGAGATTCCCCGCCAGCAGCACTGATCTGCAGGTGGTGTTGAGGCGGCCACCTTCAGCCCACCACCAACATTCCCACGAGCTGTTAGCGCCAGAAGTTTGGGAAAAGTGTTATTGCTCGCGTACTGAGATGGAGGGCTTACTGGCACCCCTGCTATTCTTGCTTCATATGTGACTGGAAAGGTTTTATGAGTATTGGCGTTGCTTAAGCGATTTCCTCAAGAAGCCGAGACGTGTTTTTCTTCGAAGCGAGCTGAAGGATTTGTGGCTCGTCGTGTTTCACTGCCGAGGTGAAAGTTTTAGTGAATTGTATTTGAAGGTGCTGAGGGGAAACGTCAAATGGAAATTCATATATTTTAGTAAGAATAAAGGCCAGGAATATAGTAGTCAATACTTTTAAAGAAGGTTTTAAAGGACAGTTTACTACATTAAAGAGACATAAATTAATGCTATTTTCATACCAGTATAATATTTTAGAAGCATAACTATCACGACCTCACGAGTTAAAGAACAACTATTGCAATAACAGAACAAAGGAAAAACAACAAAACCCATTAGCGGAACACTCACCTCAGGCATCCACAACACACCCACACACAGTCCACTCATTGCCTCACGCTGCCTCACGTACCCAAAGTCTTTCATACGTTATACATCCTACCTCTCGCTGCACACAATACTGCTCAGACTTATTGATACACTAAACTAACCTTCAGTCACATAACCTATAATACAGAAATACCACAGATCCACACACATTCACCACTCCTTTAATACCCTAAACACAAGCAACTTTACCTAACTCAACCTAATGTAACTCAATCTTGCCTAATTTTACCTTACCTTAGCTTACTTTACCTTACAATACCTAACCTTGGCTAATTTGAAACCATACCGAAAAACACAAACACACAGCCATACACAAAGACCATCCCTATAACCCCATAAACACAACCAACTTAACCCAACTAAACCAAGTCAAGCCAAACCAAACCAAACTTAACCTAACCTGACCTCAGCATAACCCCTTTCCATCTCTCGGCTCTTGCTTCTCATCGCATCCTGGCCCCATGTGAGTCTTTTTTTCCTGGTGGAGGGACGTGGGGGTAAGCGGGGGGAGCAGGGAGGCATCTCAAGGAAGTCCAACACATCCGGGCTGTACAGAGAGAAGGGCAAGGCAGATTCATGGGTCTGTATATCATGTGTGAGAGTCTTGTGGATTTACTGAGCAGTGTTGGGAGTGGCTGATGATTGGGACACCAGACCAGGGAGGGTGAGGAGAGAGAGAGAGAGAGAGAGAGAGAGAGAGAGAGAGAGAGAGAGAGAGAGAGAGAGAGAGAGAGTGTGAGAGAGAGAGAGTTAATCAATCGAACTAATTTGTATTTCCGTTATGATATTCTCATTTTTGCAGACGGTACTTTTTAGAGAGAGAGAGAGAGAGAGAGAGAGAGAGAGAGAGAGAGAGAGAGAGAGAGAGAGAGAGAGAGAGAGAGAGAGAGAGAGAGAGAGAAAAAAAAAAAAAGCAAGAAAAAACACACAAACCATATATTCCACCACACACACACACACACACACACACACACACACACACACACACACACACACACACACACACACACACACACACACACACACACACACACACACACACACACACACACACACACACACACACACACACACAGGACCAGGAGACTAGCAGATAGAGACGGACTAGCGGACAAACAGACAGACAGAGGCACAGTTACTCGGACAGCAGAATGGAGCGCTGGTAGTCGGGAGGCAGAGAGGCAGAAAGCGAGCGGCGAGTGACTAAGAGAGGAAGAGACACCGAGAGGAAGCATAAAAAAGGGGTGAACAATGCATTAAAAGCAATTTAAGTCCTCCTCCCCCTCTTACGTTGGTCACAGTCGGGAGGCGAGCGATCTATTCTGATTTATAACGAAGGATATTGGAAAAGGCCCGTCCATATCTCACCTTCAAAAGTCCCATTGGCAAGGCAGCCTTCATCAAATATTTCAACCTCCCCTTAAAGCGTATATATATTTTTTTCCTCCCTTTTCTTCACCTCACTTTGTTTTCCGGGTGTTTTTTCCTTTTTTTTGTAGTGGAGGGGGCAAAGAAGTTGTTTATGGATGACTTGCATGTTTATTTTTAGGTCCTGTGTGTGTGTGTGTGTGTGTGTGTGTGTGTGTGTGTGTGTGTGTGTGTGTGTGTGTGTGTGTGTGTGTGTGTGTGTGTGTGTGTGTGTGTGTGTGTGTGTGTGTGTGTGTGTGTGTGTGTGTGTGTGTTTAATTGATGGTTCAGAATCGCATGGTATGGTAGCAGTTAATAATACAGTAAAGTTTGGTATACATGTCATTCTCTCTCTCTCTCTCTCTCTCTCTCTCTCTCTCTCTCTCTCTCTCTCTCTCTCTCTCTCTCTCTCTCTCTCTCTCTCTCTCTCTCTCTCTCTCTCTCTCTCTCTCTCTCTCTCTCTCTCTCTCTCTCTCTCTCTCTCTCTCTCTCTCTCTCTCTCTCTCTCTCTCTCTCTCTCTCTCATGAAATATAGTACACTTACAAAAAAGACATGTTTTGTAGAGGGGTTAATCTCTTTAAAAGTAAGAGAATTCACATAACATCATTTTTTTTTAACTTACTATAAAAAAACATTACTTTTTTTTTATCTTTCTTCTCTACACATGCTCTTCTACCACCACCATCACCTCCACCAGTAACATCAACACCATTAACAATAACATCAATAACAAAAGTTGATTTCTACTTACGTGCCTTCCTCGCCCTTGTCATCAGCCTCTTGTGAACTTCGCCAGCAAACATTCCAAGGAAGAAGCAACTCCACACCTCCCTCGCTGTCTCTCTCCCATCCTCCCATTCCTTCTGTAGCCTCTCCGATCTTCCATATGTCCCTCACCTTGGAACCTCACTGCTATGTCTTCCCTTCCCGTTCTTTGAGTCCTCGTGCTTGTCTCCTCTCTCTGCCCCTTTAGCCTGCTCCCATCACCGGTCTCTTCCATATCTCCCTCACTCCTACCTCTGTACGTCACCCCTCTGTCTTTCCTTCCCGTTCTTTCAGTCCTCGTGATTGTCTCCTCTCTCTGCTCCCTTTTCCTCTGCTCCCCCCCTGTTCCTGCTGCCAATCTGGTGGGTGAGGTAAGACATCCCCCAGCCTGCCGCGTTCTTCCGGGCCCCCAAGCTGGTGGGTGGCAGGCCTCAGGAATGGCCTTAGTTTATCGTCAGGAAACAATAACTTTCCCTTCCAATAGGAACCATTCATCGTCGTCCCTGGCGGCGTCCATAGGCGAGCTGTAAAAGACGAATAATACAAATTTTATCGGGTGTTCTGGGAGCGCCGCGGCCGCCCTCGTCCGTCACACCCAGGCAATCTGAGGACCTCTTCCTTCCCCCGAAGCGTGCATGTCCCCGCCGTGTATGGGTGTTGCTGTTATTGTTGCATTTCTTTTTCTAACTGGAAGTCTTATGATTGCTTTCAGGCTCATTTTTCGCTCCATTTTACTTCATTAATTGCTTTACAACTCAGTCTAGAAAGATCTATAATAATCTATGTTGCAGTCAGGTGTTTATTGTAAGACGCGTGTTCTCTCCACTATAAATATTCCCAGAAACAATAATTAGACTGCAGAAAAAACGAAACTGCCAACCTGCCTACAAATGTTTCTCAAGCAAGAGTGCATGAACTGGCCTCTCCACGTGGGCCTAGCAGCGCCCTGCCTTCTGCTCCAGGCGGGCCTCGGACCTGCCTTTCCCTCCGGCAGTCCGGCCAGCCAGCACAGCCAAACAGCGAGGGTGGGTTATATTTCCTGAGCATGAAAAGGTGCAGGAAGATAAAGCCAGTCCTCCAGCCGACAAGGCGAGGTCTGGAACAGAGTTTGGAAAGCCCACATCGCGCTGGAAGGGCTACATAACTCTGCCGTAAAAAGTTACCACAGGATTCCAGATACTTGCATGTCTCCGGTTTATCGGGTGACTAAGAGGATTCAAAATTCACCGTCGGAAGAAAACTAGAAGGAAAATTTTCGTGGAGTTTTTCTCCGTGTTCGAGATAACGGGGGTCGCCTCCCGGGAGCTCGAATAGAAGCTGGAATATTTTATGGCGACAGCTTCTTTCATCCATGGCTGGCTTTACCAAGTTACCACGACTGTCCGCCACACCCGTTTCCGGAGCCCCAGGCGGCAATGGAGCGAGGGCCGGGGCAGGGACAGCCACGCGCCCGTCCAGTACTAAGGGAGGTCACGCCGAGGTGGTGATTGTTGCTGCTCGAGGATGCACGGGGGAGGAGGGAGGCGGTCTGCTCCATCTGGTGGGGCGTGACGGAGAGGATGAAAAGAAGCCTTGAGGTTTTACCGACACTAGACCACTTGAGTTCCTGATGACCTGATTTGTGAGTCCACAGCCATAACCACATTTTTAACGCATGATATTAATGCTGAAATAGGAAATATATCACCAACTCTGTTGTATTGCGTAAAGGCAAGAGCTCTTTATTTGTACTGTAATTTACTTTTTTTTTCAGACAGCCGTAAGAATAGACGGTTCGTTTTTGTGCGATGTAAATTCCTTACCAGAAGGAATTATTTACCTGTGTGTGTGTGTGTGTGTGTGTGTGTGTGTGTGTGTGTGTGTGTGTGTGTGTGTGTGTGTGTGTGTGTGTGTGCGCGGGCGCATCATAAACACAGTTTTTTGATGCGGCTATGTAGCAGGGTTCGTTTCCCAGCCAAACAGCCACGTGTCCACCCTCCATCCACCGTGCTGGGAGTGACTGCTTCACCAGTAACACCTGAGCAAGTAACTGGTAGCCTTGGTGATGCATTGGGCGTGCGTTCCATGACAGGTCAGTAACATTCTATAGCTTCCCACGCCCAAGTCAAGGGAATAAGGAGTGCAGCAAAGCGCCTTCCAGCATAAGTCTCCTCACCTTAACTTTTATAACCCTCGCCTCACTAAAACGAATGGCACCGATGGCCTTAAACAGCAGCTCGGTGTCCCACAAGGTGACCCGGGGAGTTTAAGGTTTTCGTCCCCTTCTGGACGGTGTGGGGAAGAATATTCACGGCCTCCCACCCAATGCCGGGCCGTTTGTATGCTTATATGCCGTCTGTTCTGATATTTAGATACCTATACTTTCATTTCCATACTTTATTTTCTTCTTGGAATGTCGTTATTCTGGGCTTCATCAGAAGCACCTGAGGTTTCAAACATTGGGTTGCTGAGATCATGGAAAGACCATTAGAAGGATTCTTTTTTCTCTCCTTCTCGGATGGATTATGGTCGCTCGTCACCATCGCTGTGGCAGGGCGAGTCCTATCCAGCCTTCCAAGGGCCCCTGGCGGACTTGCCCTCCTCGCGGCCCGGCTGGAAGAGCGAGCGAGGAAAAGGTTTCCTTCGCAAGGCCGCTGTTTTAACATTTCCTGTTGCATATTCATGCGGGGGTGGACGCAGATGTCGCCCGGGGCCCCCGCTTCTCTTTCATTCCCTTTATTTTTTGCTCTTCCTCTCTCCCTTTCTCACTCTCTTTCCCATACAGTTCTCGCTGCTTCTCTGCTCTCACTAAAAGTCGAAGTGAAGGAGAGAAAAAAAGTCGGTGGAATACTAGCGACTTGATTTGGTACAAAAAGTGCATTTTTTCGTCAGGTCCGTGAGAGGCTGGAGGGGACGACTGCTCTTCTGTCTGTCCTCCGGCTCGGTATTGCTCAGGTGCACACGTTGAGGTGACGGAGGGAGGAACAGGGAACTCCATCCAGGGTCGGCTAAAGAGAAAATGATTCAGGGTGACCCAAAAAGTTGTACCAAACAAACACCCTCGACAATTTCTCGATGGGGTTCTTTCCTGCTGTCCATATGAACACAAGGAAAGATATTATTTCATCTCGGTGTAAAGCGGAAATATTGAGACTACTACCAGTGCAGAGAGAGAGAGGCACAGAAGGAATGTTTTCTACCCCCAGCTCTTACCAACCCTTTCTTTACTTTTTATGTTTTCCTTGACACATTGCTGAGGTGAAAGATGGTTACAACTCTTTTTTTTTCCAAATCTGTCAATACTTTATAGTCGCTTAGTTTTATCTTCAGTTGTTCATGAGTAATGTTGTTCTCATTATTCACTGTTATCATTATTCGTTATTCCATCTCACTTACTAAGGCTAGAGTTCACCAATACTTCCTTCAATTCCTTCTCTGGCGACAACACTTCACTAGAAACGTGGACGTCTTCACGTGACTTTGTCAGGACGTCTGGAGAACTAAGTTAACTAATCCTTTTGAAACTTTCACTTTCTGAGTTTGTTTTCTTCGCCGAGATATATTGGTAAAGTCTCGTCACTATTGGTTTTGTTGAAAGGGAGATGAATTAACAGAGAAACAGCTTATATGTCATCGTATGCATTATAACTTATTGACCCTTTATAGATATTCACTCAGTCTTTCATGTTACTAGAAATATAATTAGAAATATCCTAAGTGTTCCTGATATCCTGCCATGCATATCGCTTCAATACATTATCTGTGGCAGAGATAGAGAGGACTGTAAGGCGGCAGGTTGCGGCGCAGATTAGCATGGAGATGGTGAACGACACGAGCTGGGAAGAGGGACCGAGAGCAGCCTTATAGATAAAGAGAAGGTTCGGATTGCCCTTCAGTGAGTTTAATGGGTGGAAGGAGCAGGAGTCAAGGCGATAATGGAGGAGAGTGAAGTGGTGAGTGGAAGAACGAAGTGATGAAGGTGGAGGAGAGGAGGTATAGCAAAGATCGAACGAACATAGAGAGAGTAGTCAATGAAGGAATGGAATGACAAGACGGAGAAAATGTAAGTGAATGGAAAGGTGTGACAAAAATCGAAAAGAAGTGGTTGTCAGTAAAGGAACAGGATAGTGAGAATGGTGGAAAGAGTTGATGGTGAATGGAATGACTGGATAGGGAGTGAAAGTGGAAAGTGATAGTGAAAGAGGAAGGATTGACTGGATGGTGAGAGAGGAAAGAAGTGATGGCGAGTGGAAGAAGAGGATTTAGGGGGAGAGTGAGGTCCGAAGTGGTGTAGATTGAAACAAAGGTAGAGTTGCGAATTGTTGACGGGTAGAGAAAGTTCACCGGTATATGTATCTTATTTTTCTTCACACGATTTGATACCTACGAGTGTCACCAATTACGAGACAATTCAGATTTAAGCGCATGTTTGTAGCCTATATTTGGGTGACCTTTCTTAAATTTTGTGTCGACATTAGTAGAACCATGCAAAAAAAAAAAGACTCAATATTGTGTAGGTATGTTAGAAGTCTTCAGGTTGTGAAGCATTTAAGTATATAGCAAGTGTATCTTTCCGGTGAACCTCTTAGTATAAAAATAGGATTATGGTGGACCCAACGTCGTCGCCGAGGGTGAAGGAGTTGAGGCCAGGGGAGCCGCGCCGCCTTCACCTTCAAAGTATCGGCAGGCAACCGTCCCCAGCCATTTGTAAACATCGGAAACAGTTGCTATGGAATTTATGATTCGTACATTAATTTATGTCATTGTTTTTCACGTCACGCGGCCTGACGAATGGTCGCATAAATTTTATCACACTGGCAACAAGCCTTAAGAGTCATCGCCAGCCTTCTGCATATTGACACCCCCGGCCCCGCCAAGAGCCGCTGCTCCCCCACACCGAGTTACAGTCGGAGGAGAGACGAGGCCTGACTCCCGCCCGCCCTGGGAAAAGGGAAACTCTCGACACAGGATTGAAAGCTTGAGTCCGGGTCTTCAAAAAGCGTGAGGACACCCCCCTGGCCGGCCATCACGACTGTCACACTGCTCACACTCCCGCACTCTGCAGGTTCGATATGGCCCACCGTTCGTTTGCCTGAAGACTGGCCCCCGAAATTTGTTCGGTCTATATCAATATATAGCGCTTTTTCCCCCACCTCCCCTTTATCGCTTTCTATGCCTGGTTTATATACAGTCAAATATAATAACACTTACGCTAATGGATTCAGACCATTTCTTTAAAGGAACACTGGCGGGGTACTTATTGGAATTTGATTAAATGGGGAGTTTTCACAGGTTTCGTATCACTGAGGGAAAGGTGGATCTGGAATTCTGGTGAAGTGCGAGTGTTCGGACGTCGACGTAGTTGGGTGCCAACGGAGATTGTGCCGCCAGCATTTGAATATTCATGATCACTGCCAGAGCCGGAGGGAGGGCAGAGGGGGAGAGGGAAATGAGAGAAGGGGAAGTGTGAGCAACAGAGAGAGAGAGAGAGAGAGAGAGAGAGAGAGAGAGAGAGAGAGAGAGAGAGAGAGAGAGAGAGAGTTGTGAGCACGTCATGGACTGCTGATTCATCTTTACCTAAGAATCATGAAGGCAGAATCTTTATATTCCAAGCACTGTTGTATCTCTGCATATAAAAACAAAAAGATAAGCATAGTCGGCCCGGCCCACACAACGAGATGAAGACAGCACTACACAGTTTGAACAAGAGGCGAGTCACTGGATGATGCACAGCGTGAGTGAGTGGAAGTCATCCGTGCTGTTGCCAAACCAAGCAAAATAACACACTTGTGGAAGACAATATTTGGAAAGCCTGACCAAAAGATGTAAGACTTGGATTTTTTTTTCTGAAACTAGTATTATGTTCACCGTTAATGCAACAGTGAAGGAGTTACCGGTAGGAGAGTAGCTGTGGTGCTTGCACTGCCTGAGAGTGAGGTGGTGGCAGTACTGGGAACGTGGTGGTGATAGTAGTAACAATTGTGGTAATAAGCATTTTGTTCAGCCATGTACTGAATGTATTATTCTGAATTCTCTCTCTCTCTCTCTCTCTCTCTCTCTCTCTCTCTCTCTCTCTCTCTCTCTCTCTCTCTCTCTCTCTCTCTCTCTCTCTCTCTCTCTCTCTCTCTATATATATATATATATATATATATATATATATATATATATATATATATATATATATATATATATATATATATATATATATATATATATATATATATATATATATATATATATATATATATATATACACATATAAAGTGGTTTTGGGATGAGACGCAGTACCTCTTTTCATTGTGCATCACGTATTTCTTCAGGAATTTAAATATTTACAAAGCCTCACGCTCTCCAAGACCGCAGCTTCTCCATACTTTCCTTCTCTCTCCCTCGCAGTCTCCCTCCCTGCCTCTCTGTCTGCCTCCTTCCCTCCGTCCCTCCATCGCCACCCCTCACCAAGTATTCCCTTCCTTCCCGCAGGAGGCCTTTCGTCCCGTCAGCCTCGCGTACAGCGGCAAGCATGCCACACATCAGCCAGGGTGAGTACCTGTGCAAATGTTAATATTGAGTCTATGTTCTTTCCCCTCACAGTTTTTTTTTTTTTTCAATCATGTTCTTCCTTTTTGGAATGACAGTGCATTTTGTGTGTTTGCTTGTTATTTGATTTATAAAACGTTGAATTTCTCTTTTCTAAACATTTGAAAATTGTGCTGGTGTAACTTTCAACCATTTGCGTTCTGCTTTGCACATGAAAAGGCTGTTTCGTAGGAGTTTTGAAACTGTTACATTATTCCTTTCGTATGCTAATGAGCCGTTTTCCCGCTTTATGATTGAGCTGTTCCGGCGCGTTGCACTTGTTTACTGTTGTTTTGCGGGTTCGGATGTGCTTACTAACTTTACCCGAAACTAATTCAATTCCGGAGAGAACACATGGAACCGAGCAGTGAATGACGTCACCTGCAGCGTGGCGCCCACTTTGGTAACACGCTCCCTCGCCAAGGGACAAGGATTAGGATAGACGTATTTATTAATGCTGCGTGAATTATATCGTATTTTGGTGCATAAAAATCATGAAAAATAGTAAAACGTGATAGTTTGGAAGAAAACATAGGGCAGCATCCGGCGAGGAGAGAAGAGCCATAAATCAGCCTCTTTGTCAGATTTTTCAGCACATGCTGGTGGTGACAAACACGGGTCCACTACTAAATCTGTCTTATGAATGACCACTAAATCTGCCTTATGAATGAGCAGCTCCTCAAGCCCCCGCTCAAGGCTGACCCTCTGTGCCGCGGGCCAAGGCTGCTGCTCTGTCTGTCCGTCTGTCTCTCTTCATCTCTGTCTGTCTGTTTGGTTGTCTCCCTCCCCCCTCCCTCTTTTCTTCTCTCATGGAGTGACTCTCACTTCGCTGTGGCCCGAAGCTGCAGTTATATAATGTTTCATCAGGTGTCAAATAATCAACAATAAAAGTTATTTATCATACCCCTCGGGCCGGCCCGCGTATCAATCTTGGGCTGTGAGTGGCGGCCCCGCACAATGCCGACCACACGGGGACGCGGCGACTCGGAGGGAACATACAAACAAACACACGGGCCGACACGATGAACGTCTGGACGATGACTGGATTCCGCTTTTTGTAGTGTCAGATGCCACACAAGGTGTTGCGCACCCTTTATGCTCACCGTCTTTTGTTCACAGGGCAGCGGCCGCGCCAACAGTTTTCAGTGTCTTTCACTATTTGCTGTTGGCTTTCGCCTGTGCTTCATCCTCTGCCAGGAACACCATCGATCACTTGCCAGGCACAGGACATTTCTCAGGCAGTGTCATCCTCCATCATCTCTTTTTCTCCTGACAGTGTGACCCTCGTCAGCAGTGTTTATGGGAGATGAGAGTTGTTGAGACAAGATGCCTCGCCACAACATTGGCGGAGTGTTGCCTTGACGCAAGCAGCGCCAGGAGGGCGGTGGCCGGGTGTTGGTCCGGGGCCCCTTCAATCCTTTGTGAAGCCATTTGTTGTTATTTGTGACTATTGTGAAATTGCCCGTGTTGTTTCATTAGGTGTTGGCTGAGTGACATTTTCATCTGTCACCTTCGGTATATTCATCATCCTGACTGTCTGGGCAGCGGCTGCTGACCGGATTACGCCTCGCCGGTCCGACCTAAACCAGCGCCAGTCTGGCCTGGACACAATCCGCCAAACACGGAGTTCTTTAGCTTTCGTGTGGTATTCCTTTGTATCTTTATATTGATTTCCATGTAGTCTAGACTGATAACGAAGGAACCGTCATGTTATTGAAGTGATTTTGTTATTGAAGCCAATGTTAGACATCATTCATGCCTTCAAACCACAAAATAAGCCTTTAATAAAGGCTATCCTTAAAGGCACGCTTATCACATATCGAGATGCCAAAGAATAGATAATTAGACGATATCAGCGCGGGGTTACCTGGAACTGACCAGGCATGACTGAAGACGCCCGAGGCCGGTGGCGGCAGCCAGGCACACGGCGTCCCTCGCCCTGGGCGGCCCTTGTCGGCTTAGTTTCAGGATTTCCATCACAATGCATAGTTTTCCTTTGACTCTCATGATGATTTTAATTCTTCTAACCATTCATCTCGCTGTCTTGTGTTGATGCGCCTCCTGACTTGCATTTTTTTTTTTTTATGGTGTGTTGTGTAGACGTTCATCAATTGTGTCGTGAATCCTTGTACTCTTAACAAAGGAAAAAAAAAAAAAGAAAAGTTGTTACATATGTCACGTGGTTGTGTTAGAAAACTACAAGAGTGTGGTGAAGGAAAAAAAAATTGCACTTGAACAGAACATAGTATTGACACAATACATACTATAGATCCTTCACAGGCCTCTAAAGAATTACCTGTATTTCCGCTTGCACATTGAACACGATCACAACTTTAAACTAAAATTAGAAATCGCCTCAAGTACTCTTGCTCACATTTTCCTGTCCTTGGCAGACTTTGGGGTACAAGACAACAATTTTACTTCTCGCCGCACCGCCCCGCACTCGCCAGGTGTAGGAGCGCGCGGTGCAATTAGACCAACTTTCTGAGCCATTATCGCTGATCTTGAGTGTCGTTACAGAAAAATACATGACTAAATAAAGCTGTAGAGTCAATACGCAAGCTTCCCCTCAACACTCGAGTGCAAGTCCCACAATGGTCGCAGTCAAAACGAAAATGATTAATAACCTCCAATTGAAAAGCTCAAATCGCGAGGTGTAACCAACGCCATTATACTCACTTCCCCTCCCCTCACCTCACCCTCCGCCGCGTCCCGCCCGCCCATAAGTTCCAAAACGTCGCTATCCTGACCATGAATCTCGCCTTAACTGACCGGGGACTTAAGGCTGAAAAAATACACCCTAACTTCAATGAGGCGAACCACTCCCGTTCTTACGACCTGAGGAGATAAGGGTCACTATTTTGTACATGGTTTGCGAGGCGTGGATTGTGTCTGGCGTGCCCCGGGGAGCGCCAGGTAATAGGCGGGAGGAAGCTTGAAGCACAGTAGCCACGGGGGAGTTACAAGGGGCGCCCCGTGGCTCTCGGCGAAGACTCGATACCGCGGTGTAATAGATTCACGCGTGGTCCTTGTCATGCGGGTGGCCGTGGGGGGTTAATATTCACGCCAGCGGTGCTCAGGGAGGGACTCAGACTAGGATAGAGACGGCTTACGTGTGCGAGAAGCAGGCAAAGTATTTACAGTACTGAGTGATAGGAAAGGACTATACCAGAGTTTTCTTTTTAATATAACAGAAGAGTAAGGAAGAAAACGAGCTTATTTTATTTTCTTATAATAATGAGAGCATAGCGAGGATTTTTTTTTTTATCTATTGAAACGATGACATGGTACTGGAATGCTTTTCTTTCCTTTATTAGCGAAAGAATAACAAGATCAGCTTTGTATGGAAAGGATAAGGAAGATTGTGTTTTAGTAGTGAAATACTGAAGCGGGTTTTTTTTTTTTCCTGTTATTAAAAGTATAGGGAAGCATTGCAATAATTTTATTACTTTTGGGGAATAGCAAGGCAGTCCAATGATTTTTATTTCGAAACTGACTAAAAGATAAGAATGAATTAAAAACTTGAAAATAAAAAAAATCTTCGAAGCAGGTTATGGGATGGATGATTCTCTCTCTCTCTCTCTCTCTCTCTCTCTCTCTCTCTCTCTCTCTCTCTCTCTCTCTCTCTCTCTCTCTCTGTGACAAATATCTCTCTCTCTCTCTCTCTCTCTCTCTCTCTCTCTCTCTCTGTTCTCTCTCTCTCTCTCTCTCTCTCTCTCTCTCTCTCTCTCTCTCTCTCTCTCTCTCCTTGGATTTGTTTATCTCCTTTAGGAATATTTTCTTCCACACACGAAATGAAGGAGTTATTGTGGAGTTATTAGCTTTGTTGTGCGTTTTATGTTGCGTTGCGTTAATTCAGTTTGTTTTCCAGATATTGAGAATTTTTATTAATTTCTCTCATACACGACAAGGAAGAAATGACATCGATTAATCTTGTTTTTTTTAATGTTTGTTTTACGTGTAGGTGACTTTTTATATGCTCCATTTTGTGTGGAACTCCTTCTATGGATTACTTTTTATCTTTTCTAATATATACACGTATTATTCACTCTCAAACACGATAGAAGAGAATGATTTAAGTTTATTTCCATGTATTTTATGTGCAGCTTAACTTTGTTCCTAATACTCAAACATAAACCAAGTATTCTAATTCTATCTTGCATTTTGTCGTTGTTAAGATGAATTCTCTCCTTTTCTATGCTTTATGTGATATTATTTTTATACATATCGTTTATTTATTTATTTTTGTAGGAAGACACAAACCAGTAATTTCTAATCTTTAATACACTCTGCAAAGGATTTACATTCATGCCTTATTTTTCAGTATTTCTTATTCAGTTCATCTATTAATTTCTCGTGATGTTTTGCTGTCTTTTTTTTTTCGCTCTTATACGAATGCATGTTTAATTCACACCTCGCGTCATTTTTATCCGCCATAATGTTTGCAACCCAAGATTATTTTCTCTCTTACATACGAAAGAATTACATGACCATTATCGCTTATGTTTTAGGTATAATTCATCTCATACCTTCATTTTTCTCCTTTATATCTAGACGCTCAAAACATGTTACCTCACACACGAAGGAAATGCATTATATTTGGGGGTTTTCTTCTTTTTAAGTCTAATTTGTACTGCCAGTTGCCACTTCCTTCACTTTTTTATCATGACTTTTAAACAATGTCAAGTTTTTTTTTGTATGAGGGTGTGTGTTTTGTATGATTGTGTGTGTGTGTGTGTGTGTGTGTGTGTGTGT
Source organism: Portunus trituberculatus (assembly GCF_017591435.1). Classification (NCBI taxonomy): domain Eukaryota; kingdom Metazoa; phylum Arthropoda; class Malacostraca; order Decapoda; family Portunidae; genus Portunus; species Portunus trituberculatus. The sequence goes on along the minus strand of NC_059303.1, from coordinate 9,406,031 downwards.
GTGTGTGTGTGTGTGTGTGTGTGTGTGTTTATTTTTTCTTCATACGCAGTCGTTTTCTCCCAGTTCTTGTGTGTTTTATGTGTGCGTCAGCTCGTGCCGCGCCCTGCCTCTCTTCTCATCAGTGGCGCACCCCTTCTAATTTTGTCTTACTTTCCGCATATCAATGAAGACCTTCCCTCCTCCAGATTTCCCTCCTCCTCTTCCTCCTCCTCCTCTTCCTCCTCCTCCTACCTTGTTTATCGTAATTTATCTTTGTTTTCGTCTTCTTTTCATCTTATTTGTCTTGTAAGTTTTTTTTTTTCTTATTTTAATGTTATTGTTTAATTTTTTTCAGTAGTTACTATTTCCGTTTTCGTTAGAGTTTTTTTTTGAGTCTCTCTCTCTCTCTCTCTCTCTCTCTCTCTCTCTCTCTCTCTCTCTCTCTCTCTCTCTCTCTCTCTCTCTCTCTCTCTCTCTCTCTCTCTCTCTCTCTCTCTCATTATCCTCTTTTACCAATTCAATTCCTTCATGCTTTTATCCGTCAACTATCTTTCCTCATCCGAATCACTCTCTTTTAGCTCATCTACTAACTTTTTCCACCCCTCTTCCCTATCCCCCTCAATCTCTCCTCCTCTCGTTCCTCTTCCCGCTTCCCTCTTCCCTCTCTCCTCTCTTCCATGTCTGAATTTTAGG